>NC_041386.1:162370238-162390748 GCF_002162155.2 Triticum dicoccoides
ACTAGCATGCCTCGCTGCCGCCGCCATATTTGCCGGTGACCTGCCCGCTGCCTCGGTCGCCGGACCACCCCGCGCCGCCGCCTTGCCACAGTGTTTACCCCGCCACCTCGTCGCCGGTGTAGCACCGCCCGACACCATCGGTGCGCCGCTCGCCGTGCCTCTCCACCAAAGCCGTCGCCGGCCATCGCCGGAACCGGCCATCGCCGGAGTTCGCGCCACCTCGCCGGAGTTCGATCCGGCCAGATCGGGACCGGGGTGGACCAGATCCACCAACCCCACCATCCAAACGCCTCCCGCGTCCCGGATCTCGCCATCCCGCACCACCTCGTCCGCCCGTTGACTTTTCCGGAGGTATAATTTCTACTAAGTCCCCGAAATTCCCAGATTCATATGCCCATGTTCATCATGTCGTAACTCCGCATCCGTAACTCCGATTTGAGCATGTAGCATATCAAAATGTTTGTCTCAGAGAGCACACCATTTCATCTCATTGCATCATTTTCATTTGAGCTCATCTTGATGCCCAAAATGCTGTTGGAAGAGAGCTATTTGAGATAATTGTCAGATCTGCTGCACCAAATAGCTATTTGTCATTTTTTCCATGATTAATGTGTGCATGATGCTCATGAGCTCTACATGTGTTTTGTTATATGCCATGCCATCTTTCCAGAGGTGCTATCCATGTGTTTTTGTGAGATGTGTGGTGACTAGCACAAGCTTGCAAAGTGGAGCATTCGTTAATGCTGATTTCAGGGACTTAGCAATTCCACTAAGTCCTTGATGTGTCTTTATCAATATGCCATATGTTCATGTTGTTTCCTAGTGATCCGTGCCTCTTTTGAGGATGATCAGTAAGCATGATTTGTTAATATTGTGGTGCTCTATCCATCCATGTCTTTGTTTGAATTTATGGAGCATCCTAGCTTGAGTCAATCGAGCTCTACTTTTGCTATTTCGTGAATCTGGGCAGATTGTCTACTTGTTAGCGATTTTGCCGAGGATGTTGTTTTTGATCCGTGCATGCTATGTTGTTGTTATTGCCATGTCTAGCTTGTATAATGTGTATTCTTGATGGGTGTATACTTAGATTGTCATGGCTTGCTTTGTAGTGAGTGCATCGAGCTCGTAAACATGCCTACTTGATATCTGATTTCAATGCTCCAGTTTTTCACTAAGTCTGAGATCTGATTATGTTTTTGCCATGTTCACATGCTTGCAATTATATTTTCTGATCCCTTTTGGTTCAAGGTCACTAAGGGACTTTTGTTAATCTCTTTGATTAGCTTCATGCCATGCTTTACTTTGCCATGTTAAGTTCATGTAGAATATAGTTTTCATGCTCCAAAGTGTGCTACCTGATCTGAAATTCCAGGCTTGTGTTAATTTCACTGTCTGAAATCTGGTTACCAATTGCACTTTTGCCATGATTGTTTGAACCTGTTAATGGATGAATTGGCCGTAGTTCAGTGTTCATATTTGGTTAAGCATTATGAATGGATCCCTGCCATGTATTTTGTTGCCATGTTTGAGTGCTGTAGCATGTTTGTCTTGATGCCTTTAGATGGCTACTTGCTGCTTATCACAAACCGGTGCCATATTAGTTTTGCTTGCCATTTCCAAACCGTGCATCCGATTCCGGCGATCTTTATATCGATTTCAACCGAAATCACCTCACCTTTCCAGTGGCACTCTTGTATTTCCAAGTTGAGGCCAGGTTCCATCATTCCTTTGCAAATCATGCTTATGCATCGCATATCGCATCCCGTATATCATATCATGTTCATGTGTTGGTTGTTTACTATGTTGTGTGCTTCTTTCCGGTGTTTGCCTCTTCGGGTTTGTTCCGATAACGTCGCATTTGTGAGGACCCGTTCGTCTACGTCCGTTCATCTTCTTCATGGACTCGTTCTTCTTCCTTGCGGGATTTTAGGCAAGATGACCATACCCTCGAAATCACTTCTATCTTTGCTTGCTAGATGCTCGCTCTTTTTCTATGCCTATGCTGCGATACCTACCACTTGCTTATCATGCCTCCCATATTGTTAAGCCAAGCCTCTAACCCACCTTGTCCTAGCAAACCGTTGATTGGCTATGTTACCGCTTTGCTCAGCCCCTCTTATAGCGTTGTTAGTTGCAGGTGAAGATTGAAGTTTGTTCCTTGTTGGAACATGGAGATATTGTTCCTTGTTGGAACATGTTTACTTGTTGGGATATCACAATATCTCTTATTTAATTAATGCATCTATATACTTGGTAAAGGGTGGAAGGCTCGGCCTTATGCCTGGTGTTTTGTTCCACTCTTGCCGCCCTAGTTTCCGTCATATCGGTGTTATGTTCCCGGATTTTGCGTTCCTTACGCGGTTGGGTAATAATGGGAACCCCTTGACAGTTCGCCTTGAATAAAACTCCTCCAGCAATGCCCAACCTTGGTTTTACCATTTGCCACCTAGCCTTTTCTTTCCCTTGGGTTCTGCAGACTCAAGGGTCATCATTATTTTAACCCCCCCGGGCTAGTGCTCCTCTGAGTGTTGGTCCAAACTGTCAGTCGCCGGTGGCCACTAGGGGCAACTCTGGGCTGGCCTACTAGAAGTTTGGACAATCTGAGTGTGCCCTGAGAAAGAGATATGTGCAGCTCCTATTAGGATTTGTCGGCACATTCGAGCGGTGTTGCTGGTTTAGTTTTACCCTGTCGAAATGTCTTGTAACCGGGTTTCCGAGTCTGACCGGGTCTTCCCGCTAGAAGGAATATCCTTCATTGACCGTGAGAGCTTGTGATGGGCTAAGTTGGGACACCCCTGCAGGTATTTGAACTTTCGAAAGGCGTGCCCACGGTTATGGGCAGATGGGAATTTATTAATGTCCGGTTGTAGAAAACCTGAAGTTGACCTTAATTAAAATACATCAACCGCGTGTGTAACCGTGATGGTCTCTTTCCGGCGGAGTCCGGGAAGTGAACACGATGTTGGAGTTATGCTTGACGTAGGTTGTTCTAGGATCACTCTTGATCATAGTTTCTCGATCGTGCTTTGCCTTCTCTTCTCGCTCTCATTTGCGTATGTTAGCCACCATATATGCTAGTCGCTTGCTGCAGCTCCACCTCATACCTTTACCTTACCCATAAGCTTAAATAGTCTTGATCACGAGGGTGCGAGATTGCTGAGTCCCCGTGGCTCACAGATACTTCCAAAACCAGCTTGCAGGTGCCGATGAGTCCGTGCAGGTGACGCAACAAAGCTCAGGAGGAGCTCGATGAAGATCTTGTCCTTTATGTCATTTCGTTCTAGTTGATTAGTAGTGGAGCCCAGTTGTGGTCGATCGGGGTCCTTGTCGCATTTGGGGTTCTTCTTTTATTTTGGTTCCATAGTCGGACTTGATTGTATTTGGATGATGTAATGCTTTATTCATGTAATTGTGTGAAGTGGCGATTGTAAGCCAACTATGTATCTCTTTCCCTTATGTATTACATGGGTTGTGTGAAGATTACCTCACTTGCGACATTGCTTTCAATGCGGTTATGCCTCTAAGTCGTGCTTCAACACGTGGGAGATATAGCCGCATCGAGGGCGTGACATTGCCCAAGGACCAGATCCACCACACATAACCCAGACTCTCGCAGATTGTACCCCTACCCAGTTGGACAGAGAACCAGCTACACCCCTTCTAACCCCAACCCCGGCAGATAGTAACCCAGTTCCAGTTGACACAGCATCGTCTCCACCACAAAGCACCCAAACATGAGTAGTTAGTAATGGAACTGCAGTGCCCAAAGCACGAGGACCACCACTCCGAATCCCAACTCAACGCTTAAAGGAGAAGAAGATTTGTTCTCAGGTCAGGTTCTGTAGCTATGGTTCATACTCCTTTGCTCTTGCATGACTATATTTACTCATACCAACTATTTTCAAATTTGAAGGATGGAATTGAAACTCCCATGGCGCAATAGGTATGTTTTAAACATGTTTCTTTAACTGGTTTGCTATTGTAACCTGCTCTATGTTGATTTCAGTTTCAATTGAATAAACAGTTATGTTCTCATGTCATGCACATTACAAGTGTTGTTATTGCTCTATAGTTACCCACACTTATATTCTGTCTATTCTTCTTTGTCTTGAACAAATATTATTAGAACTGTGTCTCTATCTTGATTTGGCAACAAAAACTAGAATGGTATTTACCAAAATTAGTTTCATATACAACATGGTAAACATGTGATGTGTCTGCTTGTTTCTCTTTTAGAATGCGGACAAAATATTGGAGAACAGTAACGCGTTATCCAATGGTAAAGGAAGTAATGCAGATAAGGTTCAAGATAGTGAGACATCCCTGTTGGTCTCCAAGAAAGCTGATAAAAACTACTGCTGGCACAAGCTCTTCGAACTCACTGCCTGAATCAGTTCGTCTTCTTGAGTCTCAACTTCAAGTTGAAAGACATCGATCAGACTTCAGATGCATATTTTCTAGTGCAATAGCAAGCGCTAGAGGATTTAAGCGCCAAATAAGAGAAAGTTAATAAGCTTGCTAAGCATCTTGCCAGCATTATGGGTACCCAGGATATTGTTTCTTGAGATCTTCTGAAGTGGTTTCAGTTCTGGATTTGTTTTGCTGCGACGTTTATTTGCGCTGGTCGCCAACTTTGACAGCCAGTGTATATGATATGCTGCTTTGTTCCCTATATTTGCACTGGTGGCGAACTTTGATGCCCAGTGGATGTAATATGTGTAATAGCCGTGATAGCCTAGCATTAGTTGCTTGCTTATTTATTTCCTTGTTATCTTGTTTATTTGTTTGCTTGTAGTCATTGCAGTTCTTTTTCCGCGGTTAGCTAGTGGCTGCAATAACCTATTTTTTAAACTAGGCCACAATAACCATGGGCTAATATTTACTGTAGTGACACTAGGCCTCCTACTGGCCGTAGAAACAGTGGGCCTTCTACGGCCGTAGAAACAATGGGCCTTCTACGGGCCGTAGAAACAATGGGCCTTCTGCGGGCCGTATTATCAATGGGCCTTATATGGGTCGTATAATTGATTGGCCAAACATGGGCCAAACAGACCGCATTATGGCCGTAAACGGGCTAGAGTTGGAATCGTCCGTTCATGGGCCGACCATAATGGGCCATCATTAATAGGCCGTATGTGATGAGGCTATGAAATCGGCCCAACGTATTAACGGACCACAAACGGGCCGACTGTAACCATGGGCTGAATTTGGCCCACAAGCAGAAAATGACAGTAACAGGCCGTAAGTAAACGAATGCTGGAAATGAGCCCAAGAATAAATGGGCTCTGAGAAGGCCGAAAGATAACATGGGCTGGAAATGGCCCAACGGAATAACGGGCCATTAATAGGTATAAAGTGATACACTATTCATTACGGGCCAGTTTCACCACGGGCCGTTAATGGGTGTAAAGTGATACATTGTTCATTATAGCCCAGTTTCACCACGGGCCGTTAGTAGGCCAAGAGTTACATAGGGCCTCATATGGGCCGAAATACGTCATGGGCCATACATGGGCCAGAAGTGATAACGGGCTGGAATCATATTGGATGGCCCAGATGACGCTACTAGGCCTAATTCGGATAGGGTGTAACGGGCCATGGGTTAGAGGGCTGTAAATGGGCTATATTTGAACAGGCTGTTAACAGGCTTTCCATGGGCCGGCCCGCCAGCTTTTGACCAAGTCAAACGGGCCGGCCTTTTCACAGGAATGGGCCTCTGTTGGGCCGTGCCACGTGTCGACGTATCATAGGCGCCTTCCGTCCAATGAGTGGTTGACATCTGTCCCAACGATGAGCCGACACGTGTTTCCTCCAGCTAATGATGATTTTACACGTGGAAAATCCCCATTGGTCGGGGCTGTTAACGGGTTATCAGATCCAAAAGCCGACCCGATAGCTTAACGGCGTTCCGTTATGGTGGATGCCATGTGTCGGTCACCCTTGATGAAAGCACTTCTATGACGCGCGATTTATCGTCATGGAAGTGGACACTTCCGTGATGATAATTTTGGTAATGTCATGGGAAGTGGACACTTCCGTGATGATAATTTTGGTAATGTCATGGAACACTTCTACGACAGCAGAGGTATGACTATCTTGATTCTGTCATAAATTTGTCATGGATGTACATGCGTGACAAAAAAAGTGACCTACTGTGACAAACATGTATCATCACGAAAGTGTATTTTTTGTAGTGCTTGGAGTGCTGCACTGAAGTTTTTGGGATGTTATACCTTGCTGCATATGGAATTGTAAGCCGGCGGTATGAATAAATTGAACAGGGCGTTGTGCTCTAAGTCTTTAGGTTGTTACCCCCACTGCACGTCGCATGATTAGCCGGCAGTGTGAACATATATCGTAGGTATGATATTTATTTTTGTTGTGATTATATGAAGTTTTGATAAACCTGCTCTGGTTATGGACTATTCAATCACCATTGATTTTTATATGTGGTATTGTGACCCACCCTGGGGTAAACCGCCAGGGCACATATTATCTGCTTATGTGCAGGAAGATGATAAACATGGTCTGCATAATTGACGACATTGCAAGCATAAGTGGCAGATCTTCAAATAACGAATCTGTCGGATTTCGGGTTCCAAAAAAACCCTTGAGGTTCAAACATTGGGGTGCGCACAAAGATCTCTCCCCCTCTCTAGCTCGCACACTCCACAATCTCATGACCTAGCTCAACGAACCCAAAGAATGAGAGACACAAGATTTATACTGGTTCGGGCCATTGTTGTGGTGTAATACCCTAATCCAGTGTGGTGTGGTGGATTGCCTCTTGGGCTGAGGATGAATAGTTACAAGAGAAGAACAGCCTCCTGAGGAGAGGTGTTCTTGTGCTTGGAGAGCTTGTGTGGTTGCCTTGGTGTAATGGATCCGGTCCCGGATCATCTCCTCCCTACGGTGGTGGCTAGTCCAATATATAGAGGCCCGGGTCCTCTTCCCAAATATTGAGTGGGAAGGGATCCCACAACGGCCAGTTTGAAGGGGGACAGCTAGTACAAGCTATCCTGACAAAAGTAGTCTTCGCCTGCCAAAGGCTCTAGTGGTGACATCGTCTTGGGCTCCACAGTGACCTTCGTCCTGCCGTCCTGCTGGTCTTGGTCTTGATCATAGATAGGAGGCATGCTTTCATCATAATAAATTTGCTCATCAAAACTTGGGGGACAAAAAATATCATCTTTATCAAACATAGCTTCCCCAAGCTCGTGGCATTGCATATCATTAGCATCATGGATATTCAAGGAATTCATACTAACAACATTGCAATCATGCTCATCATTCAAATTTTTAGTGCCAAACATTTTATAGATTTCTTCTTCTAGCACTTGCGCACAATTATCCTTTCCATCATACTCATGAAAGATATTAAAAAGGTGAAGCATATGAGGCAAACTTAATTCCATTTTTTTGTAATTTTCTTTTATAAAGTAAACTAGTGATGAAACAAGAAACCAAAAGACTCGATTGCAAGAGCTAAAGATATACCTTCAAGCACTCACCTCCCCGGCAACGGCGCCAAAAAAGAGCTTGATGTCTACTACACAACCTTCTTCTTGTAGATGTTGTTGGGCCTCCAAGTGTAGAGGTTTGTAGGACAGTAGCAAATTTCCCTCAAGTGGATGACCTAAGGTTTATCAATACGTAGGAGGCATAGGATGAAGATGGTCTCTCTTAAGCAACCCTGCAACCAAATAACAAAGAGTCTCTTGTGTCCCCAACACACCCAATACAATGGTAAATTGTATAGGTGCACTAGTTCGGCGAAGAGATGGTGATACAAGTGCAATATGGATTGTAGATAAAGGTATTTGTAATCTGAAATTATAAAAACAGCAAGGTAACTAATGATAAAAGTGAGCGTAAACGGTATTGCAATGCGTTGAAACAAGGCCTAGGGTTCATACTTTCACTAGTGCAAGTCCTCTCAACAATAATAACATAATTGGATCATATAACTATCCCTCAACATGCAACAAAGAGCCACTCCCAAGTCACTAATAGCGGAGAACAAACGAAGAGATTATGGTAGGGTACGAAACCACCTCAAAGTTATTCTTTCCAATCAATCCGGTGGGCTATTCCTATAAGTGTCACAACTAGCCCTAGAGTTCGTACTGGAACAACACCTTAAGACACAAATCAACCAAAACCCTAATGTCACCTAGATACTCCAATGTCACCTCAAGTATCCGTGGGTATGATTATATGATATGCATCACACAATCTCAGATTCATCTATTCAACCAACACATAGGACCTCAAAGAGTGCCCCAAAGTTTCTACCGGAGAATCACGACGAAAACGTGTGCCAACCCCTATGCATAGGTTCATGGGTGGAACCCGCAAGTTGATCACCAAAACATACATCAAGTGAATCACATAGTATCCCATTATCACCACAGATACGCACGGCAAGACATACATCAAGTGTTCTCAAATCTTTAAAGACTCAATCCGATAAGATAACTTCAAAGGGGAAACTCAATTCATTACAAGAGAGAAGAGGGGGAGGAGAAACATAAGATCCAACTATAATAGCAAAGCTCGCGATACATCAAGATCGTATCACCTCAAGAACAAGAGAGAGAGAGAGAGAGAGAGAGAGATCAAACACATAGCTACTAGTACATACCCTCAGCCCCAAGGGAAAACAACTCCCTCCTCGTCATGGAGAGCATCAGGATGATGAAGATGGCCACCGGAGAGGGATTGCCCCCTCTGGCAGGGTGCCGGAACGGGTCTAGATTGGCTTTCGGTGGCTACGGAGGCTTCTGGCGGCGGAACTCCCGACCTATTGTGTGTTCTGGAAGTTTTAGGGTATGTGAGTATATATGGGTGCAGGAAGTACGTCGGTGGAGCTTTTGGGGCCCCACAATGCAGGGGGCGCACCCTAGGGGGGCGCCCCCCACCCTCGTGAGCACCTCCCTTGGCTCCTGACGTGGGGTCCAAGTCCATCTGGTAGCTTTCCTTCCAAAAATAACTTCTCCAGTTGATTTCGTTCCGTTTCGACTCCGTTTGATATTCCTTTTCTTCGAAACACTGAAATAGGCAAAAAAAACAGCAATTCTGGGCTGGGCCTCCGGTTAATAGGTTAGTCCCAAAAATAATATAAAAGTGGATAATAAAGCCCAATATTGCCCAAAACAGTAGATAGCATAGCATGGAGCAATCAAAAATTATAGATACGATGGAGACGTATCAGATGCTCCTGCCTCGCCGCCGCCTGGAGCTGCCTCAGGTCCATCTGTTGCCCCTGCTTCTGCTCTTGGAGCCCGCGTGCCCGCGCCTCAGGCTGCGAAGCTCTCCTGCCTCAAGCTTAAAAAGTGGAGGGACTATGTTGTGGTGGACCAGTAAGTGTTATTGTCATGCCTTGTCCTTGCTTCTGATGCTCGTCCTTGATTCTTCTTTGTTGCGCAACCAGGCCGATGCCCGCGGCGAAGAGGAGAAGGGAGGACGAGGTGGTACTGCTTGAGCCTAGATCGCCTCCTGCGGCCGCACCCCTCTCCATGGGTAAGGGCGGCGACGGTGCTCATGCTTCTCCGAACCGATCATCTTTGCGAGGCCTGGAAGAGCATCCTCGTGAGGAGTCAGCCACCATGGCCCCGCTGGCTCCGGTGGTGCCAACATCCAGCTCGGGTGCTGGGGTCCCCGAGGCTCAGGAGCCTCTGGCCTCCCAGGCCATGATTATGACATCGCCTACTCCTCCTCCTGCCACCTTGCTGTCTCTGGGTTCCTCCGCCTCTCCTGACGTCCTGGAGCGTGCTCTTTCCGTGATAACCCTGCCGCAAGAAGATATTCAAGGCACCGACTGTCGCCTGGTGGCCGGGTGCCTGGAACAGGTCTCTGGCTGGCTTCACTCCGATGCATCCGTCCGGGCGACGCTGAGCCAAGCTGCTGCGGACTCCGAGAAGGACAGGGAGGCCATCGCCCAGGTTGTGGCTGCCTACGAGGTGGCGCTGAAGGATGCCGAGGCCGCCCAAGACCGATGCCGGTCGCTGGTGGCCGAGCTGGAGACTGTGCGGAGGGAGCGCGCGAAAGAAGACCGAGGCTGCAAGGCGGAGGAGGAGAAGATGAAGGCCCGAGAGGACGTCGTCAAGGATCGCGACACTGAACTGGAGCAGTTGGTGAAGGCACAGGCCACCGAGTGCAGCCGGCTGGAGGAGTTGGAGCAGAAGCTGAAGGTGGAGGAGGCTGAGCTTGACGCCAAGGCAAAGGTCCTCGCTGAGGACCGCGCGGCCTTCAGGCTCCTTGAAGAGAGGGCTCGGACGGTGCTGAAGTCGCTCTACGAGAAGGGCTTGGAGGAGCCGCTGGCTGCCGACGATGAGGGCCCCAACCAGCTGCTTCCTTTTCTGGTTGATGCGCTTGAGGACGTCATGAGCGGTATCGGCCCCATGGCAGAGGAAGAAGCCTGCATTCTTTCCACGGCCGCGTTGACGCGCATCTTCAGCCACCTCCATCTTCACAATCCTGCCGCCCGTCTTGACGAGTTGCTTGAGCCTGTGAAAGACAAGCATTGTGAGGCCGCTGCTGCAGCTGTGCAGGGTCAGGTGGAAGCCCTGCTGAAGAGGTTCCGCGCCTTTGCTCCTGCGCCCTCGACCGACGGTGCTGCTGATCCTGCAACCCCGGCCGGTGGCACAGGAGAAGGCGGCACAATTGGAGGAGAAGCATCCCCTGAAGGTGGCGGCAATATCCATGGATGATTTGCTGGTGGCTCCTTTCCTCTTTCAGTTTATGCAATATGCACCATGCCTCATGGAGGCGTTAAACTCATGTTTGGTTTCAGGAGAACAATATGTCTTGTAATATTTGCTTTGAAATTCTGCGATTTCCTTTCCATTTGCTTTATGTTCTACGTCGGCAGGGCCAGACCCCGCACATACCTCAGCCGCCACTGGGCCATCCGGATCAGCAGGACGGACCAAGGAGTGAGGGGCTACGTGATCAGTTAGGCTCCTGAGTCGCGATGCTCAGGAGTCCCCCTTGACGGGCAAACATCCTATAGGAAGGAGATCTAGAAGTAGGCCTAGTGTTCTACATTGGCAGGGCCCAACCCCGCGCATACCTCAACCGCCATTGGGCCAACCGGATCACCAGGACGGACCAAGGAGTGAGGGGCTACGTGGTTAGTTAGACTCCTGAGTCGTGATGCTTAGGAGTCCCCCTTGACGTTCAAACGACCTTCGTACCTTGGCTTCACTTGGGAGGGCGTGCGACGACCAGGTCCGAGGGACCTGACAGGGTGGCGTATGCTTGGGCGTGACCCGAGCGCAGCCACCGTGCCCAGCCCCCTCGCGCGACTCTCCCAAGGGGAGGTGTTGCGGTGGTGCCAGACACGAGCTCAGAGGCTCCCTGAGGTTGATACGGCCGTGAGGCCGCCCTTAGTTGTTTATCACCAGTGTGGAGCATAGCACTTCCGCACTTGCACGGGCATAGCCTCTCCTCGATAGTGTCGACTGCCAGCGCGGAGCATGGTGATTCCACTGGCACATGGGATGGGACTCCCTACTGCGGAGAGCCCCTGGGGCGTGTACAGCCCCGCCCTGACACGTGGCTTGCACGGCAGGGATAGACGAGGTGTATCTGGACACTCGTGAGCCAGCGCGGGACTCACGAGGCCCTACCTCAAGGCGGGTTGCGACTGGTCTTGGTTCTTGAGGCTGTGGCGTTCCTGCGAGATGGTTAGAAAACCTGCGCCGGATGAATTTCCTGAGGTTATCGCACGAGAAGGCCAAGCACCAACGGCCCCAAGAGGTGACGTGAACGGGGCCGGCCCGCCAGACAGAGCTCAGCCGTTGGATTTATCAATGCTGCAGGGACGGGCCCGAGCACAGACACCGTGCCTAGCCTTCTTATGCTAAGGATCCTGAAGAAAGACGATCGGCGCGCGGCTCCCAGGGTGGGTGACAATCAAGCAGGTGATAACCATAGATAGATTATGCATGAGAAGCAAACTAGCTTAGGTAAATGCGAGAACGATACATGCCACTGGGTCGGACCGGAGTGGCTTGGGAATGATGCAACCTGAGGGGCGCCCCCAGCGAGGTGAACTAAAGATGCAAATGGATACATGCCGTAGGGACAGACCCACGCGTCCTGGGAATGATGCATCCCAGGGGTGCTCCTAGTTAAATGAACTTGGAAAGATGTCACCTGGCTTGGTCGTCAAAGGAGTGTTGGGGTAGCTGAAGACACGTAGAGAAGAAGTCGCTCCTCACGATCCGTCGAGGCACTGAGCCTCGGGAGGCTCTGGAGGCTCGGTGGCCTCCTGAGGACCGCCTCCATCTCCGCCAGGACTGCGTGATGCCTGGCCTCCTGACTTGCCAGGATGCTCCGCAGATTGCGCTGGAAGGCGGCAGCCACGCTCGGCAGGCCGAACGGCATGCGAACGTAGCTGTGAGGCGGACCCTCACACCGGCCAGCATGCGAAGGCCAGAAGCGCTCCTGAGATGCGGTCCTGTTGAGCCCTGGGACGTCAATGCAGACGCGCAGCTCACCACCCTCGCCTGGGTGGGGAGAAGCGCCAGGTGGGTGGCGGTCGCCGCGTATTGCTCTTGCTTCCTGAAGCTCCTAAGTGGCCTTAGTGATGAATTCGTGAGCATCGGGCGCTCCTCGCCCGGTGCCCTCCTGAGGGAAACGTGTCGCGAAGCACGCCTCCACATAGTGCCCGAGCGCCTCCCTCGTGATGTTGGCCAGGTTTGAGGCCCTCCAGAAGAGAGCCCCCGAGCCCTGACCGAGGACGGCGCCGGGTGCACCTCCCTATGCAAGGGAGGGAGGCGCCCCAGGCACGGGCGCGGATCCTGAGGTGGCTCCGCTGGAGGTGCCGCTCCCTTGAGGTCCAGTGCAGAGTAGCTGCTTCTTCTTCTTGGGGTTGGCCTCAGGAGGATACTGCGTACCCGCATTGTCAGGGTCTTCAATTGACGCAGCTTGGAAGGCGCGCTCGAGGCAGCACACCGCGTCTCTTTCTTCGCAGGGGACTGTGATGATTCCGCCACTTCCCGGCATCTTGAGGACGTTGTAGCCATGGTGGGTGACAACCATGAACTTGGCTAGCGCCGGGTACCCAAGGATGGCGTTGTACGGAAGGCGGATGTGGGTGACATCGAAGTCGACGAGCTCGGTGTGGTAGTTGTTGTGCTGACCGAAGGTGACAGGGAGACTAACTTGCCCTATCAGGGTGGTGGAACCATCAGTCACTCCTGAGAAAGGCCTGGTGGGCTGGAGCTAATCGTATGGCACTTGAAGGCTGTCAAACGTCTCGACGGACAGGACACTGAGCCCGGCGCCGCCGCCGATGAGGGTCTTGGTGACTTGGACATTGCTGATGACGGGTGAACAGAGCATCGGGAGAACTCTGGCGGTTGCTGCACACTTGAGCTGGTCCGCCAAGCTAAAGGTGATGGCGTACTTGGACCATCTGAGAGGGCGCGTGGCTTCGAGTTTGGGGAGGGCTGCTGTCGGTGTCAAAATTGGCGGATCTCGGGTAGGGGGTCCCGAACTGTGCGTCTAAGGCAGATGGTAACAGGAGGCAGGGGACACGATGTTTTACCCAGGTTCGGGCCCTCTTGATGGAGGTAAAACCCTATGTCCTGCTTGATTATTCTTGATAATATGAGTAGTACAAGAGTTGATCTACCACGAGATCAGAGAGGCTAAATCCTAGAAGCTAGCCTATGGTATGATTGTATGTTGTCCTACGGACTAAAACCTTCCGGTTTATATAGACACCAGAGGGGGCTAGGGTTACACAAGGTCGGTTACAAAGGAGGAGATATACATATCCGTATTGCCTAGCTTGCCTTCCATGCCAAGGAGAGTCCCATCCAGACACGGGACGCAGTCTTCAATCTTGTATCTTCATAGTCCAACAGTCCGGCCAAAGGATATAGTCCGGCTGTCCGGAGACCCCCTAATCCAGGACTTCCTCAGTAGCCCCCGAACCAGGCTTCAATGACGTCAAGTCCGACACGCAGTATTGTCTTCGGCATTGCAAGGCGGGTTCTTCTCCAAATTTCGAATGTTTGTTAAGCAGTGTCCGGCCTCTTAAATGTTGGACCTCTTGGCTTATGCACCCAATAAGGGCTATCATCCACGCGTCGAATGAATATGAGGAGCCAGGGCGTTTTTACATTCGCCCCCTAGCCAGATAAATAAATTGTCTATTAAAGGGATGGGGATTTTTAGATCCAATCCATATCATCCTCCCCCAGCGAGAATCCATCGGAGCGCGCTTCGGAAAAATCCACTCCAGCATGGCCGACAACCATAGTTCCTACTCCCGCCCCCGTAGCCCCAAGCCCGGTGATTGGGAGAGGTGTTTTGTCCCACACAGTCGATTAGTCGAACTGCAGACTAAGGGATTTCTCCCTCTAGCGTATATGGTTCCCGTCCGAGCCGGGCTTGCCACCTACAATGGCGGGGAGCAAGTGGAGAGCTTCCGCAATCCCTCTACGGGGGAGTGGGTATGCCTTGTTCCTTACTTATTAAGGGGACTCGGATTTCCAATTCATCCATTCCTCCGCGGGCTCCTAGAGTTTTATTGCCCCCAACTGCATAATTTCACCCCTGCTTCCATATTACACATCGCCGGCTATGTTGCCCTCTGCGAGTTATTCCTAGGCTGTGAGGCTCATTTCGAGCTGTGGAAAAGGTTATTTTGCCTCGTCCCCCGCACACAGAAGGGGTCAGTTTATCAAGTGGGCGGAGCCGAAATATGGCGCATCACCGAAACCGGATACCTGTCCGGTACTCCGAAGAAGACGTCCGAAGACTGGCCTTCGGAATGGTTTTATATGGAGGACGTCCCCCATCCGGACCCTGTCCCGCAGGGTCTTCCTGAGTTCAACAGTGCTCCTCTGAAGAAACGCCGAAGTTGGCGCCCACGGAACCCCCAGGAGGAAGGCAACGGAGAAGTCCTTTACCTGATGAACCGGATTAAAGCGCTGGCTCAATCAGGATTGACAGTAATCGAGGTTATGTCAATATGCATAATGCGGGGAGTGCAGCCACTTCAATATCAAGGGCACCCCCTGTGGTGTTTTAACGGGGAAGATGATGCCACCCGTTGCGGGCGTAAGGGCCGGACAACGTTGTTGCTTTAGCAAAAATTATGTCCGAGTTGTTCAAGGGAGAGGAAGAGGAGTTCATCTGCATCAAGCCACATGATGGATTCTCCATGTACAACCCTCCAAGTTGGGTGAGTTATATCTCGTTACTCCCATTCTTCCCGCATTCTTTGTCGTAGGTACTCACCTTGCCATTTTGCGGCAGGAACTGCGAAAATCCATAAGGGAGGTCAACAACCCATCCCCACAACCAGAGGACCCTGACCGGGCCCTCGGTCCCGGACTCGAAGAAGATCCGGACACATTCTTGGAGTTGATAGACCGGCAGTTCTATCAATTAAGCTGTGATGACGCCATGGTGGCCATTACGGCCGACTATCCCGGACTGCTTCCTGCATCGCACGTAAGAAAAACCAAAAATCCCAACTCCAAAAACTAGGATCCCTTTTAGACACTTCACCTACCATATACATATGGTGTTTTACAGGGAAGGCCTTCGGGACACCATACCGAACCCACAGCAACTCGCCAACAAGAGGCACCGAGGCCGGGCAGGCCCAAAAGTAAGGCGGTCAAGATGGAGACGCCGACGCAGAGGTATGACAAAAAACCCGCTCCGTGGTTATCGTCTTTCTCAAAATGTAATGACGTCCATGTTTCTTTAATAGAAAAAACGCTTGCCGGAATATGTCTGGTGAGGCTGCCTGATACGTCTCCAATGTATCTATAATTTTTGATTGCTCCATGCTATATTATCTACTGTTTTGGACTATATTGGGCTTTATTTTACACTTTTATATTATTTTTGGGACTAACCTATTAACCGGAGGCCCAGCCCAGAATTGCCGTTTTTTGCCTATTTCAGTGTTTCGAAGAAACGGAATATCAAATGGAGTCCAAACGGAATAAAATCTTCGGGAACGTGATTTTCTCACCGAATGTGATCCAGGAGACTTGGACCCCGCTCCAAGGAACAAAAGAGGCGGTCACGAGGGTGGGGGGCGCGCCCCCCCTAGGGCGCACCCCCTGCCTCATGGGCCCCTCGTTGCTCCTCCGGCGTACTTCTTCCTCTTATATATACACACGTACCCCCAAACGATCAGAACAGGAGCCAAAAACCTAATTCCACCGCCGCAACTTTCTGTATCCACAATATCCTGTCTTGGGGCCTATTTCGGAGCTCCGCCGGAAGAGGGCCGTCATCACGGAGGGCTTCTATATCATCCTAGCCTCTCTGATGAAGTGTGAGTAGTTTACCTCAGACCTTCGGGTCCATAGTTAGTAGCTAGATGGCTTCTTCTCTCTCTTTGAATCTCAATACAAAGTTCTCCCCCTCTCTTGTGGAGATCCATTCGATGTAATCTTCTTTTGCGGTGTGTTTGTTGAGACCGACGAATTGTGGGTTTATGATCAAGTCTATCTATGAATAATATTTGAATCTTCTTTGAATTCTTTTATGTATGATTGGTTATCTTTGCAAGTCTCTTCGAATTATCCGTTTGGTTTGGCCAACTAGATTGGTAGTTCTTGCCATGGGATAAGTGCTTAGCTTTGGGTTCGATCTTGCGGTGTCCTTACCCAGTGATAGAAGGGGCTGCAAGGCACATATTGTATCGTTGCCATCGAGGATAACAAGATGGGGTTTATTTCATATTGCATGAATTTATCTCTCTACATCATGTCATCTTGCTTAAGGCGTTACTCTGTTTTTAACTTAATACTCTAGATGCATGCTGGATAGCGGTCGATGAGTGGAGTAATAGTAGTAGATGCAGAATCGTTTCGATCTACTTGTCACAGACGTGATGCCTATATACATGATCATGCCTAGATATTCTCATAACTATGCTTAATTCTGTCAATTGCTCAACAGTAATTTGTTCACCCACCGTAGAATACTTATGCTCTTGAGAGAAGCCACTAGTGAAACCTATGGCCCCCGGGTCTATTCTCATCATATCAATCTCCATTACTTTAATCTTGCTTTGCTTTTTTACTTTGCCTTTACTTTTTACTTTGCATCTTTATACCAAAAATACCAAAAATATTATATCTATCAGATCTCACTCTCGTAAGTGACTGTGAAGGGATTGACAACCCCTAATCGTGTTGGTTGCGAGTAGCTATCGCTTTGTGCAGGTACGAGGGACTTGAGCGTGGCCTCCTACTGAATTGATACCTTGGTTCTAAAAAACCGAGGGAAATACTTGTGCTACTCTGCTGCATCATCCCTTCCTCTTCGGGGAAAACCAACGCAAGCTCAAGACGTAGCAAGAAGGATTTCTGGCGCTGTTGCCGGGGAGTCTACGCAAAAAGTCAACATACCAAGTACCCATCACAATCCCTATCTCTCGCATTACATTATTTGCCATTTGCCTCTCGTTTTCCTCTCCCCCAATTCACCCTTGCCGTTTTATTCGCCTTCTCTCTCTATCCTCCCTCTCTATTTGCCTCTTTTTGCGCGCTTGCTTTTGTTTGCTCGTGTATTAGATTGCTTGTTTGTCGCGATGGCTCAACCGAGATTTGGTGATCTTCACCTTAAAATGTTAGATGAGATCTAAACCAACGTTAGGAAGCTTACGGTTTTGCAATTTGAGCATAATAATTTCTTTAGAAACGAGCGTAAGGAACAAATAAGTTTTATGAGTTATATGACTAAAGATCTAGATGATATGTCTAAAGAATTTGATGGTATAAGATCCCAAATTGCTCGTCTAGAAAAGATGACTGCTGAAATTTCGGATATGCAAGCCACCTTAGTTAATAAGATGGCTGCTAAATCGAATTCCTATGAAAATCAAGATGAAGATCTAAAAGTTATTGATGTGTCCCCGATTAAATCTTTATTTTGCAATATGAATCTTGATGAATATGATCTTCCTTTACCTAGAAGGCGTTCTAAAAATTCGGCGGATTTAGATCTTAATGATGAAATTGATGAAAGTGGGATTGAAAGAAATAAAAATCTAGATGTTGCTAAACCCACTCTATTGGATTTCAAGGAATTAATTATGAAAGTTGCTCTTTAATTGATTGTATTTCCTTGTTGCAATCCGTGCCAAATTCTCCACATGCTTATAGTCAAAATAAAGCCTTCACCGAACATATTGTTGATGCCTTGATGCAATCTTATGAAGAAAAACTTGAGTTAAAAGTTTCTATCCATAGAAAACTCTATGATGAGTGGGAACCAACTATTAAAATTAAAATTAAAGATCATGAGTTTTATGCTTTGTGTGATTTGGGAGCTAGTGTCTCTACTATTCCCAAGACTTTGTGTGATTTGCTAGATTTCCGTAATTTTGATGATTGCTCTCTAAACTTGCATCTTGCGGATTCCACTATTAAGAAACCTATGGGAAGGATTAATGATGTTCTTATTGTTGCAAATAGGAATTATGTGCCAGTAGATTTCATTGTTCTTGATATAGATTGCAATCCTTCTTGCCCTATTATTCTTGGTAGACCTTTCCTTAGAACGGTTGGTGCGATTATTGATATGAAGGAAGGGAATATTAGATTTCAATTTCCATTAAAAAAGGGCATGGAACACTTTCCTAGAAATAAAATAAAATTACCATATGAAACTATCATGAGCGCCACTTATGGATTGCCTACCAAAGATGGCAATACCTAGATCTATCCTCGCTTTTATGCCTAGCTAGGGGCGTTAAACGATAGCGCTTGTTGGGAGGCAACACAATTTTATTTTTATTCCTTGCTTTTTGCTCCTGCTTAGTAATAAATAAATTATTTAGCCTCTGTTTTGGTTGTGTTTTTTGTGTTTAATTAGTGTTTGTGCCAAGTAGAACCGTTGGGAAGACTTGGGGAAAGTCTTGTTGAACTTGCTGTAAAAAACAGAAACTTTAGCGCTCACGAGAACTGCTGTCATTTTTATTTGAAGAGTGATATTTAGTTAATTATTTTTTATATGATTAATAGATAAATTCCTCACGTCCAGCAATTTATTTTAGAATTTTTGGGGTTCCAGATCTTGCGCTAGCTACAGATTACTACAGACTGTTCTGTTTTTGACAGATTCTGTTTTTCGTGTGTTGTTTGCTTATTTTGATGAATCTATGGCTAGTAAAATAGTTTATAATCCATATAGAAGTTGGAATACAGTAGGTTTGACACCAATATAAATAAATAATGAGTTCATTACAGTACCTTGAAGTGGTCTTTTGTTTTCTTTCGCTAACGGAGCTCACGAGTTTTCTATTTTGGGTTTTGTGTTGTGAAGTTTTCAAGTTTTGGGTGAATTCTTTTGATGGATCATGGAACAAGGAGTGGCAAGAGCCTAATATTGGGTATGCCCATTTCACCCCCAAGATAATCTAAGGACACCAAGAATTCAAAGCTTGGGGATGCCCCGGAAGGCATCCCCTCTTTCGTCCACTTCCATCGGTAATTTACTTGGAGCTATATTTTTATTCACCAACATGATATGTGTTTTGCTTGGAGCGTCTTGTATTATTTGTGTATTTGTGTCTTAGTATGCCACAATCATCCTTGCTGTACACACCTTTTTAGAGAGCCATACATGAACTAAAAATTGATAGAATACTCTATGTGCTTCACTTATATCTTTTGAGCTAAGTAGTTTTGCTCTATATGCTTCGCTTATATCTTTTGAGCGTTATAATTTTGCTCTATGTACTTCACTTAGATCTTTTAGAGCATGGTGGTGGATTTGTTTTAAAGAAACTATTGATCTCTCATGCTTCACTTAAATTATTTTGAGAGTCTCTTAATATCATGGTAATTTGCTTAATAATAATATGATTGGTATTCAAGATTTGTGAAACTTTCTTTTGAGTGTGTTGACTACTAAGAAAAGATTGAAGCATGATAGTTGTTTTGAGATATGGAGGTGATAATATTAAAGTCATGCTAGTTGAGTAGTTTTGAATTTAAAGGATACTTGTGTTAAGTTTTGTGATTCCCGTAGCATGCACGTATGGTGAACCATTATGTAACGAAGTCGGAGCATGATTTATTTACTGATTGTCTTCCTTATGAGTGGCGGTCGGGGACGAGCGATGGTCTTTTCCTACCAATCTATCCCCCTAGGAGCATGCGCGTAATACTTTGCTTTGATAACTTCTAGATTTTTGCAATAAGTATATGAGTTCTTTATGACTAATGTTGAGTCCATGGATTATACGCACTCTCACCCTTCCACCTTTGCTAGCCTCTCTAATACCGCGCAAATTTCGCCAGTATAATACACCTACCATATACCTTCCTCAAAACAGCCACCATACCTACCTATTATGGCATTTCCATAGCCATTCCGAGATATATTGCCATGCAACTTTCCACCATCTAGTTCATCATGACACATTCATCATTGTCATATTGCTTAGCATGATCATGTAGTTGACATAGTATTTGTGGCAAAGCCACCGTTCATAATTTTTTCATACTTGTCAC
>NC_041386.1:162391080-162417210 GCF_002162155.2 Triticum dicoccoides
AGGCCCAAAAAAAAGAAAATAAATAAAAAGGGGCAATGCTACTATCTTTTTTCCACACTTGTGCTTCAAAGTAGCACCATGATATAGCGAGTCTCATATATTGTGCTTCAAAGTAGCACCATGTTCTTCATATCGAGAGTCTCATATGTTGTCACTTTCATATACTAGTGGGAATTTTACATTATAGAACTTGGATTGTATATTCCAATGATGGGCTTCCTCAAATTACCCTAGGTCTTCGTGAGCAAGCAAGTTGGATGCACACCCACTAGTTTCTTTTGTTGAGCTTTCATACATTTATAGCTCTAGTGCATCCGTTGCATGGCAATCCCTACTCACTCACATTGATATCTATTGATGGGCATCTCCATAGCCCGTTGATACGCCTAGTTGATGTGAGATTATCTTCCCCTCCTTTTTGTCTTCTCCACAACCACCATTCTATTCCACCTATAGTGCTATGTCCATGGCTCACGCTCATGTATTGCGTGAAGATTGAAAAAAGTTTTGAAAAAGTTAGGGTATGAAACAATTGCTTGGCTTGTCATCGGGGTTGTGCATGATTTAAATACTTTGTGTGGTGAAGATGGAGCATAGACAGACTATATGATTTTGTAGGGATAACTTTCTTTGGCCATGTTATTTTGAGAAGACATAATTGCTTTATTACTATGCTTGAAGTATTATTATTTTTTATGTCAATATAAACTTTTGTCTTGAATCTTTCTAATCTGAATATTCATACGACAATTAAGAAGATTTGCATTGAAATTATGCCATGTAGCACTCCGCATCAAAAATTCTCTTTTTATCATTTACCTACTCGAGGACGAGCAGGAATTAAGCTTGGGGATGCCTGATACGTCTCCAACGTATCTATAATTTTTGATTGCTCCATGCTATGTTATCTACTATTCTGGACTATATTGGGCTTTAATTTCCACTTTTATATTATTTTTGGGACTAACCTATTAACCGGAGGCCCAGCCTAGAATTACCGTTTTTTGCCTATTTCAGTGTTTCGAAGAAACGGAATATCAAACGGAGTCCAAACGGAATAAAATCTTCGGGAACGTGATTTTCTCACCGAACGTGATCCAGGAGACTTGGACCCTGCTCCAAGGAACAAAAGAGGCGGTCACGAGGGTGGGGGGCGCCCCCCCTAGGGCGCGTCCCCTGCCTCGTGGGCCCCTCGTTGCTCCTCCAGTGTACTTCGTCCTCCTATATATACACACGTACCCCCAAACGATCAGAACAGGAGCCAAAAACCTAATTCCATCGCCGCAACTTTCTGTATCCACGAGATCCCATCTTGGGGCCTGTTCCGGAGCTCCGCCGGAAGAGGGCCGTCATCACGGAGGGCTTCTACATCATCCTAGCCTCTCCGATGAAGTGTGAGTAGTTTACCTCAGACCTTCGGGTCCATAGTTAGTAGCTAGATGGCTTCTTCTCTCTCTTTGAATCTTAATACAAAGTTCTCCCCCTCTCTTGTGGAGATCCATTCGATGTAATCTTCTTTTTGTGGTGTGTTTGTTGAGACCAATGAATTGTGGGTTTATGATCAAGTCTATCTATGAATAATATTTGAATCTTCTCTGAATTCTTTTATGTATGATTGGTTATCTTTGCAAGTCTCTTCGAATTATCCGTTTGGTTTGGCCAACTAGATTGGTAGTTCTTGCCATGGAGAAGTGCTTAGCTTTGGGTTCGATCTTGCGGTGTCCTTACCCAGTGACAGAAGGGGCAGCAAGGCACATATTGTATCGTTGCCATCAAGGATAACAAGATGGGGTTTATTTCATATTGCATGAATTTATCTCTCTACATCATGTCATCTTGCTTAAGGCGTTACTCTGTTTTTAACTTAATACTCTAGATGCATGTTGGATAGCGGTCGATGAGTGGAGTAATAGTAGTAGATGCAGAATCGTTTCGATCTACTTGTCACAGACGTGATGCCTATATACATGATCATGCCTAGATATTCTCATAACTATGCTCAATTCTGTCAATTGCTCAACAGTAATTTGTTCACCCACCGTAGAATACTTATGCTCTTGAGAGAAGCCACTAGTGAAACCTATGGCCCCCGGGTCTATTCTCATCATATCAATCTCCATTACTTTAATCTTGCTTTGCTTTTTTACTTTGCCTTTACTTTTTACTTTGCATCTTTATACCAAAAATACCAAAAATATTATATCTATCAGATCTCACTCTCGTAAGTGATTGTGAAGGGATTGACAACCCCTAATCGCGTTGGTTGCGAGTAGTTATCGCTTTGTGCAGGTACGAGGGACTTGAGCGTGGCCTCCTACTGGATTGATACCTTGGTTCTCAAAAACTGAGGGAAATAGTTACGCTACTCTGCTGCATCATCCCTTCCTCTTCGGGGAAAACCAACGCAAGCTCAAGACGTAGCACTGCCAATCATGCTTCCACAAGTCGGGCTCGAGGACCAGACATAGAGGCGGAAGCCGACATGGGGCGGACGCCGGATACTCCCCCTACAGAGGATGCGGATAGACTATCCGCTACAAATTCAGAAGTGGAGAGCGCCATGAATCATAGGCATCATCGGGCCGTACTCCGTGACGCTTGGTTCTCACCGGAGGCATTTGATGCCTTCAATTCTGGGGACGCGTACCTCCGTGCTGCTCAAAATGGTCTAGCTAGAGCCACGGACCAGTATGTAAGGGATGTACGGGTAAGCAAATCTAACGATTATATGTATCATTAGACCCTGAGACTTGAAACATTTAGCAGAACTGATTTAAGGATCATCTATTGTGCAGGTTCTTACAGAGAAGAATACTCGACTGTCACAGGAGCTGGAGGAATGGAAGACCCAACTTCGGGCCGCCGTTGCCGCATTGAAGGAACCCAAAAAGTCCCCAGCTGGTAACATTTGTGTCAAAGAATGATAGGTACCATATAGCGTGCGGCGTGGCTGCAGTTCTAACAATAGATATTGCAGATGAATCCGGAGGACCAGCATGTCGTATGTACGCTAGAGGCTGGCGAACGCATGCTGGCTGAGGTCGGGCAGGAGAAAAACAATCTCCAAGATGCCAATACCAAACTAAGCATGGAACTAAAAGATGTTCGAGCCCAGCTTGCGGACTCCGAGAAGGAGAATAAGCGGCTTCGACGCGACATTTTCAGTAAGTGCTTGAATGAACCCTTATAAAAAAAAAGGGGTCGACGGAGAAGCCAGCTAACAGAGTTATATCTGCAGGTATGCTGACGGGTCGTCCCGCGGAGGAGATGCCCGGGTCTGCGGGTGATCTTCTATCCGAGCTCTCACAACTGCACGAACAAGTTCGGCAGGTGATGCAAGGTATTGCCCAGGCCTTGTGGCCATCCGTCTCCCTGCCAGAAGGCATTGGAGATCTTGCAGAGAAGCTCAAGGGAGCACGGTGGCGCTTCCGATTATGGAAGATATCGGCCTGCCGTCAAGGTGCCAAGGAAGCCTGGGCCATGGTGAAGATGCGGTATACCAAGGCTGACCCAAACCACATGGCCGAGGTCGGACCTGTGGGGCCCGATGGGAAAGAGATCCCCGTTAGCTTAGTCTATGGGCAAGTAGAATTAGCCGCAAAGTATTCCCAACAGGATTGTAGGCTAGACCATCTGTTGGACGGTATAGAAGAGGAATTTAGTCAGTCTACATGACTATGTAATTAAAGTGACATGTATAATGCCTTCTAGCCGGATTGTAAATCATTTGTCATGGCGGACCTTTTCGCTTCAACCTCGGGACCCGATAGTCTGGAGTGTGTCCGAATACCCGCTCAGTTATATAAGAACTAGGGTATGCGTGGAAACCAGGTGTAGGGGTCATTAGTGCTTGAACAGACAAGTACCCAACTAGTTATGTTATATTACATGGGTAGTAAGAAACATCTTCCAGTGAGAATAGTTCCGTTAGGGGTTCCTTTCCTTGGGTACGCATGCCCTAAAGTGCATGTCTGGACTGCGAGCGGAGACGCAGGCAAAAACATCTGGGGGCATATATGGAAAATAAATAAAAATCATCTTTTGTTCGCCGACCGAATATTCCCTTAAGAATGCTAGCTTTTGGCTTCACCCAGTCTGAGGTACACATCCGGCTGACCTGGCAGTAACAATCGTAGAGGTGCTCCCCTTATGCCCTAGCCGAATTAGTGGGAACGTAGGGCATAAATACAAGAGCCAGGCAACCCAGCTTGGCCAAAACTTAAGTCATATCAATTCATATAATGGCGAAGAAAAGGTACATGCGGAAGAATAACACATGTGCGGGGCATGAATCCCAGATAGATAATTAAGCTTCTGTGTAAGAAGCCCCCAGGTATAATGAGCGCGGTTAACGCGTCTATAGTGTGCAAGCGAGGCACAAGTTGGCCCTTGAAGGCCTTGATAAAGAATAAAAGAAAGAAAGAGAAAAAGAAAGATAATGTATATGCAAAAAATGGACAGAGGAAGGGGACGAACATAGAGTCCGATGCTAGGCATAGAATCTTTGGAGCCTAGCTACGTTCCATGGGTTCGGCTCAAGTCGATTATTCGATGCATCCTGTAGGCGGTACGCTCCACCAGTCAGAACTTGGTCAATAATGAAGGGACCTTCCCATCTGGGCTCGAGCTTGGTCTTTTTCTTCTCCGGCAGGCATAGAACTAACTCGCCAACGTTATAAGTTTTGGCCCGTACTTCTCTGCTTTGGTATCTGCGAGCCTGTTGCTGATAGAATGCGGAACAGGCTTTCGCCACGTCGCGCTCCTCCACCAGGGTGCCTAGACTGTCCTGCCGATCGATCTCGGCTTATCTTTCTTCGTACATGCGCACTCGAGGGGAGTCATGAATTATGTCACAGGGCAGAACTGCCTCTGCGTCGTACACCATAAAGAAGGGTGTATATCCGGTGGTACGATTCGACATGGTCCGCAGCCCCCAGAGTACGGAGTCGAGCTCCTCTAGCCAGTGTGTGTTAGACTCCTTTAAGGACCGCACTAATCTGGGTTTAATGCCGCTCATGATAAGACCATTTGCTCACTCAACTTGGTTGTTGGTTTGTGGGTGATAGACGGAAGAATAATCGAGCTTGATGCGCATGTTGCTGCACCGGAGTTTTACCTCGTCGGCCGTGAAGTTCGTGCCGTTGTCAGTGATGATGCTGTGGGGGACGCCATAACGGTGTACAACCCCGGATATGAATTATATCACCGGTCCGGATTCGGCTGTTTTAACAGGTTTGGCTTCTATCCATTTGGTGAATTTATCCACCATGACCAATAAGTATTTTTTCTTATGGGTTCCCCCTTTAAGGGGTCCAACCATGTCAAGCCCCCAGACCGCGAAGGGCCAGGTAATGGGGATTGTTTGGAGGGCGGTGGGTGGCATGTGGCTTTGGTTTGCAAAAAGCTGGCAACCGACGCAGCGTTGGACCAAGTCATGTGCGTCTGCCCGAGACGTCGGCCAATAAAACCCTGTACAGAAGGCCTTGCTTACAAGGGCCCGGGCTGTGGCGTGGTGGCCGCCGAGTCCGACGTGAATTTCTGCCAAAAGCTTCCGCTCTTCCTCTTCGGAGATGCACCTTTGAAGGACTCCGGTAGTGCTTTTTTTATACAGCTCTCCCTCATCGACCCTGTAGGCTTTAGATCGCCGCACTATGCAGCGTGCCTCATTTTGGTCCTCGGGAAGTTCCTACCTAGTTAGGTAGGCCAGGAATGGTTCTGTCCACGGGGCAATGATGGCCATTATTACATGGGCTGAAGGTGTTATTTCGGTGGCAGAGCCTCCGATTATGTTAGAGTATTCGGTATCGGACATTTTGGCCGGGTCCAGACTATTGTTACCAGTGTCCCCTTCCCATACCACGGATGGCTTAAACAACGTCTCCAAAAAGATGTTGGGGGGGGGGGCGCATCGCGTTTTGCGCCGATGCGGGCGAGGATATCCGCCGCCTGATTGTTTTCCCGAGCCACATGGTGAAATTCGAGCCCCTCGAACCGAGCTGACATCTTTAGGACAGCGTTTCGATAGGCCGCCATCTTCGGATCCTTGGCATCGAAGTCTCCATTTATTTGGGATATTGCAAGGTTCGAATCCCCACGCACCTCCAGGTGTTGAATGCCCATGGAAACTGCCATCCGAAGACCATGTAACATGGCTTCGTATTCGGCTGCGTTGTTGGAGTCTGTATACAGTATCTGCAGTATGTATTGAACTGTATCTCCGGTTGGGGACGTCAGGACGACGCCAGCCCCCAGACTAGCCAGCATTTTGGAGCCGTCGAAGTTCATGATCCAATTGGAGTATGCGCCGTACTCTTTAGGGAGTTCGGCTTCCGCCCATTCAGCGACAAAGTCGGCCAATACTTGCGATTTAATGGCTCGCCGAGGTTTGTATGTTATGTCGAATGGGAGGATCTTAATGGCCCATTTGGCAATCCGGCCCGTGGCATCGCGGTTGTTTATAATATCATTAAGTGGCACTTCCGAGGCTACTGTAATCGAACACTCTTGAAAGTAGTGTCGCAGCTTCCGGCATGCCATGAATACCGCATAGGCTATCTTTTGATAATGTGGGTAGCATGTTTTACATGGAGTGAGGACAGTGGATACATAATATACCAGCTTTTGAAGAGGGAATTTATGTTCGTCCGCTTCTCGTTCGACGACGAGCACTGCGCTTACAACCTGATGAGTTGCCGCAATGTACAACAACATTGGTTCGCTGATGTTTGGCACGACCAGGATTGGGTTGGTTGCCAGTATGGATTTTATTTCTTCCAATCCGGCTGTGGCAGTGTCCGTCCACTCGAAGTGTTCGGTGCGCCAAAGGAGGCGATAAAGGGGTAATGCCTTTTCTCCTAAGCGGGAAATAAAGCGGCTTAGAGCCGCCACACATCCAGTTAATTTCTGGATTTGTTTGAGGTCCATTGGGATAGCGAACTATGACAGAGCTCAGATTTTGGCCGGATTAGCTTCAATTCCTCTACTGGAGACAATGAAGCCCAGGAGCTTTCCGGCTGGTACGCCGAAAACGCATTTTTCCGGATTGAGCTTGATGTCGGATGTTCGGAGGTTGTCGAATGTGAGCCTCAAGTCGTCTATTAGAGAGTCGACGTGTTTGGTTTTAACGACCACATCATCTATGTATGCCTCTACTGTTTTGCCGATCTGTTTCTCCAGACATGTCTGAATCATGCGCTGATATGTTACGTCGGCGTTTTTGAGCCCAAAAGGCATTGTGTTGAAATAGAAGGGGCCGTATGGTGTGGTAAATGTCATTGCGACTTGGTCGGACTCCGCCATCTTGATTTGGTGGTAGCCGGAGTATGCGTCGAGGAAACACAATGACTCGTGTCCTGCGGTAGCATCGATAATTTGATCAATGCGGGGGAGGGGGAAGGGATCCTTTGGGAAAGCCTTGTTGAGGTCCTTGAAATCGACACATAGGCGCTAGGATTTGTCCTTCTTTGGTACCATCACCAGGTTTGCTAGCCAGTCCGGGTGTTTTATTTCTCTAATCAATCTGGCCTCCAATAACTTGGCTAGTTCCTCTCCCATAGCTTGTCTCTTAGGTTCAGAGAAACACCGAAGAGTCTGCTTGGCCGGCTTGAATCCCTTTAGAATATTGAGGTTGTGCTCGGCCAGCCTGCGTGGGATTCCTGGCATGTCTGAGGGGTGCCAGGCGAATATGTCCCAATTCTCACGCAGGAACTCTCGTAGTGCGGCGTCCATGGCGATGTTTAACTATGCCCCAATGGAGGATGTTTTTGTAGGGTCCGTTGGGTGGACTTGGAATTTGACTATTTCATCCGCTGGTTTAAAAGAGGTGGACTTGGATCTCTTGTCAAGTATCACATCATCCCTGTCCACTTTGGAGCGTAGCGCGGTTAATTCCTCGGCCGAAAGGGCTCCAGATAATGCCTCGAGGGACAATGCGGCTTTTTTGTTTTCGGCGCGGAGTGCTGTGTCCGGATCACTAGTGAGAGTGAAGATTCCGTTGGGCCCGGGAATTTTGAGCTTCATGTACCCATAATGGGGTATGGCTTGGAAGATCGTGAACGCCTCCCGTCCTAAAAGGGCGTGGTATCCACTACTGAACGAGGCCACTTGGAATGTAATTTCTTCGGACCTATAGTTCTCCGGCGTGCCGAATACCACATCTAGTGTGATTTTCCCAGCACAGCGTGCTTCCTGACTGGGGATGATTCCTCTGAAGGTTGTGCTGCTTTGCTCAATGCGGTTCCAGTCTATTTCCATTTTTTGAAGAGTTTCCTCATAGATGAGGTTCAATCCACTGCCGCCATAAATGAGTACATTGGTGATTCTAAAGCCGTCCACAATTGGACTGAGGACCAGTGCAGCTGGTGCTTGGGCTGTTCGGAATTTAGTTTCGTCACTGGCGTTGAAGGTAATAGCCGTGTCACTCCATGGATTCATTGCTGCCACGTGGCAGATTTCGGCGAGGCTGCGGAGTGTTCGCTTGCACCTATTATTTGATGCGAAAGTTTCAAAGACTGTGAATACCGTATTGTTATCCTCGGGATGGTGCTCTGTGGCATTTGGGATGAGAAGATCCTCGCCACTTTTGGCCACCTGCCGGAGTATCCAACATGCTCTAAGGCTATGTGTTGGTATGGTATCCGCTGTACTATGAATTTTGCAGGGTCCGTTAAGCCATCCCTCCAATACGGTTCCATGCCCTGTAGAGGGTTTTTGTTTCTTCGTAACTAGCTCGGGTGTCTTATGATAGTGCACCCTTTTACTTCGGACTGGGTGTATATTCCGAGCCGGATTATCCCAAAATTTCGTTTCGGTTTTCCAGGCGCTTTTCATCGCACAGTACTTTCGTACTATGGACGCCAAGTCAGCGAAGCGTGATATGTCATGGCGACTTAAGGCGTTAAGGATTCCCTTGTCCATGCAATTATTGCAGAAAAATGAGACTGCATCTTCCTCGCGACAGTCCTTAACCTTGTTCATCACAAGGAGGAATCTGGCCCAATAATGATGTATTGTTTCATGGGGCTCTTGCTTGATGTGGGAAAGATCGTTTATGTCCGGGTGGGTGGGTGGATTTGAGTCCGAACCCCTAGCCGATCTGAGACCCAGGGGCCGAGGAGTTTCCAATCTTGGAAGTTCGGATTCCGGAGTGTTGCCCGATAAGTCTGGCCCGCTGCCTGACTCTAGGTTCGGGGCTTGGGTGATGTCCTCCCGTAAATGGGTATCCGGCTTGGAGAGCTCAGGAATCCGGACATAGTTAGTCCTCAAGATAGAGGAAGAATCGCCGCATTGTTCCTCCACCACCGCAATATGATGGTGACCGGTGGAGAGTTAAGCTCCCTTTGATCGGGTTTAAGCCCAATCCGATCATAGTTTGTAGTGACTCCCAATGTGGCGATATGATCCAAGAGCTCGTTTAGGGAAGAGAGCTCCATTGGATCCATCTGCTCGGCGAATTCCGAGCCGATGTGGAGGCTGTTTTTGATGACCCGAGAGGTCATCGTCGGTGCAGCGGCCGAGCTGGCGGTCATGATGAAACTGCCAAGCCGGACAGTTTGGTCGACAGCCAGGGCTCCCCCGGCGGTAATGTTGTTTTTAAAAACGAGACGAGGCATCCTTCCTTATGGCGATGACACAGTGGAACTCTCAATGAAAGTACCAATGTCGGTGTCAAAACCGGCGGATCTCGGGTAGGGGGTCCCGAACTGTGCGTCTAAGGCGGATGGTAACAGGAGGCAGGGGACACGATGTTTTACCCAGGTTCGGGCCCTCTTGATGGCGGTAAAACCCTACATCCTGCTTGATTATTCTTGATAATATGAGTAGTACAAGAGTTGATCTACCACAAGATCGGAGAGGCTAAACCGTAGAAGCTAGCCTATCGTATGATTGTATGTTGTCCTGCAGACTAAAACCCTCCGGTTTATATAGACACCGGAGGGGGCTAGGGTTACACAGGTCGGTTACAAAGGAGGAGATATACATATCCGTATTGCCTAGCTTGCCTTCCACGCCAAGGAGAGTCCCATCTGGACACGGGACGAAGTCTTCAATCTTGTATCTTCATAGTCCAACAGTCCGACCAAAGGATATAGTCCGGCTGTCCGGAGACCCCCTAATCCAGGACTCCCTCAACTGCATTCACCTCACGAGAGAACTGCTTGAAGATGTGATGGGAGGCTGGGGCCTGAGCGCCACCCAAGATGCGGGCGCTGGCGTGCAGCTCCTGGAAGACCCCAGCCCCTTCGTCCCGCTGATGGTCGTTGTTCCTTCTTAGAGGCGGCAGCGGAGGGAGACCAGGGTTGCCCCTGAGGACAGTCCTCACGAGGCTGGTCCCTCCAGGCGCCCTCACGAGGCTGGTCCTGCCAACGATCTTCGCGATGCTGGTCGCGCCACTCCTGGCGAGGCCCGCGCTCATCCCAACGTCCTCCACCTCGTGCACCTCCTCGACTGTAGGCCCGATCATTGCGCTTGGGGCATTGACCGAAGCATCCATCTCGAATGGCCCTGAGCTCTAGACAATCGTTGGTGTTGTGGGTGCGCATGTTGTGGCAGGCGCAGAACGTTCAGCTACCCTCGGACGACTCGGGAAGATCTCGGCCACGCTTGGTGTCTGGCTCTGCCATGAGTACGGCCACTCCTTTACGCTTCATGTCCTTGACCTTGGCCTTCTTCTCCTCTGGATCCGCAGCAGGGAGCTCGAGGAGGGAGAGACGCCCCTCCTCAGCTCTTGCACACTTGGTTGCTATGTTGAACAGCTCCAAAGTCGTGCACAACTCCTCGTGGATGGCGAGCTCCACCTTCATATTCATGTCACGGACGCCGTCGGAAAACGCTGAGATAATGGCATCGTCTGTCACCTTGGGGATCTTCATGCGCACGCCATTGAAGCGCTGGATGTACTTTTGCAGGGTCTCTCCGGCTGTGGCTTGATGCGGCGCAGGTCACCCGCGGCCGGTGGGTGGTCGCGAGTGCCCTAAAAGTTGGCGACGAAGCGGTCGCGTATCTCATCCCAGGAGGAGATCGAGCCTGGAGGCAGGTTCAGGAGCCATAAGCGAGCACCGTCCTTCAGAGCCATGGGAAACCAGTTCGCCATGACCTTTTCATCGCTGTTGGCCGCCTTGATGCTCAGCTCATAGAGCTGCAAGAACTCCACAGGGTCGGGGGTGCCGTCGTAGCGAGGAGGCAAATCCGGCTTGAACTTGCCTGGCCATACGACGCTACGCAGCTTGGGAGTGAAGGTGCGGCAGCCTGCTATGGCCACCGGGGCCCGTCGCGGGGGTGGAGCTTGACCTTGGTGCCCCTGCGCCGCTACGACAAGTGGTGCATGGCCCTGCTGCAGCAAGCGATCCTGACGTGGCGGTGCTGGGAGCGGTGGAACGTTTTCTTGCGGGCGGGGAATCTCTTGGAAACTTCCTTCTTCGTGCGTGGGCACACGGCGCAGTGGATCATGCCGCGGGACCGCATACCTTGGAGCGAGGACGCCGTCTTGACGCGGAGGGGGCGGAGGCACTCCATGAGCCGCAGGCCTCGGCGCGAGGGCGACATCTTGTTGCGGAGGACGCAGAGGCGCTCTATGAGCCACATCGCCTGCAGCTGGGGGCGGACGAGGCAATGAGATGGATGGTGCAGGAGAGCCCCCCGCAGCGCTGACGAGCTCGGCGATGCGGTCTAACCAGTCCTCGTAGAGGTCGTCGGCCGGGTGGTAGCGCAGGAGCTCGCGTGCCATGAGTAGTGTTGCCTGCGTGTCCGTGGGGGCGCGGCGAGCGTGAGACGATGAGCCGGCCAGAGTCAGCGACGGGGGTGGCGGTCCGGCCGTCACGACGCACAGAGGGGTGCAGTGAAGAGGCTTGCTGCTCGTTTGTCGCCGGGCTGGTGGCGGCGGGTGATAGAGAACGGCGGGGAGGCCCACCAACTGGGGCTGTCTGAGCGACGCGGGTGGCGAGGGCGGTACGGTGCTCAGCGCGGGCCCGGCGAGCGTCAGCCATGAACTTGGTGAAGTGGTGAAGCGCGTATTGACGAAGGAGAAGGCTTCAGCGCACCCCTACCTGGCACGCCAAATGTCATATTTCGGGTTCCGGCAAAACCCTTGAGGTTCGAACACTGGGGTGCGCACAAAGATCTCTCCCCCTCTCTAGCTCGCACACTCCACAATCTCACGGCCTAGCTTGACGAACCCAAAGAACAAGAGACACCAGATTTATACTGGTTCGGGCCACTGTTGTGGTGTAATACCCTACTCCAGTGTGGTGTGGTGGATTGCCTCTTGGGCTGAGGATGAACAGTTACAAGAGAAGAACAGCCTCCTGAGGAGAGGTGTTCTTGTGCTTGGAGAGCTTGTGTGGTTGCCTTGGTGGAATGGATCCGGTCCCGGATCGTCTCCTCCCTACGGTGGTGGCTAGTCCTATATATAGAGGTCCGGGTCCTCTTCCCAAATATTTAGCGGGAAGGGATCCTACAACGACCAGTTTGAAGGGGGATAGCTAGTACAAGCTATCCTGACAAAAGTAGTCTTCGCCTGCCAAAGGCTCTGGTGGTGACGCCGTCTTGGGCTCCACGGTGACCTCCGTCCTGCCATCCTGCTGGTCTTGGTCTTGTTGCACCGATATGGAAACCTTTGCCTGATGCCTCGGGACTCCTCGCCTGTGCTTGCCTCTTTAGCACCAAAGAGGAAACGAGGACACTGCATGCATTGGCCCCCGCCTGGTGCCTGCCTGGCTCCAGTCGTCATGGCTTGCATCACGCAAACCATGCTAGGTGTCCCTTGACTTGATCTCTCCGCCCCTCGTGAGCCAGACTGGTGAGGCAGCCCCTAAGGATGTCTTGCGTCATCCGCCTCGCGAGGCTTGTCCCCTCGCGAGGGTCTTGAGTGTTTGCTGGTGAAGATGGGCCGTACAGGGTCGCTGGGGGAGCCACGTCGTGGGCCGCAGGCAGGCAAGTCTGGGGACCCCCGTTCCGAGTACGCCAACGGGATCGGCGGTTCATAAGTATTGTGCAAATAAACACGCACGATGGCATGGCAGATCATGGGGTTTTCAACTAGCCTATTACAAGGCATCATGTGGCCATAAAAGAATAAGTGTTTTTGAGAAACACAGCGTTCAAATGTTATGGCTGTTAAGCCAGCTCATGAATTAAGACTTCTAGTCTTGGCGGATCGAGGCTTCCGGGTCATCCTGTGCTGGCTCTTCCTCCTCTGTTGTCTGGAAGTTTTCCTATGACCAATCAATACCAGTCAAATCTCTAAACACAGCCTCGTCATCTATAAGACTTGATGGATCAATGTCAGGAGCGAAGGTATGCTTACGAGTCGTCGGGATGAGATCTGCCCCCTGATGAACCAGCGCCTTCACCTTCTTATTCTCAGCGTCATAAACCGCCTGATACTGGGATAGATTTGTGTCTTCAACCAGCTTGCTTGCTAATGGACGCATTTCCCTTACTATTTTTGCGAAGTCATCAGAGTTGAAGGGAGACCCGTCTTCTTTCACACTAGGGCAGCCATCGGGCAAATCTTGTGGATCAAGATCTGCTTGCCATGCCTTTACCCGGATTAGGGCATTCATGGCGCCGGATCTGGCAGCTGATCACTTTAAATCTTCAATTCTTTGGGGCAGCACAGATTGCTTCTCCAGTGTTCCCTTGATGAGGGAAGGCGGCTATTTTTTATGAATAGCGGTAGAGATGGTCCGTTGAGCACTAGTGTATAGCAGTTCTACCAGAGTGTAGACAGCCTTAATTGATGCACATGTCCGGACCCAGTTTGGCGCTTCTGGAGCCTGCATCAGTAAAATTATTGGTAAACCGACAGATGATTATGACATACTATTGGTGCAAAGGAAAGTATTTTTTGCTACTAACCAAAGATGGCCAACGTCATGTTGTTGATTTGATATTTTAAACTAGAAAACTCGCCAGTTACCAGTTTAAGAGCTGCTTTGGCATCCTCTGCTCTTTTTACTAGAGCTATTTTTTCGGTTTCCCAGCCGGCTTTATCAGCACTGAAGTCTTGCTTCAGTTTTTCAATGTTTTCCAATGAAGTCTTCAGCTCTAATTTGGCTTTTGCAGTCTCAGACTATTGGGTTTGAATGTTGGTCCTTGTATCTTTGACTTGGGTTTCCTTTTCATTTAGTTCAGCCTGCAACATGAACAAGATAGAAGGTATTATGATCACGATTATTTTTGAAGTCCCAAGCACAATACAAGTATTTTCCTTGGCACTTGGGGGCTAATGCCTATTGCTATTTTTAAAGACGGTTTCTATGATTGTCGGTGTACTAGAATAGGGGTACCCTAGTACCCCGAACTTGTGCATGGGCAGTTGCAGCACCCCGCGGCAAAGGCTTGCCGGGCGATCGCCAAGATCCTCCAAGGTTCCCTTGGAGCCATTCAAGAACAAAGTATTTAAGCTAAGGAGACAAGACCCCGGCAAGAGGAGCTTGCCGGGAAGGCCAACCAAGGCGCTCCAAGGAACTTGCCGCGACGCGCCACGTGCTCCGGCAAGGCAACAAGGCCCCGGCAAGAGGGGCTTGCCGGGAAGACTAAATAAGGTACCCCGAGGCCCGGTGAGCGACGAGCTTCTGGACCCGGCGAGATAACAACAGCGGCAAGGCGCTTGCCGCGGCAGGCGGCCACTCTGCGCCCACGCTCCAGCGCATCCACCAACGTGTCGCTCTGGGGGCCTCTCCGGGCGCGCGTGGCGGGAGGCTGTGCAGCCAGCGGTGCGCAGTGGCATGCGAAGCTGACAAGATCGCCATCATGGCGAACGGTGGCGCCCCTAACGGTCCTTTTCTGCACTGTTCGGGCGACTCAGACGCGCATTTAATGCCCTTGTCCCCTGCCGTCAGGGTTAGGTAGGATGTACTGTACAAGCAACTGTATCAACTACCTCACTTTTTACGTTTTTACCCTCCTCTACGTTGCCACCTGTCGGTGACCCCTTTAGTGTATAAAAGGAGGCCCATGCGCAACGTAGAGGGGGTTCGTAGCCTGGGACAGTGGGCTTCGATTCATTCGTAACCCAGAAAACATCACACTCTCTCGCTCGAGAGCAAGAACACCAGATAATACAACCAGACAAGCAGCAGTAGGAGTGTTATCTCTCCGGAGAGCTCCGAAGCTGGGTAAACTGCTCGTGTGCCTCGCCTCGATCTGCTCTTCGTGCGACCTCCGCTCCCCGCCGAACCGAAAGGGGCCCGGTCCGTTGGCCCCATAGGTGTTCGTGGATCAGTTCTCCCCGACATCTTTGGCGCGCCAGGTAGGGGGTGTTGAGATTGTGTGAACCAGATCCGGCGTTCACACGAGCTAGATCTTTATTCCCTTCATCAACATGCCACCGAAGAAGAAGACTTCGGCGGCGGCCGCTCCATCCACGTCACTTCCGCAACCGTTGGAGCAAACGAGTGGTGGGATGGACGCCAGCGGAAGAAAGGACGTCGACGAGGAAGCCCATGATGCCGCCAGGTCCAAGAACAAGGCTACACAAACCTCGGCGACTGTACATGTTCCACGCCACTCTCAGGAGGCGCAAGATCAACAGCGTCATGGCACTAGCAGTGCCATACGCATGATAGCCCAAGACCAAGCTGGTGGATCTCGGGGCGCTCAAGACCAGCATGTATGCCAGCGTGCTGGCACAAGCGGGGCACGGTCGCCTGGACGGGATACTGCTCCTTCTAACATAGTTAGAAGTTCGAGCACGTCCCGCTCCTCGCACCATCCGCCACTGCTACCCACCACTCCAGCAGAAGCTTTGGCACGAGCTCAACTTCTCCTAGATTACCCTCCGACGTCGGACAAGATCGACGAATGGAGGGCCACCATTCAGAGTCTCATCGGCTACGCCAACGGTGACACTCCACGGCGGCCAAGCGCGTCGCCGCCGCGGCAGGACTGCCGGACGCGAGCCGGTGGCAACGAAATGGGCGGAGGTGCAACTACCATGCAATCACCGCCCCGAAGGCCAAGATCGCCGACTCGCCGGATCCACCTCGACAGCGACTCCACTGCATCGTCGGATCCACAAGCTCGTCGCGATCAGCGCCAAGTTCTTCATGACCGACAACAAGAAGACGCTCGAAACCGCATCGAGCGCCGAAGAGAAGCGCGACGTCAATCCGACAAGCGCGCTGGGCCCTCTGTTGACATGCATGCGCCAGGGGAACCAGGCGATCTGCCGTACGCGGTAGGTTGTGCTGCGTTCACTTGTGAGCTGCAGCAAGTCCAGTGGCCCAGCACAAAGAACTTCAAGCCAGACGTACCGGAGAAATACGACGGCAAGACGCATCCGTCAGAGTTCCTCAGCATCTACACCATTGCGGTACAAGCTGCCGGGGGACAAGATGACAAGATCCTTGCCAACTACTTCCCGCTGGTGCTCAAGCCCAACGTCAGATCCTGGCTCATGCACTTGCCGGACAACTCCATATCCTCTTGGGCTGATCTGTGCCATCAATTTGTCGGCGCCTTTACCGGCGGACACAAGCCTCATGGCCAGGAGAGTGATCTTCATCTGCTCGCCCAGAAGGAAGGAGAGCCCCTGCGCAAGTACATTCAGAGATTCAGTAGCGTGCAGCACAACATCCCAGAAGTCCACCCTGCCGTAGTGATCAGCGCGTTCCATCAGAACATGCGCAACCGCAGGATGCGGGAGGAAATGGCGATGTGCAAGATCAGGAACGTCAGTGAGTTATATGCACTGGCCGACAAGTGTGCGCGTTCTGAGGAAGGGAGGAGACTCCCCGGAGAAAATATAGGAGCGGGAGGATCTGACAGTGAAGATGCTGCCCCGACAAGGAAAAACCGGCGGCGGAACAACAGAAGGAGGAAAGGCAAAGAAGTGCTAGTTGTTGAGCAGTCCGGCAACGGTGGCGGCGCCAAGGAAGCCAAAGCTGGTGACTCCGGTAAGGAGGTTGCCGCGGAGGCAGTAGTCGCCGACAAGCAGGATGGCCCCAACAAGCAATATTGCAAGATCCACCGCACCAAGGGCCATGATCTCCAGAACTGTAAGAAAGTCGAACAGCTTGTTGAGCAACAGAAAGCTGAATACGAGCGGCGCGACAAGGAGAAGGCCCAAGAAGGAGCTGGTGGATCCGGCAAGAAACGTCCCGGCCGAGGAGGACACCGCAGCAAGGCCAAGCAGCGGCAAGGAGACAGACCTCCTCACCGCCGCGACAAGGATGAAGATGACGGCGACGATGAAGATATGGATGATGAGGAGACTGATGAGCAGGAGTTCCAGAAAGCCACAGAGGTCCTGTGCGTTGACGATGGTGCTTCTCTGCATGCCTCGCACCGCCAGCTCAAGCAGTGGGTGCGGGAAGTTAATGCAGCAGAACCACCATCGAGTCACGCAAGCCTCTGAAATGGTCCGGCACGCCTATCATCTTTGATATTGAGGACCACCCGGATCGCATAACTGCGGTCGGGTGCTTGCCGATGTTGGTTTCACCAACAATCCGCAACCTCAAGGTCACTAAGATGCTAGTTGACGGCAGGGCCGGCTTGAACCTGATCTCCTCCGTGGTGCTCCAGAAGCTCCAGATCCCCGACAGCGAGCTCGAAGAGACCGACACATTTCAAGGAATCAACCCGGGAAGGAGCAAGCCAAAGGGAAAGATCACGTTGCCGGTAACATTTGGCAGTGAGCTGAACTTCAGGACCGAGAGGGTCACGTTTGACGTTGCCGACTTTCCATTACCTTACAATGGGATCCTTGGCCGTCTGGCACTTGCCAAGTTCATGGCAGCCTCTCACTATGCGTACAACGTACTGAAAATGCCAGGCCCAATAAGTGTCATCTCTGTCCCTGGCGACAAGAAGGATGCTCTTATCTGTGCCGACAAGATCTACCGGGAAGCCGCAGCCGTAGCAGAACGAAGGACACTTGCCGCTGAAACTCCCGGGGGGAAGAAGAAGACCAAGACCAGAAAGAGCTCTGATGCCCACTCCGGCAAGCGCACTTCTTCGGAGTGCTGCGCTACTATCGAGGACGCACCATCGAGCTCCACCGGCAAGTGTAAGAAGGCAATGGCAGCTCCACTTGAGACTAAGAAGGTGTCCGCCAAGGAGGATGGCACTGGTGGTACCTTCACCATCAGCGCCACTCTTGACCCCAAATAGGAAAGCGCGCTCGTTGCTTTCCTGCGGGCGAATGTCGACGTGTTTGCGTGGCAACCGTCTGATATCCCCGGTGTTCCCAGGAAAGTGATTGAGCACCACCTTGCCGTCTGTCCTCATGCGCGGCCCGTCAAGCAGAGAGTCAGGAAGCAGGCAGTAGAGCGCCAAGAATTCATCGCAGAAGAAATCAAGAAGTTGGAAGCAGCAGGCCTTGTCAGAGGAGTACTCCATCCCACGTGGTTGGCCAATCCTGTTGTTGTGCGCAAAGCTAACGGGAAATGGAGACTTTGTATTGACTTCACTGATGTTAATAAAGCTTGTCCCAAAGACCCATTTCCCTTGCCGCGTATTGACCAGATTGTTGACTCCACAGCCGGATGTGATTTGCTTTCATTTCTTGATGCATACTCAGGATACCATCAGATCTTCATGGTAGAAGAAGATGAAGAGAAAACCGCATTTATCACCCCATGTGGCACGTACTGCTTCGTACGGATGCCTTTCAGTTTGAAGAATGCTGGTTCAACATTCGCAAGGGCATGCTTTTGAGCCACAAATACACAGAAATGTGGAAGCTTACATGGATGACATAGTGGTCAAGAGCAAGAACAAGGCGACCCTGATTCAAGATTTAGACGAAACATTTGCAAACCTGCGCAAGATCAACCTCAAGCTTAACCCCGAGAAGTGTGTGTTTGGAGTCCCTTCCGGCAAGCTTCTCGGGTTCTTCGTGTCTCAGCGGGGAATTGAAGCCAATCCCGACAAGATCAAAGCCATTGAGCAGATCGATGCACCAAAGCGAGTCAAGGATGTACGAAGGCTTGCCGGTTGCGTGGCTGCTCTCAGCAGGTTTATCTCTAGATCTGCTGAGCGCGCCCTGCCATTTTTCAAAATTTTGAAAAAGGGAGGTCCAATGAAATGGACTCCGGAAGCGGAGGCTGCGCTGCAGGACTTGAAGAGATACCTGTCCTCCACTCCAACGCTTGTCGCACCTAAGCCGCAAGAGAAGTTGCTGATGTATATAGCGGCAACCAATCAAGTGGTTAGTGCTGCGTTAGTGGCGGAGAGGGAGGCGGATGATGAGCCAGCAACCATGGCAGATCCATCCAGCGACAAGCAGGGGGCTTCGTCGACAAGCTCTGGTCCCGACAAACATGGGTTTGCGCAGGAACATGATAAGATGCCAAGGAAAATGGTGCAGCGCCCAGTTTACTTTGTTAGTTCTCTTCTGCAGGGGGCTAGATCAAGGTACTCTGGTGTGCAGAAGTTGCTTTTCGGCCTCCTCATGGCCTCGAGAAAGCTGCGCCATTACTTCCAAGCACATGAGATCACAGTCGTCACTCGCTTTCCGCTGAAGAGGATACTGCAAAATCCAGAAGCAACGGGCAGGATTGTCAAGTGGGCGCTAGAACTGTCAAGCTTTGGTCTCAAATTTGAGAGCACTTCAACTATCCAAAGCAGAGCATTGGCAGAGTTCATAGCAGAGTGGACGCCAACCCCAGATGAAGAAATTTCAGAAACGAGCATCCCCGTCAAAGAGGCAAACAAAGAGTGGCTGATGTACTTTGATGGTGCCTTCTCGCTGCAAGGCGCCGGTGCAGGCGTGCTGCTTGTCGCACCCACCGGAGAGCACCTCAAGTACGTAGTCCAGATGCACTTTCCCAAAGAGCAAGCAACCAACAATACTGCAGAGTATGAAGGATTGCTTGCCGGTCTCAGAATCGTAGCAGACCTTGGGATCAAGAAGCTCATTGTCAGGGGTGACTCACAGCTTGTCGTCCGGCAAGTGAACAAGAACTACCAGAGTCCGTTGATGGAAGCGTATGTTGATGAAGTGAGGAAGCTGGAAGAGCACTTTGACGGCCTACAAATGGAGCATATCCCAAGAGCTCAGAATGATATTGCTGATGGCCTGTCAAAGTGCGCCGCACTAAAGTTACCTGTGGAACCAGGGATCTTTGTGCTTAAGTTGACTCAACCATCCGTAACGCCCTCAACTGGACAAAGCAAGAAGAGGAAGTTGGTTTCCGGCGACTACTTTCCGGCAGAGCTCCCCGAAGCCGCCGCCAAGAAAGTCCCCAAGATCAACACCAAGGATGCTGAGGGGCAGTCTGCTCCGGCAAGCCTTATGGTTTGTTCCATTGAAGCAGGCGCTCCCGACAAGTTTTGCTCCGGCAAGCTTGCCGGGGAACATCAAGCTCCGGCAGGACCACAAGTCCTTGCCGTGGAAGCGGATGTTCCCGCAGCAGCAGATGCGCCTTTAGTCCTTGTTGTCGAGCCACCAGCTCCAGCATGGGCGCAGCGGATTGTCCATTTCCTTCAGACAGGAGAACTTCCCGAAGAACAAGAAGAAGCGGAAAGAGTAGCCCGGCAGTCAAGTATGTACCAGTTTGTCGATAGCATACTGTACAGAAGAAGACTCAACGGTGTGAAATTGAAGTGTATTCGCCGGGAAGATGGGCAAAAGCTGTTGGCGGAGATACATGGAGGCATATGTGGCCACCACATTGGCGCAAGAGCACTTGCCGGCAAAGCTTTCCGGCAAGGTTTCTTTTGGCCGACAGCCCTCCAGGATGCAACTGCACAAGTAACCAAGTGTGAAGCGTGCCAGTTCCACTCCAAACAGATACACCAGCCAGCTCAAGCTCTCCAGACAATCCCTTTATCCTGGCCATTTTCGGTCTGGGGGCTCGATATCCTCGGCCCTTTCCCCCGAGCTGTCGGGGGCTTTGAGTACTTGTACGTTGCAATCGACAAGTTCACAAAGTGGCCGGAAGTGCAGCCAGTGAGGAAGGTGACAACACAGTCAGCAGTCAAGTTCTTCAGGTCGATTGTTTGCCGTTTCGGGATCCCTAACAGGATCATCACCGACAACGGCACGCAATTCACGAGCCGCACCTTCATGCAGTATGTCCAAGACCTTGGCGCCAAGGTCTGCTTTGCTTCTGTTGCTCATCCAAGAAGCAACGGTCAAGCAGAGAGGGCAAATGCTGAAGTGCTGCGAGGGCTCAAGACCAGAACTTTGGACAGGCTGCACAGGTGCGGAAGGAACTGGATCAAGGAGCTGCCGGTGGTTCTTTGGTCGATCAGAACGACGCCAAATCGAGCCACTGGCCAGACACCTTTTGCTCTAGTCTATGGAGCAGAGGCAGTTCTCCCCATGGAACTCGTATATGGATCACCTCGAGTGCTCGCTTATGATGAGCTTGAGCAAGAACAGCTGCGGCAAGATGACGCGCTGCTCCTTGAGGAAGATCGTCTTCAGGCTGCTGTACGAGCTGCTCGATACCAGCAAGCTTTGCGCCGCTATCATAGCCGCAAAGTTAAAGCCAGAAGCTTCGAGGAAGGCGACCTTGTTCTTCGGCGCGTTCAGTCCGCCAAGAATTCCAACAAGTTGACGCCGAAGTGGGAAGGCCCTTATCGGGTGAGACGAGTCATGAGGCCTGGTGCTGTCCGCCTTGAGACCGAAGATGGCATTCCAGTGAACAACTCCTGGAACATAGAACATCTTCGTAAGTTTTTCCCATAAGGCGCGGTTGCCGGAACCCGTTCCAGCAACCACCTTTTGTACAAGTCTTGCCGCTGTTGCATGTAATCCTTTGTACAAAGCCGGGCGCAGATCCCGTGCATAAGTAAAACCCCATGTGCTCCGCACAGCTTGTCCATTTCATGCGTTAGTTCCTTTCTTGCATGCGATTATCTGACACTTTGTGCAGCACCTACATCCGGTAAGCAGTAACGAGCCGAAGAGCTCCATATTATTATTTTCTCTTCTTTCTTTTTCTTTTAAAGGAAAAGAAGGTTCTCCCGCAAACAAGTTTGCCGGGGGGGAGGAGAAGATTGTAGTATGGGCCAAGCGTCGTTCAAGCAAAGACTTGCCTTACCGGGAAGCAAGTGATAGAAAAGCTAAGTTGCCAAAGTTTGAGCAATCACTTTTTTAAATTTTTGAGTTATCTTCCTCGAACGACCCTGCTTTGTATGGAAAACCTGTGCACGGAGGAACCAACTCGTGGCTAGTTGCGCCCTTACTTTGTTTCGAGTCCTCTCAACAGCTTAAGCGTGCCGCATCTAGTCGCGACAAGGTTTCTTGTTGGAAGCAGCGCCGCCAGCAGGCTGCTGAAGTTCCACACTCAGCGCTCGCGGCTCGGGCGCCTGCGCTAACAAGTTCCCTAGAAGCGTAGGGTAAAAACATACAAAGGAAGGAATCTAGTAGAGGAAATAACATTGCAATTGATAACAGAAATAAAGTTATATTACAAGATAACTTGTCGCAGCTCTAACAGACTGTTTTCATAACATGACTAGCAGCGACAAGGGAAAAGAAGAAATGGGCGGCCTAATCTACGCGTCAACCCTCGACTCTCTTGATCTCGCTCACCTTGTCCACAATGGGTGCGACAAGGGCCTTGAGTGCGTTAGGCGGCAAGGACCTGAGGACCTTGGTGAAGCTGAGGCCTGGATTGCGGAAGGCTACCTTCATCAGCACCTTCTGGAGAACCCCGGCGCAGATTTTGCGCGACTCGTCGGCCAGCTGCTTCGGGATCCTCTCCCGGAGCCACTGGAGTGCCGTCGCCACGCCCTTGAAGAACAGGCTGAGCTTGGCGCTGGGTTGAAGACTCTCGTCGGAAGGATACCCAAAGTCATCCATCCCCAGCTGCACCAGCTCCTTGTTGATGACTGCGGTAGTGTTCACCAGACCCTCGGTCCAGTGCTCCACTGTGTCTCTGAACGAGTTCTGGGTAACTGCAATGCTCTCCAGCAGCGCCGCGTCAGCCTTGACCTTCTCCGACAAGGTCTTCTCCCGCTCCTTGGCGGCCTCCAGCGTCTGCGTCAGCGTGGCCAGCTTCAGCTCTAGGTCTGCTTTGGAATCCTTGGCGGCGCTGAGCTCCTTGCCCCTCTCAGCGAGAAGGCCTTGCAGCTCACCGTGGGCGGCAGCATCCTTCTCACGCTCACGCTTTAGCGCGGCAAGCTCCTCGCCGCTCTTCTCAATATCGGCCTCCAGCTGCGCCACCTTCTCCTCTAGCTCTTTCTTGGCGGCCTCTGCAGTTGCCGCGGCATCCTTTGCCTCCTTGAGCGCCCCGCCAAGTGCTCGCTCGCGCTCGGCGAGCTCTTCCTCGTAGCTCTCGAGGTGGGCCTTCTGCTGCACTAGTTCACCTTCCCGCGCGGACTGCTTCTCGGCGGCCAGCCTTTGTTCCTCCTCAGCCTCGGCCTTCTCGAGAAGAAAGGCCGTGCGCTCCACGTCGACTCGCTCCCGCTCCTGCGCCAGGGACCGGAGAGCTTCTTGATTTTGGCCCCGGAGCTCCTCCGCGCGCTTTTCCATGTCAACTCCCGCCTTCGCGACAAGCGCTTCCCGAGAAGCCAGCTTGGCTTGCCGGGTGCGGTAGAGTGATAGCAGCTTCTGCAGCAGCTGCTCCTCCTCAGCCTCACCGCTGCTGCTGCCGGGCGCGTCAACCAATGACAGTCCAGCAGAGGCGAGCACCTCCCCATCAAAAGTCTCCCCCTCGACCGGCGCCCTGGAGCTAGACGCCCAGGGTAGCTTGATGAAGATATTGTCACCGGCCTGCAAGTAGGCGCCGGGCTGGGGCTCCTCGGAGCCGGCTCCGCAGAAGCGGCAGAGGGTTCGGCGGTCGGCGCAGCGCCCGGCGCTCCTGCGGCCTCAGTTTCATCAGTGCGATCGCCCGACCCCTCGCCGGCTTCCGCAGCAGCAGCCCCGGCAGCCTCCTCGCCGGCGGTCTCATCAGCACCGGCACCTTCCTCGCCGGCGCCCTCTGTCTCCATTGGCTCAGCCGAAGATGGGTCTGAAGAACGAAGAAGGGAAGAAAATCAATCAAAAATCCAAGAAAGGAAAAACGGAAGAAGCAGAACCCAAGGGAAAGTTTCTGGGCAAGTGGATTACCTGCGCCAAGATCTTCAGTTGCGGCCTCGGTCGCCGCAGGATCAGCAGTGCTGTCCCTTGCCGGAGAGTCCCGCCTTGCCGGAGAGCGCTCCCTTGCCGGGGACTCCTCCCTTGGCGGCACAGTCGAAGCAGGTGGCATTTCGGGACCGGCCTCTGGGCGCTCCTGATGAGGCTACTCTGCTCCTGCACAAGTCAACAAGCAAGATATCAACAAAGGAAAAAGCACTCAAGCGCGCCCGGCAGCAGAAGGCTAAACTATGAACTTACGCTGGGGGCTGCGCTGGGGGCTGCTCTGAGGGGTAATTGCCGGGTCCGTCAAGGTGATCTCGGGCCCACCTCCTGTTGACACGATGGGGTCATCCTCGATGACGATCACCGCGGCCTTGGCCCTCTTCGCCGCTCTCTGGGCCAGTGTTCTGAAAAGAAAGGAGTCCAGATTGGAGCAAGTCAGATACAAGATATAAACAGCAAGATTGAAGGATTATAAGAGCACCAAAGAAACTCACTCTTCTTCCTCCTCGTCAGAGCTGAGCGCGGAAAGATCGAAGTCCGGCCCTCCTCCGGTGCGGCGAGGTGGAGAAGTAGGATCCCTTGCCCGCTTGGCGGGGGCAGTGGCGGTGGCCCGGGAAGATCCTGCTCCAGTTGCCGCTGTTGCGTGAGGCGCTCCCGCGACAACATTGCTTGCCGCGGTAGAGCGCGTCGCGCGGCTCGGTGGCTGTGGAGCCGGCTGCCACCCCGCTGCGTCCACGGCCCTGCGAAGGCGCCTCCTTGGCGGGGCTGGGGGCTCCGCCTGCGGCAAGTTCTCTGAAGGCTCGGCCTCCACCTCGCCGGCCTCGCTCGACTCGGCTTCGGAACCGGCAGGCTCCTCCTCGCCCATGAACTCCGCGCATTCGGCAAGGTTTGCCGCCTCTACAGCCTCCGCCTCCTCCATAGTAAACCCAAACACACCCGCAGCAGCTGCGGCCGCAACCTCTTCTGCCCTAGTAGCGATGAGCTGCAGCTCCTCGTCGGTGGTGTCACGGGTGAGGCTCTTCTGCTCGTCAGCGCGGACCAGCACTTCCTCCAAGGTGTCGAAGAACGCTCGCACAACGTCATCCGCAGGCTCTTGCCAAGTTGGGACGATGCCGTGTGAATCGCACAACGGCATCATGGCGCGGATCCGGTCAAGCGAAGAGTTATTGCACAAAGGAACTACGCCCCTCGGCAGTGTGAATGGGTGCTGGGGGTCGCGTTTGAATAATTCCAAGAGCATTGCGTCCAACTCCAAGACGGTGAAGTTGTAGTTGAGGCCCGGCCGCAGCCTCATGATGTCCGCCGAATTCTTGAATTCCCAGGCGGGCCTCCCCCTCTCCTGTAGGGGGGCAATGCAACGGCAGAGGAAATCTGCCCCGACAGCACCTACGGTGAGCCCGGCAAGCCTGAGGCGAAGAATCCTAGTGATGGCGATCTTCAGCCTCTCGTCTTCCGGGGCCACGTTGCTCCAGTCATTGCCGCGCACTATTGGAGTTTGGCGCACGGCGGTGAAGGGCTGTGGATTCTCCTCAACGATCCAGCACCACTCCGCTCTCCACTCCTCCCACTTGCTGCGGAGCTCACCCTCCAAGTACGCCTCTTTCTTGCCGACTCTCGAGACCCAGGTAATCCCTCCGGCAAGCGGCTCTCCTCTCTCTACCCGAGGTATGAAGAAGTGGCGGAAAAGGGCAACACTAGGGTGGACTCCGACAAAGTTTTCGCACAAGTGTGCGAAAACTGCCATGGTCAGGACAGCATTGGGGGTGAAGTCAAGGAGGCGAAAGCCATATGTGTTCATAATATCACAGAAGAACTCCGAGAAGGGCGGGCAGAGCCCGCAATAGAAGAATGGCGGGAAGAACGGGTACCCATTTGAAGCCAACTCCGAGGCAACGGCCGGGAGTACCCTCGTGCGCGGATGCGCACGCGTCTCCGTCGCCCAAAAGAGGTAGAAGTACTCCCTCAGCTCCTGCACGCCGAGCTGGGGGGTGAAGATCGCCCGCTCCTTCCGCAGCGCCGCGAGCCGCTGCGCCTCGGCCGACTTCACACCCTTTCCCTTGTCGGCTTTCGGGGCCATGGCGGAGGTGGTGGGGAAGGTCGACGGCGTG
>NC_041386.1:162417687-162465271 GCF_002162155.2 Triticum dicoccoides
CTCTCGGCCACGAGAAGAAGGGGGGAGCGGCGGAGTTTGTGAAGAAGGAGTAGCAGCAGCTAGCGAGGGGGAACGAACTGCCTCTGTTTCCTCTGCTTATAAAGAGGGACGGGGCGGACGTTTCGGCCTTCCAAATAAACAACCACCCACGATCTCTCCCACGATGCCGCATTCAACGCGTGACGTTATGGGAGAGCGCGGTGGATACGGAACAAGATTTGGCGTGGCCCAGCCCGCGTGTGCCTGTGCCCTGTCTTGGGCCTGGCCCAACAGCGCTCGGCACCGTGTCTGGCCCAGGCCCGGGGGCTCCTGTCGGTGTACTAGAATAGGGGTACCCTAGTACCCCGAACTTGTGCACAGGCAGTTGTAGCACCCCGCGGCAAAGGCTTGCCGGGCGATCGCCAAGATCCTCTAAGGTTCCCTTGGAGCCATCCAAGAACAAAGTATTTAAGCTAAGGAGACAAGACCCCGGCAAGAGGAGCTTGCCGGGAAGGCCAACCAAGGCGCTCCAAGGAACTTGCCGCGACGCGCCACGCGCTCCGGCAAGGCAACAAGGCCCCGGCAAGAGGGGCTTGCCGGGAAGACTAAATAAGGTACCCCGAGGCCCGGTGAGCGACGAGCTTCTGGACCCGGCGAGATAACAACAGCGGCAAGGCGCTTGCCGCGGCAGGCGGCCACTCTGCACCCACGCTCCAGCGCATCCACCAACGTGTCGCTCTGGGGGGCCTCTCCGGGCGCGCGTGACGGGAGGCTGTGCAGCCAGCGGTGCGCAGTGGCATGCGAAGCTGACAAGATCGCCATCGTGGCGAATGGTGGCGCCCCTAACGGTCCTTTTCTACACTGTTCGGGCGACTTATACGGGCATTTAATGCCCTTGTTCCCTGCCGTCAGGGTTAGGTAGGATGTACTGTAAAAGCAACTGTATCAACTACCTCGCTTTTTACGTTTTTACCCTCCTCTGCGTTGCCACCTGTCGGTGACCCCTTTAGCGTATAAAAGGAGGCCCATGCGCAACGTAGAGGGGGTTCGGAGCCTGGGACAGTGGGCTTCTAGAAAACATCACACTCTCTCGCTCGAGAGCAAGAATACCAGATAATACAACCAGACAAGCAGCAGTAGGAGTGTTATCTCTCCGGAGAGCTCCGAAGCTGGGTAAACTGCTCGTGTGCCTCGCCTCGATCTGCTCTTCGTGCGACCTCCGCCCCCCGCCGAACCGAAAGGGGCCCGGTCCGTTGGCCCCATAGGTGTTCGTGGATCAGTTCTCCCCGACAATGATGACCTAGGAAAAATGATATGATCCGGTTCATGGGGGCTATATACTTGGATTTTATTTACAGCCGTGGTGATAAGTCATGGCTTATTCATGCTGATTAAACTGACCCTTGGGGGCTACAGGTGCAAAGTTGATCACTGCTATTGGAAGTCCCAGTTTAACTTGATAGTTTAAGCCGGCCCTTAGGGGCTACTGGCTTTGATCTTGGTATATTTATGGCCATTTGAAAGTCTACAACATATTCAATTCTATCATATTCTATCGACTTGGCGGCTGATAGAGGTACATTTATATGAAGAGGATTGTGCTGGATTACCTCAAAGCGTTCCTTCATAAGGTTGACCAGGCCGGCTTCGAAGTCATGGCTGGTGTGAAGGAAGTTCAAATAACCAGAGTGAATCTAGTGAGCACTAAATTGAACATAGCCTTCCAAGTTCACTTTCCATTTGCCCTTGTCAACAGGAGGGAAAATCCTATTTCCATTTGTAGTCACGGTTGGTGTTAAAGTTGTGCCAGTAATCATTATATCTTCAGTCTCTTGAGCCAGTTGCGCAGGACTGGGCGACTTGGCTGGTTCCGGGTCAACATTTATGGGATCTGCGGTGATTGGGTGTTCTGGTGGTGGGTTATTTATAGCAGTTTCTGAAGATTGATGCAAAGTCTCGGATGTGGCATGTTTCTCTGGATCAACAGTCTTGGGCTCTTCAGCCAGATTATCAACTTTCTGCTTCTTGTTGGGCTTTGCCATAGCGCTGAAAAGGTAGTATAAGACAGAGTTAATATGACAATTAAAGTGCATGATTCAAAGCGGACATATTTAACACTCACCTTGGCACGGTTTTGAAGACTGGGATTTGGGTCCCAGTTGAGTCGTTGGAGGAGGAATGAGAGGTTCCATGATAGTTTGAATCAGACGGGTTAAGAGGTTGTCGAAAAAGACCCGCTTTGGCATAAGCTAAGTCAGAAATATTTGAGACCTCTGGTCGGCGCTTGCGAGGCACTGGTGTGTTGGGTAAGCCGGAGGAAAGAATTCCACTACCTCTATTCCGGGTCGTGCGGCGAGCTTCATGTTGCTGCTGCTTCAAAATAAAGTTGGGATCCAAATAAGCTAAAGGATGAGAAAACCTTACTTCCCGGATCACTTGACGAACTTTCTCTCTTAGTAGAGGTTCAGAGTCGGAGGAAAGGATAGTTACCTCTTCAACATTGGCTTGGCTTCCTTCCGCATCAACCTGATAGTGACCATTATCAATAAGATGTACAAAAAATGAGCCAAGGGAGTCAAGTGTTTCCTCCGACTCATCATTATCATCCAAGTTAAATAACTCGGAAGGATTCGATTCCTTCTTGGTAGGCTGTTTAGTAGCCTTGGTCTTGGTCCGAGGTTTGTTGGTCGACTGATACGTCTCCAACGTATCTATAATTTATGAAGTATTCATGCCAAGTTTACAATAGTTTTATATGATTTTGGTATGATTTGATTAGAACTAACCTGGACTGATGTTGTTTTCAGCAGAACTACCTTGGTGTTCTTTTTGTGCAGAAATAAAAGTTCTCGGAATGCGATGAAAATGAACGGAGATTTTTCTAGAAAATATAAAAAATACTGAAACAAAAATCTACCTGAGGGGAGTCCCGCGGGCCACATGTAGCGACCCAACCTCAAACGGTCGAATCTCTGTGCATAAGTGTCATCCCTGGATCGGTCGCTAACACACACAGTACTTTGAAGGATTTATAACAGAGTAGCAATCACACCCTTATTATCGATAGTCTCAAAATAGAGCTTAATACAATAATATGGCTTAAGGCCATCTAAATACGATAACAGCGGAAGGCTTGGAAGATAAAGTGAGTCCATCAACTCCAACGACATAGCTGAGTGCACAACAATGACCTAGCGCACCTTACTCTTTGTCTGAAAAGTCTGCAACATGATATGTTGCAGCCGAAACGGGTCAGCACATGGAATATGCTGGCAATTTAACACAGTAGAGAAATTAACAAGATAAAGGCTACCACTACATGCATATATGGCTGGTGGAGGCTCTACGGTTATAATGTTTTGCGGAAAGCCAATTTTTTCCTACAACAAAGGAATATACTTTATTTAATTATCATGGTAGTTGTTAAACATTGAGAAGGTTCCTCCAATTCAATCCCCAAGTAAAAGTAATTATCAACCCAACAAATTAATTTAGAGTGATGAGATCAACATGATAATCCAAGAACCAGATACTCAAGATGTCCATAACCGGGGACACGACTAACCATGATTAGTTTGCACACTCTACAGAGGTTTGCGCACTTTTCCCCACAAGACTCGATCTCCTCCATTGGATTTCTCGCACTACATGAAGTTTGAGAAACGGATGACTGAGACATAGTCTTTCAGAAACATTTACTCTTTACTCTGGGTGGAAAGTTACACCTACTTTCCCCTACATCTGTTAGCCCACCACTAAAAGAGGTCATGCAAAATACTCAACTATGCTAGAGTCCATAATAGCTTGTGGCTACACACGGAAGTTTCTAGCATGAATAATCTTATGATCCCTTTGAGCCTGGGTGGCGAACCATAGGATGATCACACGGGTACTCCGGGATATCCTAGGATAACACTAGATTCTCTAGGTGCCTGCAACCAATCCACCCAGATGTGTATTTAAGTAGCCACCTTAAGTTTAACCATTATTTAACAAACACACATCTGTCATAGATACTCTCAAACCCAAACCACGTCTCCTAGCATAGCATGGCATTATAAGCATAACGTAGAAGTAACTCCCAAGGGTTTGATAAATAAAAGGGCAATAGGTTCTACCTCATCATCTACTTCCCAAACCCACATGTTAAGAGATCCTGCTCATGCAATATTTGAGGGTTGTAACTAATGCATAAAAACTGGTAATAGAGGGGTATGATCAATGTGTTACTTGCCTTGCTGATGATCTGCAAAACCTAGTGACTCGTAGTAGCACACTGCGCACTCCGGGAATTCTATTGCAAATAAACAATAGCATACATAAGCACTCAAGCAAAGATGCAAGTATAAAACTTCAAATAGGAAGATCAAATCTGAAAACTCGACTGAAAAGATTCGATCTGCAAAAAGAATCAATCGAATCGGAGCTAAGGAACTGAAACTATGGTCAAAAGAACTTCGAATATAAATCTAAAAACCTTGTTCAAGTTGATTAACCAGAAAGAGGGGTTCGATACGAATATTTTGGTGTTGGTTTCACTGGATTTGGACAAACGGTTAAGAAACGATGAGGGTTTGAAGATTAGGGGCTAATCTGCGATAAAATAATCGTGGATAGGTCCCTGGATGAAAATAAAATAAAAAGAAAAGACTAACGAACGGACATTCACTGTCTGAACCTAACCGGTGAATAGCGTTCGTAAAAACAAACGAACGGACGGACGTCCGCTAAATAACTAAACAAAGAAAAACCGAACTGATAAAATAAAAAAACGCATCTAGGGTTTCTTAAAAACCCGATCGGTTTTTACCTAAACAGAAAAAAACCGGCGGATCCGGACTGGATCGGGAACGGCGGCGGCTCCGGCGGCAAGGTGGCGGCTCCGGCGAGACGAGACGATGCGGGGCGGCGGCGGGGTGGGGCGCGAGGCGCGGGTGGCGTGCGGCTGCATGCTGCTGCTGCTGCGGGAAGCGGGGTGAGGTGGGGTTGAGGCGGCGGCGGCAGCATATAAAGGGGAGGGGCTCGGCTTGGTAAGGGGGCAACCGAGGCGGTGGCGGTGTCCCGGACTCCGGCGGAGTCCGGCTCGGCTACGGCGTGCGGCCGCGGGGAAGGCGGCGGCGGTGCTGGGCCGGCTGGGCTTCGGCCCAACTCGGACCGCGAAGAGTTTTTTTAAACAGATTCCACCGAAAAATCCTAGATAAATAAAATAAAAATCTAAAAATGCCAAAACAAAATTTTCACCGTCTAAATAAAATATTTAGAACAAAGTGAACATTTTCTTGGCCTAATAATGCAATTTTGAAAAAATGCATATTTTTCTAATTCAAATAAAATAGCAATAAAATCCACATAACATTACTTATTTGATTTTAATATTTTTCCTCCAATATTTCGTTTATTTTGGAGAAGTCATATTATCTCCTCTCATATAGTTTTTAATATGAAATATTTTCGGAGAGAAAAATAATTAAAACCGAAATGATCCTTGTTTTGATATTTGAGAAAATTCAAATATGAAAATGGTGAAACCCCCAACTCTCTCTTTGGGTCCTTGAGTTGCTTAGAATTTCGAGCACCGCGAAGCAAAATGCAAATAAAATATGATATGCATATGATGACCTATGTATAACATTCCAAATTGGAAATTTGGGATGTTACAAACCTACCCCCCTTAAGGTGAATCTCGCCCTCAAGATTCGGGTTGGTTAGAGAATAGGTGTGGGTGGTCTTTCCATAGATCATCCTCTCATTCCCAGGTGGCTTCATCCTGGGTATGGTGGCTCCATTGAACTTTGCAAAACTTGATGACCTTACTGCGTGTGACTCGGCTGGCAAACTCGAGAATCTTGACGGGTTTCTCCTCATAGGTCATAACACTATCCAACTGAATTGCTTCCAGGGGCACTGTGTCTGTGAGAGGAATATCAGCCATCTCGGCATGACACTTCTTCAACTGGGAAACGTGAAACACATCATGAACTCCTGACAGCCCTTTGGGTAACTCCAACTTGTAGGCCACTTCTCCCATACGTTCCAAAACTCGGTATGGTCCTACAAATCTCGGGGCTAACTTTCCCTTGACTCCAAAATGTTTAAATCCTCGCAGTGGGGATACACGAAGATATGCTTTGTCTCCGACTTCATAGACTACCTCCTTGCGTTTCGAGTCTGCATAACTTTTCTGCCTGGACTGAGCTACCTTTAGTCTATCTCGAATCAGTTTAACCTTCTCTTCTGACTCTTTAATCAGATCTGTTCCAAACAACTGACGATCTCCAACTTCATCCCACATCAACGGTGTCCTGCACCTCCTTCCATACAAAGCTTCGAAAGGTGCCATCTTCAAACTGGCTTGGTAACTGTTGTTGGATGAGAACTCCATGTAAGGTAAATTATCATCCCAACTAGATCCATAATCTAGCGCACAAGCTCTCAACATGTCCTCTAGAATCTGATTGACTCTCTCGGTCTGTCCATCTGTCTGTGGATGAAAGGTTGTACTAAACTGTAGCCTGGTTCCCAAAGTATGGTGCAGCTGATGCCAAAACTTTGAAGTGAGCTGTGTTCCTTTATCTGATACGATGGTCCTCGGAACTCCATGCAGACATACGATCCTGGTCATATACATCTTGGCCAACTTCGCACTTGTATAAGTGGTTTTCACTGGGATAAAGTGAGCCACTTTGGTCAAACGATCCACCACTACCCAAATAGAATCATATCCCGATCGGGTCCTGGGTAATACGGTGATAAAATCTATGCCAACCTTATCCCATTTCCATTAGGGTTCCGGCATAGGCTACAGTAATCCTGCTGGCTTCTGATGTTCCGCCTTCACTCTCTCACATACATCACATAGGGCTACATACTCGGCAATATCCTTCTTCATACCAGTCCACCAAAAACGCTCCTTCAAATCCAAATACATCTTGGTGTTCCTGGGGTGTATTGAGTATGGCGAGTCATGAGCTTCCTTTAGTATTAACTTTCCGATCTCGGCATTGCTGGGCACATATATACGGTCCTCGAACCACAAGGTGCCGTGCTCATCCTCATGAAAACCTTTAGCTTTTCCTTTGCTCATTCTCTCTTTTATCTTGGCAATTTCCTTATCATCCTTCTGAGCTTCTCGAATCTTTCCCAATAATGTCGACTGAACTTCCAATGCTGTAACAAAACCTTTAGGCACTATCTCCAAACGAAGCTTCCTGAGATCCTCGGCTAAGTCCTTTGGCAATCATCCGCTTACGAGGGTATGGGCGTAACTCTTCCAGCTCAAAGCGTCTGCTACGACATTGGCCTTGCCTGGATGATAGTGCAACTTCATATCATAACCCTTTATAAGTTCCAACCATCTCCTTTGCCTGAGATTCAGCTCCTTCTGGATGAGAATGTACTTCAAACTCTTATGATCCGTGTACACATCACAATGATTCCCAATAAGAAAATGTCTCCAGGTCTTGAGTGCATGAACTACAGCTACTAACTCCAAATCATGCGTGGCATAATTCAACTCAAGCGGTCGAAGCTGACATGAGGCATACGAAACAACTCTTCTGTCTTGCATAAGTACGCCTCCAAGTCCTAAGCGAAATGTGTCGGAATACACTTGGAAATCCTTGCGTATATCTGGTAGAATCAGCACTGGAGCTGTAGTCAAACGTTTCTTCAACTCTTGGAAACTTGCCTCACATTCATCTGTCCATTTGAACTTGGTGTCCTTCTTCAACAACTCCTTCATGGGCTTCGCAATCTCAGAGCAATTCTCAATGAATCTCTGATAATATCCCGCGAGTCCAAGAAAACTTCGGATCTCTCCAACTGAAGTGGGTGCCAACCACTCAGTGACTGACTGAACTTTAGTAGGGTCTACTGCTATACCTTCTCCTGATATAACATGTCCAAGGAACCCAACTTCCTTCAACCAAAACTCACATTTGCTGAACTTGGCATATAACTGATGTTCCCTGAGCTTTTCAAGAACTAATCGCAGATGCTCCTTGTGTTCCTCTTCATTCTTCGAGTATACCAATATGTCATCAATGAACACCACAACAAATTTATCCAAGAACTCCATGAACACCTTATTCATCATGCTCATGAAATAGGCAGGGGCGTTTGTCAATCCAAATGATATAACCGTGTACTGATATAGCCCATACCTTGTGGTGAAGGCTATCTTAGATATATCCTATTCTCGAATCTTCAGCTGGTGGTATCTTGATCAAAGATCGATCTTGGAAAATACTATAGCTCCTTGCAACTAGTCAAAAAATCATTGATCATCGGCAGTGGGTACTTGTTCTTGATCGTCACTTCATTTAATGTGTGATAATCAACAACCGTTCTCAAGGATTTATCCTTCCTCTCGACCAAGAGCACTAGGGATCCCCATGGTGACGAACTTCGGCGAATGTAACCTTTCTCCAATAACTCCTTAATCTGTTTCTTAATCTCCTCCAGATCATTCGCGGGCATCTGGTAGGGTCTCTTCGATATTGGTCCGGTGCCTGGAAATAGCTCTATCAAAAATTCAATGTCTCTATCCGGTGGCATGCCTGGTAGATCCTCTGGAAATACATTCAGGTAATCATAACTACAGGCACCTCCTGCTGAACAACTCCCGTGAGAGAATTTACGCGGGTCCTCTTTGGTGTATGCCGGGATACATACTTAATCCTTTGTCCCTCCGGTGTGGTGAGTAGAATTGACTTACTGGCGCAATCGATATTTCCTCCATACATCGATAGCCAATCCATTCCCAATATCACATCCAATCCTTGTGACTCCAAAATTATCAAGTCAGAGGGGAAAACATGTCTACCTATGGTTAATGGCACCTGAAAACATCCTTGGCTTGTCGTATGCTCTGCTCCTGGCGAGCTTACTAACATAGGTGTCCTAAGAGCCTTGGTGGGCAACTTATACTTATCCACAAATCCCCTTGAAATATATGAATGTGATGCACCATTATCAAAAAGAACGATTGCAGTAAGTGACTTAACCAAAAACTTACCTATTACTGCATCGGGCTATTCTTCAACCTCCTCCACGTTCACGTGGTTCACCTGTCCCCTATTGAAGGGTTGGGCTTCTTCCCAGAGCTTCCATTGCCATTCCCATTATTTGCTTCAGAACACTCGGTGGCATAGTATCTAGTCTTCCCGCACTTGAAACAAGTGATGGGACTTAAATCCTTCTTGGCGGGCATGCTTGGGTTAGAGCGGTTATGGTTGCTGCCTGCTCCATTCCCGTTTCCATTTTTGGGGCCACTGTGGTTATGCGAATTTCCTCCATTGTGGGTATGGCCTCCATGGTTATGGGTAAATGCTCCCGACTTCGGGGCGAAATAGGGCTTCTGCTTAGCTCCTGAATTGTACTTCCATGATCCATACTTCCTTTTGCGGCTCTCAATTTGCTGCTGCTTTCCTTCAATCATGAGGGCCTTATCCACCAATTCCTGGTAGTTGTTAAATGTTGCCACCATCAACTGCACACTCATCTCATCATTCAGCCCTTCCATAAACTTCTCTTACTTCGCGGCATTTGTGGCCACATCATCTGGGGCATAGCGAGATAACTTACTAAACTCATCTACGTACTGAGCCACAGTATGATTTCCCTGGCGTAAGTTGCAAAACTCATGCTTCTTCATACTCATAGCTCCAGTTGAGACATGAGAAGTGTGGAATGCTTGCTGAAACTGATCCCAGGTGATATTGGCTATAGGGAAAGTGGTCGTGTAATTCTCCCACCATGGGGCTGCGGGTCCATCCAATTGATGTGCAGCAAAACGCACCTTCTCCGCATCTGTGCAACCTGCGGTGGTCAACCCTCTTCCTATAATGCATAGCCAGTCATCAGCAAGTATTGGCTCGGTGCTACTGGAAAACACCGGTGGCTACAACCTTAGAAAACGGGCTAAGTTGTCCACTGGAGGTGGTGGCGGTGGGTTGTTGTTGTTGTTGCCTTGGTTCTGGACTAGTAGATGCATCAAGGCACTCTGTTGTTGGATCAACTGAGTGAGCTCCAGTGGGAAGACAAATCCGAGGTCATGTCTCGGAGGCATCTGATGGGTTTAGTGGGGAGAGATTAGAATGGAATGAGGTCTAGTGAGAAAGCACTACCCATATGCACATAAGACAAACACATTCAATATCACTCCCAAAACAATATCAATCAAGGGCATACAATCGATCTAACTATCTTTACAGTGCTCGGACTACTAATATATACTTGGGGGGATACTACTAATCATATGGTGGTCTACTAGAAATTTTGATCGGTAGAAGACTCCATGATATCTGCTCCAGCTTCGTCTTCATAATCATCATCACTGGGGTTGGAGTCGGTGTCGTCAATGATGATATAGTCCTTGGGGTGGTCGTCATCTCCTCCTAGCGCAGAGTCTCCCATTGCTCATCTCGACGCCCACATATCTGATAGATGGTGTCCTTAAGTTCCTTGTGATAAACTTCGTTGATGCGTCCCATGGTGATGTGGGCTGCCATGCTCTTTCCTAGACTCCAGGTTGGTGCTTCGAAGGAAAACTCTATGGGCTCAGTAACTGGCATGAATGTCCTTCTTGAAACTTGAACTCGAATCATCCAACGTTCCTCTTCTGGTAAAGTGGCGGTCTAGGTCCCGGTGAAGCTTGGTATTCCAATGTTCAGGTACCTAGTGACTTCCTTCAAGTATCGCCAAAAGGTGTGTCCTCATCCGGCTGTGCAAACTTGTTCCTCGTGTCCGCCATCCTATAGAGTAGAAAATGGAGAGGAGTCAGAAATGGGTAGACAAGAGTGACCTATGGCTTATCTTAGTGGTCGTGTCCTACATTCCACGTGTGCTCTGATACCATCTTGTTGCGACCCGACCTCAAACGGTTGAATCTCTGTGCATAAGTATCATCCCTGGAACGGTAATGCTGACACATACAGTACTTCGAAGGATTTATAACAGAGTAGCAATCACACACTTATTACATCGATAGTCTTGAGAGAGAGCTTAATACAATAATATGGCTTAAGGCCATCTAAGTATGATAACAGCGGAAGGCCTGGAAGATAAAGTGAGTCCATCAACTCCAACGACATAGCTGAGTGCACAACAACGACCTAGCGCACCTTACTCTTCGTCTGAAAAGTCTGCAACATGATATGTTGCAGCCCGAAACGGGTCAGCACATGGAATATGCTGGCAATTTAACACAATAGAGCAATGACCAAGATAAAGGCTACCACTACATGCATATATGGCTGGTTGAGGCTCTACGGTTATAATGTTTTGCGAAAAGCCAATTTTTCCCTACAAGGAATATACTTTATTTAACTATCATGGTAGTTGTTAAACGTTGAGAAGGTTCCTCCAACTCAATCCCCAACTAAAAGTAATTATCAACCCAACAAATTAATTTAGAGTGATGAGATGAACATGATAATCCAAGAACCGGATACTCAAGATGTCCATAACCGGGGACATGGCTAACCATGATTAGTTTGTACACTCTGCAGAGGTTTGCGCACTTTTCCCCACAAGACTCGATCTCCTCTGTTGGATTTCTTGCACTACATGAAGTTTGAGAAACGGATGACCGAGACACAGTCTTTCAGAAACATTTACTCTTTACTCTGGGTGGACAGTTACACCTACTTTCCCTACATCTGCTAGCCCACCACTAAAAGAGGTCATGCAACATACTCAACTATGCTAGAGCCCGTAATAGCTTGTGGCTGCACACGGAACTTTCTGGCATGAATAATCGTATGATCCCTTTGAGCCTGGGTGGCGAACCATAGGATGATCACACGGGTACTCCGGGATATCCTAGGACAACACTAGATTCTCCAGGTGCCCGCAACCAATCCACCCAGATGTGTATTTAAGTAGCCACCTTAAGTTTAACCATTAATTAAAAAACTCACATCTATCATGGATACTCTCAAACCCAAACCACGTCTATGAGCATAGCATTGCATTATAAGCATAACGTAGAAGTAACTCCCAAGGGTTTGATAAATAAAAGGGCAATAGGTTCTACCTCATCATCTACTTCCCAAACCCACATGTTAAGAGATCCTTCTCATGCAATATTTGTGGGTCGTAACTAATGCATAAAAACTGGGTAATAGAGGGGTATGATCAATGTGTTACTTGCCTTCTTGATGATCCGCAAAACCTAGTGACTCGTAGTAGCACATTGCGCACTCCGGGAATTCTATCGCAAACAAACAATAGCATACATAAGCACTCAAGCAAAGATGCAAGTATAAAACTTCAAATAAGAATATCAAATTTGAAAAATCAACTGAAAAGATTCGATCTACAAAAAGAATCAATCGAATCGAAGCTACGGAACTGAAACTATGGTCAAAAGAGCTTCGAATACAAATCTGCTTGCAACCAAATTTTAATTTGTCATAAACCTTGTTCAAGTTGATTAAACAGAAAGAGGGGTTCGAGACGAAGATTCTGGCGTTGTTTTCACTGGATTTGGACAAATGGTTTTGAAACGGCAAGGGTCTGAAGATTAGGGGCTAATCTGCGATAAAAATAATCGCGGATAGGTCCCAGGATGAAAATAAAATAAAAAGAAAAGACTAACGAACGGATGTTCGCTGTCCGAACATAACCGGTGAATAGCATTTGTAAAAACGAACGAACAAACGGACGTCCACTAAATATCTAAACCGAGAAAAACCGGAACGATAAAATTAAAAAAATGCATCTAGGGTTTCTTAAAAAACCGACCTGTTTTTACCTAAACCAAAAAAAACCAGTGGATCCGGATCGGATCGGGAATGGTGGCGGCTCCGGCGAGGCGAGACGCTACGGGGCGGCGGCGGGGTGGGGCGCGGGCATGGGCGGCGTGCGGCTGCGTGCTGCTGCTGCTGCGGGAGGCGGGGCAAGTTGGGGGTCCAGGCGGCTGCGGCAACAGCATATGAAGGGGAGGGGGCTCGGCTTGGGCAGGGGGCACCCGAGGCGGCGGTGGTGTCCCGGACTCCGGCGGAGTCCGGCTCGGCTACGGCGTGCGGGCGCGGGGAAGGCGACGGCAGTGCCGGGCCGGCTAGGCTTCGGCCCAACTCGGACCGCAAAGAGTTTTTTAACAGATTCCGCCGAAAAATCCTAGATAAATAAAATAAAAATCTAAAAATGCCCAAACATATTTTCACCATCTAAATAAAATATTTAGAACAAAGTGGACATTTTCTTGGCCTAATAATGCAATTTTGAAAAAAATGCATATTTTTCTAATTCAAATAAAATAGCAACAAAATCCAAATAACATTACTTATTTGATTTTAATATTTTCCTCCAATATTTCATTTGTTTTGTAGAAGTCATATTATCTCCTCTCATATAGTTTTTAATATGAAATATTTTCGGAGAGAGAAATAATTAAAACCGAAATGATCCTTGTTTCAATATTTGAGAAAATTCAAATATAAAAACGATGAAACTCCCAACTCTCTCTGTGGGTCCTTGAGGTGCTTAGAATTTTGAGGATCACAAAGGAAAATGCAAATAAAATATGATATGCATATGATGACCTATGTATAACATTCCAAATTGGATATTTGGGATGTTACACCCCACGATGGTGGGGGGCGCGCCCACCCCCTGGGGCGCGCCCCGTGGACTTCCCGTGGGGCCCCCTTACTTGTTCTCGACGCTAACTTCTCCTATAAATGCCCAAACCTCTAGAAAATAACCTAGATCGGAAGTTCCGCTGCCGCAAGCCTCTGTAGCCACGAGAAATCAATCTAGGCCCTCTCTGGCACCCTCCCGAAGGGGGCCATCATCATTGGAGGCTATGAAGGAGGATCCCAAAGGGGCCATCATCACCATGAAGGCCAAGGACGAGGGGGAGAACCTCTCCCCATTCAGGGGGTAGGCCATGGAGGAGGAATCACAAGGGGGAGAACCTCTCCTCGTCTCTCTTGGTGGCACCGGAGTGCCATCGGGAGGGGAATCATCGCAGCGGTGATCGTCTTCATCAACATCACCATCCTCATCTCTTTCTACACGGTCCACTCTCCCGCACCTTGCTGTAATCCCTACTTGAACATGGTGCTTTATGCCACATATTATGATCCAATGATATGTTGCCATCCTATGATGTTTGGAGTAGATATCCTTTGTCTTTGGGTTGATTGATGATCTAGATTGGTAAGAGTTGTATGTTTTATTTTGGTGCTGCCTATTGTACCCTCCATGTCGCTCAAGCGTGAGGGATTCCCGTTGTAGGGTGTTGCAATACATTCATGATTCGCTTATAGTGGGTTGCTTGAGTGACAGAAGCATAAACCCGAGTAAGGGGTTGTTGCGTATGGGATAAAGGGGACTTGATGCTTTAATGCTATGGTTGGGTTTTACCTTAATGATCTTTAGTGGTTGCGGATGCTTGATAGAGTTCCAATCATAAGTGCATATGATCCATGAAGACAAAGTATGTTAGCTTATGCCTCTCCCTCATATGAAATTGCGATGACGACCACCGGTCTTGTTAACAATTGCCTAAGACAATTCCGCACACCGATCCACCATTATTCCACACTCTCTATTTATAATACTTAAGTAATATATTCTAACTTTATGATAACAGCACCTACTTTTATATTTTAGCTCTCCGATACCATGCAAAGTTATCCTCTTCATACCCACAACGTAGTTTTATTTCTCGTTTCTAGTTGGAAGCAAACGTTCGGTGTACGTAGAGTCGTATTAGTGGCAAATAGGACTTTAGAGAATATTGATCTTACCTTTAGCTCCTTATGGGTTCGACACTCCATATTTATCACATCCACCTTTGGGAATTGCCATGATGATTCCCTGCACTTGGGGATTATCAAGCTCTTTTCTGGCGTCGTTACCGGGGAGCAATAGTGTGGGGTTGATATTCTCGTGTGTGCTTGTTTGCTTTCTTCACTAAGTAGACTTTGGTTTTCCTTTTTGTTTCTGTTTAGTTGTGGGTGAAACATACAAAAAAAATTAAAATAATGAAAATACAAAAAGAATTTACTTGCCTCTCATGCCTAAAAGGTTTTTCAATAAGAGAAGTGATTGGAAGGTTATGCATTGGAGAAGTGAGGGTCGACCTTGAACACTTGTGTTCATGCTCAAGGAAACAATGTAAAAAATTTCATGGAAGCTTCTCTGAAAATAATTATCCCCTTGTATATATCCATTGTATTATAAAAATAATGTGCCAAGCCTTGGTTTTAGGATGATTAGATTGCTTGTTTACTTTGTGTAGTACAAAAACAGAAACTTTGGCTGTAGCGCGTGAATTTACATTTTTTTACTGGAAATTCAAATGGGTTGGAAACTTTTTGCACATTACTTCTTTACAAATTGTTTAAATTTTCATATTTTTTAGATTTTTTTGGAGTTACAGAAGTTTACTAAACTTCCAGATTACTATAGACTGTCCTGTTTTTGACAGATTCTGTTTTTTATGAGTTGTTCGCTTATTTTGATGAATCTATGGGTAGTATCGGGGGGTATGAAGCATGGTGAAGTTGGAATACAGTAGATATAGTTCTAATATGAAATCGAAATAAGTTTGCAACAATACCTAAAGGTAGTAATTTGATTTATTACACTAACGGATCTCACAAAGTTTTTGATAAAGTTTTGTGTGGATGAAGTGTTCGAAGATCGAGGAGCTATCAATATGAGAAGAATAAATATAGGCAAGAGCTCAAGATTGGGGATGCCCAAGGCACCCCAAGTAATATTTCAAGGATTCTCAAGCATCTAAGCTTGGGGATGCCCCAGTTGGCATCCCATCTTTCTTCTTCAACAATTATCGGTATACCTCGGTTTTTGTTTTGTTCACATAATTTGTGTCCTTTGTGTTTTTGTTTTTCCTTTAAGAACCATGCTAGTATGAGATAGCCCTTTATTGATTTATATAATACTTCATGTGCTTCACTTATACCTTTTAAGTATGATCTTATAGAATTGCTCTTTGTGCTTCAGTTAAATCTTTTGAGTATGGTTTTATAGAATGCTTCGTGTGCTTCACTTATATATTTTGAGCTTGGATATTGGTTAGTCTATATTAATTGTAGAATGCTCCATGAACTTCACTTATATCTTTTGGAGTATGAATAATACTATCATCTAAAGTGGATTTAGAACAAGTTTGCTTCCACTATTCCGATGAGGAGAATTTTGCTTATGTGGAGAGTAGTAAAATTTCTATGCTCGTAGATCATGAAAAGAATGCTTTATGTGATGGTTATATTGTTGATATCATTTATGATGCTACTGAAAATTATCATGAGGGAGGAATACATGTTTTTAGGAGTTGCAATAATATCATGTTTCCTCTCTAGATGCTTAAAGTTTTGAGGTTATACTTATTTTTCCTTACTATGCTAGTTGATTCTTGTTCCTATAAATTATGTGCTCACAAAATCCCTAGGCATAGGAAGTGGGTTAGATTTAAATGTTCTAGTCATACTCTTCATGATGCTCTCTTTATGTTTCAATTCTTATCTTTTATGTGAGCATCATTGAAATCATCATGCCTATCTAAAAGGCATTAAAGAAAAGCGCTTGTTGGGAGACAACCCAATATTTACCCTTACTGTTTTTGTGTGTTTACATGATTAAGCTACTGTAGTAATCATGTTTTATAGCTTTTGTTTCAATAAAGTGCCAAGTAAGACCTTTTGGAAAACTTGGGTGAAAGTTAATGTGATCTTGCTGTAAAAAACATAAACTTTGCACTCACGAGATTAGCTGTCATTTTTTTTACAGAAGAGTGCGATTGAGTTGACTTTTTCAGAGGATTAATAGACAAATTCCTCACGTCCACCAATTTATTTCGGAATTTTTGGAGTAGAAGAAGTATGGTTGGTGTTCAGATCATTACAGACTGTTCTGTTTCTGACAGATTTTGTTTTCATTGCATAGTCTGCTTGTTTTTTAGTTTCTATAGCTTATATTTGTCAATATAAATTGTAGAAATGATTTGGTACAGTAGACATTGTGTGAGAACAATTATGAACCTTGTCTTTGACAGTACCAAAGTGAATGGTTTACTCTTTATCATACCAAGCTATCTCACGAAGTTCCGTTAAGCTTTGTGTGATTGAAGTTTTCAAGCTTTGGGTGAGATATCGATATGAGGAGAATAAGGAGTGGAAAGACCCTAAGCTTCGGGATGCCCAAGGAACCCCAAGGTAATATTCAAAGAAGACTCAAGCGCCTAAGCTTGGGGATTCCCCGGAAGGCATTCCCTCTTTCGTCTTCAAAACTATCGGTATACCTTACTTGGAGCTATATTTTTATTCGTCACATGTTATGTGTTTTGCTTGGAGCGTATTTTCAATTTTGCTTGTTGTTTGAATAAAATCATTGGATCTGAAATCTTGAGTGAAAAAGAATCCTCCCATGGCTATTTAATTATTTGACTACTCAGTATTCTTCACTTATATCTTTTTGGAGTAGTTTGTCATTTACTCACGTGCTTCACATATATCCTATGAGTAAATGGTTGAATGAATTGAATATCATAAATCTAAATTTATAAACATTTCATATGCTTACAACATGGGGAGTAATGACTTCACACATAATAAGTATAGATAGTAAACTTATTGGAAGTTAGCAAATGCGAAATTGGTCACTTGAACAATTCATGAAAGAATATTGAAGGAAGAGAGATTTCACATATAAATATACTATCTTGGACATCTTTTGCAACTATGAGCACTCATTAAAATATGACATGCTAAAAGGTTGATGTTGGACACGGAAGACAACTTAATGGGTTATGTTTTCCTATATCCGAAACGTTATATTGTCTTGGATCATCCAACATGTTGAGCTTGCCTTTCCCTCTCATGTTAGCCAAATTCTTTGCACCAAGTAGAGATACTACTTGTGCCTCCAAACATTCCTTAAACCAGTTTCGCCATGAGAGTCCACCATACCTACCTATGGATTGAGTAAGATCCTTCAAGTAAGTTATCATCGGTGCATGCAATAAAAATTGCTCTCTAAATATGTATGATCTGTTAGTGCGAAGAAAATAAGCTTTATACGATCTTGTGATGTGGAAGAAATAAAAGCGATGGACTGCATAATAAAGGTCCATTGTGACGCCCGGATAATTAGGCTACAGCAATCCCACGTTATTGATGCTACGTCACCACGGTTACTATTGTTAGTCTCGCGTTAGTTCAAAACGATTCAAATTCAAATTTAAGTTAAAGGCAAACCACAAAAGTTTTCAAATATTAAAAAAAAATGTTCGAAATGCTGCATATAAATCATAGGTAATTGTGGTGGAGAAATCATCTTTTTATAAAATAGTTAGATGGACTAAATTAATTAACACGTCGTTACAACAAATAATTAAATGCCCTTTAAGTATTAAACAAATACAACATACTTATTTAAAGTGCCAAATTATTTATGTCAGAGATATAGTTAATAATATCAATTTAGCTTTAACTTTTGTATTTCATAACACTTGAATAAAAATAAAACAGCAAAGAGAAAATATATAAAAACTAAAACAAAAAAAGGAAAAGAAGCACCCCCCCCCGCGCTGGGCCAACCGGCCTAGCTAGCTAGCCAAACCGGCCCGGGACGGCCCCCTCACTCCCCTTATCCCCTCACCCACCGAACCCTAACCCTCGATCCATCCCATGATTCCCACTTCCCCCACGTCTCCCTCGACTCCCTCCCGCGCGCCGCCACACACACACACGTGCGCGTGCATCACAGAGCGCTATGCTCGATCCCCTTCTCTCCCTCCCTCGCTTTCCCTCGTCCACTCCTACACCTGCACGCACATATCGCGCCAGGGAGAGGAGCTCCTTGCGCCATCCTCTGCTCGGCAGAGGGCCATGGCGCCGCCGCCTCCCCTGCTTGGCCTCCTCCAGCAGCGTTGGAGCAAACCCCCTCCCCATCGTCGTCCACGCTGGCACCCGAGCCTGGCGCCTCGCTGCCCTCCGACCGCGCCTCGCCGCCAACCAGAGCTACCTCGCCGGCTTTGATGCCCCGACGCTGCCGAACCTCGCCATCGCCGGAAGCCGCCTCGCTGGACCGCTTCATCGTCGAGTCTCCTTCCCCACCGTCGCTCGTCCCCATCCTCCTCCTCGTTGGACGCCATCGAGCCACGCCGCCCCCTTCCCTGCATCGAATGTGAGCACCGCCCCGTGCTCCCTCTCCCCCCTGTGCTGAACACGCCATGCTCGCCGTGGCCCTACCCGGCGCCTTGTCTCGCGCACGCCCGCAGCCGCAGCTACTTGCTGCTCCCCTGCCCACTGCTTGCACTGCTTGTGCAGCTAGCGCCGCACTGCGCCAATCCTAGGTGTTGCGGCTGCTTCCCGCGGCTGCTCACTACTGCTGCTGCCGCCGCCCTAGCTGCACCCTATCCCACACCCGCGTGCCCAGACCGCCCGCCACCGGCCGCACCTGGCGCTACTCGTCGCGCCTGCCGCTGTCGGCTTCTACCTCATGCCGTCGGCGCCCCTGCTCGTGCGAGACAGATGGGCTGGCCCCTGTTGGATTAGGGACTAATCCCCTAAATGCTAACCCCCTTCTAAAAGTAGTCTATGACATCAGGCCCCACTTCTAAATCAAAAAAATAATGATAGATAAAAATATTAATTAATTAATTAATTAATTAACTTAATTAATCTTGTATTAGATTAACCTAATCATTTAGTTAATTATTTAATCATGTTTAATTAACCTGAGACTATGACGAACAGGCCCCACGTGCCAGGGTTGACCTAGTCAACCTGTAGACCTGCTGACATCATGCTGATGTCACGCTGACCCAATAATTACCTTTTCTAATTAATTAAAATCTGTTAATTCCAAAATTGATTAAAGCTTTTAAAATTAATATAAAATAATCCGTAACTCCGACCGAAAAACTTTGTCCAGGAAAGTTGCTCACAACGACGAGACGAATCCGGATACGCAGCCCGTTCGTCCGCCACGCATCCCTAGCATAGTGAACACGCAACTTTCCCCCTCCGATTCATCTGTCTGAAAACGCGAAACACCAGGGTTATTTTCCCGGATGTTTCCCCCTTTCGCCGGTACCACGTACTGCTGCCTGTAGGAATCCCCCTTCCACACTCCTTGGCTGAAGTCGAGTCTAGACATTGCAAAAACTTTTACTAACACAACTGTGTGTCTTACGGGCACACATCGCCGTTTGGGTGGTAGTAGGATCTTTTTATTCCTCGACCTTTACTCTGGGACTCTGAACTCTCTTCTATTCGGGTTAAGTGATTTTGCTAAAATCTAACTTTAGGTTCTCGAGAATACTTCCTCCCGGAGAGCCCCTTCAGGCTAGATGATCGCCTGCTGCAACAGAAGATTCTGACAATACTCTCCGATGTTTCCCCGAGACCTTCGTGTCCTTCGCCGTTGCAATTCCATACCACCGATAAGTCCCTATGGAAAGCTACATACACTTGTCGTCCATAACTTCATTCCCAGTTGTTCTTGTTATTACAAGATACCTCGGAAATTCTCTCTATTTTTCCGAGAATACTTTGTGCCTACTGCCTTGCAGTTCATTATCCACATATACACCCCTACGGATAATTCTCGCACTTATCGGGTATCCGCTCATTCCCAGTTGTTCAGGTGTTTCGCCAAAGACTTCAAAATATCATTCGATCTTCCGAAAATCCCGAGCAGCCTATTGCTCTTGAAACTCTCACTTGCTTGCATTATGGTTAATCCCATAAGTTTCGTAATCTTATTGGCCCCCCTTGTCTTTATCATTTTAAGTCCGTTGATTCAATATGTTGAGGATGCTCGCATTCCTCAGTCGAATCCTAGGATTCTTCCTTCCGGCTCATACGTCATTTGGATATGAGCTGGTTCTTGACCAATCAATGCCTTGATCATTTGTGCTTCCAAGTCTGTTGAACTTATTCATTTTCGATCAGAACGATTGCTTCTGATCCCTTGATTTGGAGATCATAAAGTTTCTTTGCATTAAGCTTTGAAATTAGTCAGTTGTTTCTATAACCCGATGCCATGGCATTCCTTCTTCCTTTGATTGAGTACCGATACTCACATCAGCCCCGTTGTGGATCGCCATACCCATTGTCGGGTTATTATCCGACAATGTCCTTCACAACCAAAATTCTTGTGACTTCTTTACCTGATACATAATGCCCTTGGTAAATTGTATCATCTGCTTGCCCAACCATGCTCTGCTTTCGAGCTGGTCGTATTTACTATTGAAGCTTGTGGTATATGTTTCCACGATACCCTAACGGGTTGAACCTATGCCTTCCTTTATATGTGTGAACTCGGAAGTTTTCACGAGTCATACTCATCTGGTATTTCACTAGATAAAACTTTCAACACTAATGCCTTTATCAAAGCGAAAAGTGAATGGAAGGTTATACATTGAAGAAGTGGGAGTCGACCTTGAACTTTGTGTTCATGCCCATGGACACGATGTAGATCTTATCATTAAAGCTTTTCTTAAATTAATTATTCCCTTGGTATAAGTTCATCTTATCTCTCGGATCTGGCCTTTTGCAATCGTGGTTCCGACCATGTTCTCCTTTAAATAACATTTCTCGTGCAAGTTTAAGCATTTGTCTTCTGCAGAGCAATACCCTAGTCCAATCTCTAGTTTGATCTGTTGTCGAGCATTACCCCCCTGGTATCTCGAGATTATCATGGAACTGCATAACCTCTTATGAGTTCTTCATCAGGTATTACATTCTCACGGACTCCAATTTTTCACGGGCTTTGAGTTATGAAACACTCAAGGACACCGATAACGGAATCGAGTCTGCACTACGATTCAACGAGGATTAGAGATCTTCATCGCTTACAAGTTTAATACTCCATGTCTGTCCTAGCCTGAACGGATACATCATTATCGTGCTAATTTTAATCATCAGCATTCTGAGCTCTTCAAGGGTATCAACTGAATTCATGATGAGAAATACCATCCTTGCCCCTGATGATTTGTGTTATCATCGGCCACTTTATTGCCTTCCCTCCAACACAAACTTGTTCATGTTTTGTGTTATACCTTGAGTTCCTTGCTATCCAGCATTTGTCCTTCTTTACCTTGGAATATTACCACCTTTTATGTCAAGAATGTCGTGGCAATTTTACCACCTCTTGAGAATTCTTGATATAGTAATATCTCTCGCCATTTGCGTTCATTTCTTGGTCTCCGTGTTGTTTCTAACCGGAATACTGACAAATGGTCTGTGATGTGTAAATTCTAAACTTCTAGCAACCCTATTGCTTTGAAGTTATTGGTCTATAGTTTCATTAGAATTCTATTGCTTATTGAATCATCATTCGAACATTGATCGTGCTACCTAGTCCAGATTCCTGGGTGCACCCTTCTATCATTGTTCAGTTGAGTATGTTTCCCTCGAGCATACATCATTATACCATTGATCCGACAAATGATATTTCCTTGTTCACATAATTGTGGAAATCCATCTTTTGGAAATCTTGATGAATTGTCGCTGAGTTCATCAGCCACCTCCTCTTTCTATCCTTGATTTAATAATGAACTCATGATTCGGAACTTGCTTCCACACTTCAATTCCCGAGAATCTTACAATGTCATCTTGACAATTTGTGTTGCACCTTTTCTTCTCAGGCATCCTGAGTCTAAGGTATCCTAACACCGATCAGATCTGAATCTCGGTCAGATATGATGGTTGGAACATTTTTCCAAGAGTTATAACACTGGTCTTTATGACCCGGTAAGGTGATGGCATGCCCAACACACCTGGCCGGATGACCTATTGTTATAGGTTCCCTTTCAGCAAGGTTATCCATTCTTCCATGAGGAAATTGTAAGACTTATCCTATAAGTTGTTTCCGATGAATCCTTTGTGTTTCTAAAGTCTGGCCTTTGCTTAAAGACCATGTCAACGCTATCTTGAAGCATGTATGTGGTACTCCAATTTTCAATAAGAACATTTGAAGCACAAGGCTAAAATCTCTTTATTAATTACCCCAAACACCGTTGATTGGGTAATGTCATGAACTTCCTCTCCCGTTACCTAAATGGATTTCCATGTTATATCCTGTCATGGATATCATGCTCTGCTTGTCCTTGTGAAGGATATACCCCTGAATAATGTGTTTAAACACATTTCCCTTTCCATTGTACTGTTTAATCGGATGATCACCTTTTTCCTCTCCATTGTTTTTGTTTAACCTTTCTTGTGATCTATATGATCTAAACAGTAATAACTCACTGCTTATGTAAACACCTCGATGTACACCTATGTCAGTAAGACCCTGTTACTATTGTTGATGACATTTCGGTGACCACCGATGGACGAGAACTTTGCCTATTGGTCCGCCTCGTTCAACGAGCAGGAAAATGGTTCTCTTCGTCCCTCGCCCTTGGTATCGATGTTGTTGCCGACATAACTAACAGGCTACCCTCTGACATGCCTTGCTATCATGACCGTGCAAGATGTCATCGTCCTCCCTACTTTAACCTACATGATGGGCCCATAACCTACAGTTCCACAGGATCGAAACCTGACTCTCCTGTACAACCCTGTTTCTAAAAGTTATTCCTCACGCTTGGCCTCGTATGTAGTTCACGAGCCACCATTCGTGTGATCATCAATTCTGGTATTAAACACAATACCTATTCTCATTGACTTGAACCCCTTTCACACTTTGTTTCAGGCAACGACGATTGTCTATCCACTTCAAACTTCTTATGGTACCTTCTTACTTTGCTCTCGATGTGTTTCATTTGTTCAACTCGAGAGATACTCTTATGATCATTCTTGGGATACCCCCCCCCCAAGATGATTTTCCCTTATAACATTCAATTGTTGTAAAGCTGCCCCTGACCTATTCATAAGTACGATGGAGTTCCCGAAGAAACAAAGAATGCCGACTTCATCATGATGACCTGAAGTAGAGAAATGAAGGCATCAACATAATGGATCGACCTCTTCGTGAAGAGCAACCAAGACCAAGAAGACCTGTTAGAATTTCGTAACCAAATCCCTTCCCCTTTCTACCGCTCCTAAATCTCGGGACGAGATTTCTTGTAGTGGAGGAGAATTGTGACGCACGGATAATTAGGCTACAATAATCCCACTTAATGATGCTACGTCACCACGGTTACTATTGTTAGTCTCGCGTTAGTTCAAAACGATTCAAATTCAAATTTAAGTTAAAGGAAAACCACAAAACTTTTCAAATTTAAGTTAAAGGAAAACCACAAAAATGTTCGAAATGTGGCATATAAATCATAGGTAATTGTGGTGGAGAAATCATCTTTTTATAAAATAGTTAGATGGACTAAATTAATTAACACATTGTTACAACAAATAATTAAATGCCCTTTAAGTATTAAACAAATACAACATACTTATTTAAAGTGCCAAATTATTTATGTCAGAGATATAGTTAATAATATTAATTTAGCTTTAACTTTTGTATTTCATAACACTTGAATAAAAATAAAACAGAAAAGAGAATATATATAAAAACTAAAACAAAAAAAGGAAAAGAAGCACCCCCCCGCGCTGGGCCAACCGGCCCAGCTAGCTAGCCAAACCGGCCCGGGCCGGCCCCCTCACTCCCCTTATCCCCTCACCCACCGAACCCTAACCCTCGATCCATCCCATGATTCCCACTTCCCCCACGTCTCCCTCGACTCCCTCCCGCGTGCCGCCACACACACACGCGTGCGCGTGCATCACAGAGCGCTATGCTCGATCCCCTTCTCTCCCTCCCTCGCTTTCCCTCGTCCACTCCTACACCTGCACGCACATATCGCGCCAGGGAGAGGAGCTCCTTGCGCCATCCTCTGCTCGGCGGAGGGCCATGGCGCCGCCGCCTCCCCTGCTTGGCCTCCTCCAGCAGCGTTGGAGCAAACCCCCTCCCCATCGTCGTCCATGCTGGCACCCAAGCCTGGCGCCTCGCTGCCCTCCGACCGCGCCTCGCCGCCAACCAGAGCTACCTCGCCGGCTTTGATGCCCGGACGCTGCCGAACCTCGCCGTCGCCCGAAGCCGCCTCGCCGGACCGCTTCATCGCCGAATCTCCTTCCCCACCGTCGCTCGTCCCCATCCTCCTCCTCGTCGGACGCCATCGAGCCACGCCGCCCCCTTCCCTGCATCGAATGTGAGCACCACCCCGTGCTCCCTCTCCCCCCTGTGCTGAACGCGCCACGCTCGCCGTGGCCCTACCCGGCGCCTTGTCTCGCGCACGCCCGCAGCCGCAGCTGCTTGCTGCTCCCCTGCCCGCTGCTTGCACTGCTTCTGCAGCTAGCGCCGCGCCGCGCCACTCCTAGGTGCTGCGGCTGCTTCCCGCGACTGCTCACTACTGCTGCTGCCGCCGCCCTAGCTGCGCCCTATCCCACACCCGCGTGCCCAGACCGCCCGCCGCCGGCCGCACCCGGCGCTGCTCGTCGCGCCTGCCGCTATCGGCTTCTGCCTCATGCCGCAGGCGCCCCTGCTCGTGCGAGACAGATGGGCTGGCCCCTGTTGGATTAGGGACTAATCCCCTAAATGCTAACCCCCTCCTAAAAGTAGTCTATGACATCAGGCCGCACTTCTAAATCAAAAAAAATAATGATAGATAAAAATATTAATTAATTAATTAATTAATTAACTTAATTAATCTTGTATTAGATTAACCTAATCATTTAGTTAATTATTTAATCATGTTTAATTAACCTGAGACTATGACGAACAGGCCCCACGTGCTAGGGTTGACCTAGTCAACCTGTAGACCTGCTGACATCATGCTGATGTCACACTTACCCAATAATTACCTTTTCTAATTAATTAAAATCTGTTAATTCCAAAATTGATTAAAGCTTTTAAAATTAATATAAAATAATACGTAACTCCGATCGAAAAACTTTGTATATGAAAGTTGCTCACAACGACGAGACGAATCCGGATACACAGCCCGTTCGTCCGCCACGCATCCCTAGCATAGCGAACACACAACTTTCCCCCTCCGATTCATCTGTCCGAAAACGCGAAACACCGGGGTTATTTTCCCGGATGTTCCCCCCTTTCGCCGGTACCACGTACTGCTGCGTTAGGGCACACCTAGCACCGCGTATTGCCATGTTACGCTTTGTGATGCTTTGATTGCTCTGTTATTTATTGTGTTCCCCCTCCACTACTTCTTTCCGGTAGACCCCGAGACTGCGGGCGACCCCCAGTACGACTACGGAGTTGACGACCACTCTCTCTTGCTAGAGCAACTAGGCAAGCCCCCCCTTTGATCACCAGATATCGCCTACTCTTCTCTATACTGCTTGCATTAGAGTAGTGTAGCATGTTACTGCTTTCCGTTATTCCTATCCTGATGCATAGCCTGTCCTTGTTACTACTGTTGTTACCATTACCTGCTATCCTATTGCTTAATATAGGATGCCAGTGTTCCATCGGTGGCCCTACACTCTTGTTCGTCTGCCATGCTATACTACTGGGCCGTGATCACTTTGGGAGGTGATCACGGGCATATACTATATACTTTACACAGTTACATTACCTATGGTACTGTTCGGAGTTGGAGGCTGAAGGGGCAGGTGGCTCCATCCCGGTAGAGGTGGGCCTGGGTTCCCGACGGCCCCCGACTATTACTTTGAGGCGAAGCGACAGGGCGGGTTGAGACCACCTAGGAGAGAGGTGGGCCTGGCCCTGGTCGGCGTTCGCAGATACTTAACACGTTTAACGAGATGTTCGTTTTTGATCTGAGTCTGGCTACTGGCCTATACGCACTAACCATCTACACGGGGACAGTTATGGGCACTCGACGTCGTGGTATCAGCCGAAGCCTTCGTGACGTCAGCAACGGAGCGGCACGTGCTGGATTGGAATGGAACGCCTACTAGGCTAGGTCTGCTTCCGGCCGCCCACGCAACATGCAGGTGTGCTAAGGGCGATGGGCCCAGACCCCTGGGCGCTTAGGTTTAGACCGGCGTGCTAACCTCTCTGTTCGTCTAGGTGGGGCTGCGACGTGTTGATCTTCCGAGGCCGGGCATGACCCAGAAAAGTGTGTCCGGCCAAATGGGATCGAGCGTGTTGGGTTATGTGGTGCACCCCTGCAGGGAAGTTAATCTATTCGAATAGCCGTGATCTTCGGTAACAGGACGACTTGAAGTTGTACCTTGACCTTATGACAACTAGAACCAGATACTTAATAAAACACACCCTTCCAAGTGCCAGATACAACCGGTGATCGCTCTCTCACAGGGCGACAAGGGGAGGATCATCGGTTAGGATTATGCTACGTGATGATACTTGGAGGACTTCAGTCTACTCTCTTCTACATGCTGCAAGACGGAGGCTGCCAGAAGCGTAGTCTTCGAAAGGACTAGCTATCCCCCTCTTATTCCGGCATTCTGCAGCTCAGTCCACATATGATAGTCTTATTCCAGTTGATACCAATGCATACATATGTAGTGTAGCTCCTTGCTTGCGAGTACTTTGGATGAGTACTCACGGTTGCTTTCTCCCTCTTTTCCCCCTATCCCTTCTACCTGGTTGTCGCAACCAGATGTTGGAGCCCAGGAGCCAGACACCACCTTCGATGACGACTCCTACTACACCAGAGGTGCCTACTACTACATGCTGCCCGCTGACGACGACCAGGAATAGTTTAGGAGGATCCCAGGCAGGAGGCCTGCGCCTCTTTCGATCTGTATCCCAGTTTGTGCTAGCCTTCTTAAGGCAAACTTGTTTAACTTATGTCTGTACTCAGATATTGTTGCTTCCGCTGACTCGTCTATGATCGAGCTCTTGTATTCGAGCCTTCGAGGCCCCTGGCTTGTAATATGATGCTTGTATGACTTATTTTATTTGTAGAGTTGTGTTGTGATATCTTCCCGTGAGTCCCTGATCTTGATCGTACACGTTTGCGTGTATGATTAGTGTATGGTCAAACTGGGGGCGCCACAATCCAACATGTTGAGCTTGCCTTTCCCTCTCATGTTAGCCAAATTCTTTGCACCAAGTAGAGATACTACTTGTGCCTCCAAACATTCCTTAAACCAGTTTCGCCATGAGAGTCCACCATACCTACCTATGGATTGAGTAAGATCCTTCAAGTAAGTTGTCATCGGTGCATGCAATAAAAATTGCTCTCTAAATATGTATGATCTGTTAGTGCGAAGAAAATAACCTTTATACGATCTTGTGATGTGGAAGAAATAAAAGCGATGGACTGCATAATAAAGGTACATATCACAAGTGGCAATATAAAGTGACATTCTTTTGCACTAAGATTTCGTGCATCCAACCATAAAAACACATGACAACCTCTACTTCCCTCTGCGAAGGGCCTATCTTTTATTTTTGTCCTATACTTTATACAAGAGTCATGGTGATTGTCGGTGTCAAAACCGGCGGATCTCGGGTAGAGGGTCCCGAACTGTGCGTCTAAGGCGGATGGTAACAGGAGGCAGGGGACACGATGTTTTACCCAGGTTTGGGCCCTCTTGATGGAGGTAATACCCTACGTCCTGCTTGATTGATCTTGATGATATGAGTATTACAAGAGTTGATCTACCACAAGATCGTAGAGGCTAAACCCTAGAAGCTAGCCTAAGGTATGATTGTTGTTATCCTACGGACTGAACCCTACGGTTTATATAGACACCGGAGGGGGCTAGGGTTACACAAGGTCAGTTACAAAGGAGGAGATATACATATCCGTATTGCCTAGCTTGTCTTCCATGCCAAGTAGAGTCCCATCTGGACACGGGACGAAGTCTTCAATCTCGTATCTTCATAGTCCAACAGTCCGGCCAAAGGATATAGTCCGGCTGTCCGGAGACCCCCCTAATCCAGGACTCCCTCAGTAGACCCTGAACCAGGCTTCAATGACGATGAGTCTGGCGCGCAGTGTTGTCTTCGGCATTGCAAGGCGGGTTCCTCCTCCGAATACACCACGGAAGAGTTTGAATACAAGGATAGTGTCCCACCCTACAAAATAAGTTCCACCGTAGAGAGAATAATATTTCCACAAATCTAATCTGCTGACACGTTTTGGCAGCATGACATCACACCACGACTCGGTAATTATTTGAACCGTTTTTTCTTTAACCAGCCCCGCACATAACGCGAGGCGGTTTATTGACATGTCTTGTCAAAGCAGAGATCGTGTTCCCCTTATCACGGGATTCTCATCAATACAAACATGGGTAACCCAACCGCGCCATCAATTACGGCACTTGGGGGATAAGCGAGTTTTACCAAGCTTGTGGGGGCGTATAGTTTTGTCTGCCCTTATAAAGGGATAAGGTGTCACCCTTTTCTACCCACGCCTTCTTCCTCCTTGCTCATCCATTCTCGCGCACTCGAGCTCCAGCGCCCAAGTCCATATCCTTCTCCTCTACTCTCTCCAAACATGTCCGGAGCAGGAGGCAAGTGGATGGCCTCCTCCGTCATGGAAGGACACATCAAAAAACTGCGTGGGGCCAGATACTTAGCCGCGGATATCGCGCACCAGCTGCCAGCCGCGGGGTAGATCGTCCCTACCCCGGAACCTCACGAAAGGGTGGTTTTCCTTCCCCACTTCATCCGCGGATTGGGGTTTCCCCTCCATCCATTCGTCCGCGGCCTTATGTTCTATTATGGGCTGGAATTTCATGATCTGGCCCCGAATTTTATCCTCAACATCTCGGCGTTCATTGTCGTGTGCGAGGCTTTCCTCCGCATCCGGCCCCACTTCGGCATGTGGCTGAGGACCTTTGATATCAAGCCGAAGGTAGTAGGCGGCTAACAAGCGGAATGCGGCGGAGCCATGGTGGGCAAAATGCCCAACGTGACGTGGCTCGAGGGCTCCTTCATGGAGACCATAAAGGGGTGGCAATCGGGGTGGTTCTACATCACCGAGCCGCGTGACACTAACTGGGTGGCGGCCCCCAAGTTTCGATCCGGAATCCCCTCGCGGCTCACTTCCTGGAAGGAGAAGGGCCTGTCCTGGGGTTCATCGGTGGAGCTGGACGGACTCCAGAAGTGTATCCGGAACATGATAAGCAAGAAACTTATGCTTGTAAACATAGTCTAGGTCATGCTCTTCCGCCGGATCCTCCCGTGTCAACAACGGGATTTCAACTTATGGTAGTTCGACCCGGCCCAGCACCAGACTTTACGCGAGCTCTTCGACACGACGTGTAAGGACATCTGGAGGGTGTTGTTCAAGGGCGCCGAGGTCCCTCCTTCTCTTACCGAGGACCATGGGCTAAACGCGAAGCGCCCTGCGAATCCGGTAAGTTCTGTACATCTAGTAGGGTATTTATTTCCCATAGCTTAACCATGTGCGGGGTCTGAGCTCCCATGCCTTTGACAGGACTGGGTGGAGACATCAGAGTAGATTAACTGTCCGGCCCCTCTGCCCGAAGACCCTGCGGACGCTCTCCTGATGGAGATGCGGACTCCGGCTCCTTATGAGGTGCCGGAGAAGACCAAGAAGAAGGCCAAGGGAACCCGAAAGAGTTCCCGGTGCCAGGTGGTATCGGACTCATCGCCCGATAACTCCGAGACGCACTCCTCCCGTGAAAACGAGGAGAAGGAAGATGAAGACTCTCCCCCTCCAGCCGGGGAGACAAGAAAAGGAAGGCCGCCCCAACCGGGGAGGCTAAAGGGTCCAAGAAGGGAAGGACTCTCCTTCCGGACTGTTCCACCACCGCCGCCGACGGCGAAGACGAGTGGTTACTCAGGGCCAAGCCCCTGGAGAAATCGTAAGTATTCGGATACCAGAGTAACTCATAGCATACTTTTGTTGCACTACTTCTCCTAACGTCGAATATGATCATGCAGTCCATCCCGAGCCCGTATCGACGTATCCTCGTCGGACGGTTCCTTGGACTCGTCGGATATGGATAGCGATCCACTTCCATCCGCCTCCTCTCCTCGCCCTACGGACAATGTCGAGGTATTGTCTCAGGGGGCACCGAACCAGCGGGAGATAGTCCCGGAGGCGCCTCAAGGCGACCTTCCGGGCTCCAGGAGCAAAGGGAGCAAGGCTCCCAGGGGCTCCAAGTTCGGCCCTCAGCCGGACACCACGCCGAAATGTACAGTGGTTCTGGACTCAGGCAGGTGGCCCTCTTCCAAGAGGGGCAAGCCGTCCGTGCCGGTGACCTCTGTCCATCCAGAGGCACCGGACGAACTGCTGGGAGCGCTTCGCGGCACTTCCATCGACGAAGAGCACCGCACAATTATGAGTGTGGTGATCAAGAAGGTTCAGTCCACCAAGAGCGGACTGACTGAAGCCTATGCTAGCCTTCTAACAGGCTTTGAGGTAAGTATTTAAAATATAGGAAAAATATTACCGCATAGACAGTAGCCCCTGATGCTCTGTTTGGTGTTGACAAAGAAAAGCCAAATAGAGGATCAAATAATATCTGCAGGAGTCTAATATAAGTATGTCTATATGCGTATGCAGGCTTCGCTGCTGACCTCTACCGCACTGACTGCGGAGGTCGCCAAACTGAAGCAGAACCTCGAGCGGTCCGAGAAAGTGTTCGGCCTTGCCAAGAGGCAGCTCGAGGAAAACAAATGTAAGTAATGTCTTGTCCATATATATATATATATATATATATATATATATATATATATATATATATATATATATATATATAAGATGCGGTTGCGAAATGACAAGATCATCATGGATGTGCCAGGGGCCACGACCGAAGTGGCGACCCTGAAGCAAGCGTTATCCGAGGCCGAAAACAAAGCGGCCAAGGAGCGCACCGAGCGAGAAAAACAAGAGGCACGGGTGGGCGAGGTGCAGCAAGAGCTGCAGGCTCTCGTGAAGAAGCATGAGGCTTTGGAGCTTGACTCGAAGATACGAGAGTCCGAGCTTGCTGCGGCTATCGAGAGCACAAAGCATGCCAAGGCTGAAGCCCAAAAGGCCCTCCAGGAAATTGAGGCGATGAGGAAGATAGCGGCGGGTAAGGCATTCAATATGAAAAGCAAGCATGTGAAAATAAATTAGTTGTTACTTACCCGAGTCCGGAGCTCTCCAGGAGCATTCGCAGATTTGCCCCGCAGCGTGTCGGATGCCGCGAAATATTACCAGGCCGAGGAGGGAATCTCGATGGAGAAGTTCTGGTCTCAGTATACTGGGACCGAACACCCGATGCCTATGAGCGACCAGTTGAAGCAACTGGTCGAGCTGCACAAGGCGGCTGAACAGGCCATGAGGGGCCTTATAGTCCGGATGTGGCCTGGCGACTCCCTTCCCAACAGCTACTTCGGCCTGGTGAGGCGGCTTGTAGATGCCTGCCCACGGTTGGAGGTCATAAAGCGGTCCGTCTGCATTGAAGGTGCACGCCGGGCCTTTGCCCGTGCGAAGGTGCACTGGGCCAAGATGGACGCTGAGAAGCTGGTGAAGGAGGGGCCGCCGCAGGGCAAGGAGCATCGCCACCCTGAGATGTATTATGAGGGTGTCCTGAAGGGTGCCCGTCTTGTTGCGGACGAGTGTGCGAAGGATGTAATTTTTGAATGAACTTGCTCGTGTGATCCTGTATTATGAAAACTTCTTCATATGCGCTATGCAACGCTTGTTTGAATTTAAAATATTACCTTCTGTGCAGATGGTTATTAAATCTGAGAGATGACCAGTCGTCGGCTTCTGCCTCCATGCCACGAGTGCTGGGGTGTTCGGGATAAATCTGAGCACTCTTTTTCCCATTGTTGGGTCCTTCGAGGGAGGTGCTCAGCACAACGAACAAGGCAATCGGACTATAATGCTTTATCACTCTCACTTAGCCATAGAAGTCTACAATTTTAAATTTTGGCGAAGCCCCTAGTATTCGGAAGGCCGAATTCGGGGCGCTATACATGCCTTAAGCCGGACAAAGCTGACTCCTCGCTCTAAGCGGCATGAGTCTTTAGGGACTCGAGACCTCTCGAACAGCGACCAGCTCTCGCCTTATCATGACAGCCAGTTTTAGCTTTCTCTACTGAGGTGCTTAGCCCAGATGAACCGGGGCACAATCGCAGTAGTTCTCCCAGTGCTACCTTAGCCGATATAGTGGAACGTAAGGTACCAAAACATGGGAGCCGGGCAAACCCAACTATTGACCCCAGACATGATTCGGAGCTGATGCATATAATGCTATAAGTTCGGGGTGTCGCACTGTCGAAAGTGTTCGGACTTCTCACGCTGTATTATGGGGTACGCTTAAGCCCCTGGCGTATTGGCCATACCAGAGTGTACGGTTGATGAATGTCATGAATGAACATATATAAAAAAATAAGAATGCGATAATAGTCTAGTGCTATGCATTGTTTATTCAAAAAGGTGCATCGAAGAAGAATGATACAAGTAGTGCGATAAGAAAAAAGTAGGACTATTTGACATGTCCCCTCCAAGGGCAAGTTGAGGAATGGTATTTAAAGCAGGTATTTCACTCGTCATCAGAGACCACCTGGGAATTCCTTGATGCGTCGTAGCTTTCTGCCTCCTTGGTTGTTTCATCGTGTGTCCGGCAATCGTATTGTCGGACGGGGCTTCCAGAGATTAAAGTCCTGAAAGAAAGAAAAATAACAAAGCGGGAAGCCCCTAGTGCGGTTGAGCCGCGTCTTGGGGCATGCCGTAGTCGTGCCCTCTCCCCACATGTGCCCATGGTATTTTCAGTGCGTAGTTATGTACGTGTGGCACGGATTTCGCCGTTTGGCTGGGACTGGGGTGGGGGCCGCATTGCTATGCAAGCTCGGAATGTGCCAGGCGGTCTTGTTGTCGATTACTCCGGGCGCGCTTGAAGGTGTCCGGGTCCTTAATTACCGAACTGGTGGATGGCCTTAAGAGGCTCATTTGTGCTTCTGCTGCGAGGGCCACAGTGTGCTCCTCCGTGCGGAGAGAGCGCTCTGTGTTTCCATTGATTGTGATGACCCCCCGAGGTCCTGGCATCTTGAGCTTGAGATATGCATAGTGTGGTACCGCGTTGAATCTCGCAAATGCGGTTTGCCCGAGTAGTGCATGATAGCCACTGCGGAACGGGACTATATCGAAGATTAACTCCTCGCTCCGGAAGTTATCCGGGGATCCAAAGACCACTTCCAGTGTGACTGAGCCTGTGCAATGGGCCTCTACACCTGGTATGACGCCTTTGAAGGTCGTTTTTGTGGGTTTGATCCTTGAAGGGTCTATACCCATTTTGCGCACTATGTCCTGATAAAGCAGGTTCAGGCTGCTGTCGCCGTCCATAAGGACTCGAGTGAGGTGAAATCCGTCGATGATTGGGTCTAGGACCAGTGCGGCGAATCCGCCATGATGGATACTAGTGGGATGGTCCCTGCGATCGAAGGTGATCGAACAGGAGGACCATGGGTTGAACTTTGGGGCAACTGGCTCCAACGCATATACATCCCTTAACGCACGCTTCCGCTCCCTCTTGGGGATGTGGGTTGCGTATATCATGTTCACCGTCCGCACTTGTGGGGGGAACCTCTTCTGTCCTTCGGTGTTCGGCTGCCGGGGCTCCTCCTCGTCATCGCTATGTGACCCCTTATCTTTGTTTTTGGCATTTAACTTGTCGGCCTGCTTGAACACCCAACATTTCCTGTTGGTGTGGTTAGCTGGCTTGTCAGGGGTGCCATGTATTTGGCACGAGCGACCGAGTATTCGGTCCAAACTGGACGGCCCGGAGTGCTTCTTTTGAATGGCTTTTTCTGCTGACCGGGTTTAGAGCCTCTGAATCCGGCATTGACTGCCATATCCTCGGTATTGTCGTTGTTGATGCGGAGCTTGTGTTTGTTGCGACATGACCTGCCATTGCCATCCTTGGTATCCGAAGTACCATGGTTCTTTGATATATTATTGCTGCGAGCCAGCCAGCTGTCTTCTCTCGCGCAAAAGTGGGTCATGAGTGTCGTGAGGGCTGCCATAGATTTCGGCTTTTCCTGGCCAAGGTGCCGGGCGAGCCACTCGTCATGGATGTTGTGATTAAAAGCTGCTAGGGCCTCTGCATCCGGACAGTCGACGATTTGATTTTTCTTTGTCAGGAACCGTGTCCAGAATTGCCTGGCCGATTCCTCTGGCTGTTGAATTATGTGGCTCAAGTCATCGGCATCTGGTGGTCGCACATAAGTGCCCTGGAAGTTGTCGAGGAATGCGGCTTCCAGATCTTCCCAACAGCCGATGGATTCTGCTGGCAGGCTGTTGAGCCAATGCCGAGCTGGTCCTTTGAGCTTGAGTGGGAGGTATTTGATGGCGTGTAGATCATCACCGCGGGCCATGTGTATGTGCAGGAGGAAGTCCTCGATCCATACTGCAGGATCTGTTGTGCCGTCGTATGATTCAATATTTACAGGTTTGAAACCCTCTGGGATTTGGTGATCCATTACTTCGTCTGTGAAGCATATGGGGTGTGCGGCGCCTCTATAGTGGGCTATGTCGTGACGCAGCTTGAATGAGTCTTGTCCGCTGTGTTCGGCCCGGCCGGATTTACTTTTACTGTATCCGGCGTGACGGTTATCGTCTTGAGTGTTTTGCTTTGTCCTCCAATACATCTCGCAGGTCTAGCATTTTTTCCCGTGCCTTATAATTTTTATTTGAGTGGCGTCAGGGTGCGGGCTGAGTTTTTGGATGAAATGCCTCTCTGTCGCGGCCACGACATGGCCGATCAGCCACATCATATGCTGGAGATGTAGGTTTTAATGCTTCCTCCTCCAATCGGGGTAGCAACATGCGCTTTGGGTAACTCTTGGAGGGGCGTTCGAGTTCATATTCCTCTGCCGCAAGGACTTCAGTCCATCTGTCATCTAGCAAATCTTGATCAGCTTGAAGCTGTTGCTGCTTTTTCTTAAGGCTATTTGCCGTGGCTATAAGCCGGCGCTTGAAGCGCTCTTGCTCAACGGGATCCTCCGGCACGACAAATTCGTCATTGTCGAGGCTTGCCTCGTCTTCGGAGGGAGGCATGTAATTATCATCCTCCGCCTCTCCATCTGCCGCTCTCTTGGGAGGGTTGGCTTCTCCATCCTCCTGCTCTAAATCTTGCTGGAGGGGATTGTTGTCGTCTTCAACACTGTCCGGAGTGCTATTATCTCCTGTGCCGGTGTCACTGCTTTTGCTTTGGAGAGACATAGAGCGGCGCCGCGGACGTCGGCGCTTGGGTTGCTTCTTGGAGGGGTCATCCTCCATTGTCCCGTCGCCATTGCCTTCTTTGGGTGTGTCAACCATGTATATATCATATGATGAGGTGGCTGTCTAGTGCCCTGCGGGCAGTGGTTCCTCTTTGTCTCCCGCATCATCGTCCATACCGTCGATGTCTTCGGAGTCGAAGTCGAGCATGTCGGTCAAATTGTCGACAGTGGCTACTAAGTGGGTGGTGGGTGGGCGGCGAATTTCTTCGTCATCCGCATCCCAATCCTGCAGAACATAGTTCAGACAGGACTCTCCTGACAGGGAGAGAGACCTTAATGAGTTCAGTATGTCGCCGAAGGGCGAGTGCTGAAAGATATCCGCAGAGGTGAACTCCATGATCGGCGCCTAGTCGGATTCGATAGGCACGGGCGCAGGCGGTTCGGAGTCCGTGGCCGGGGAAGAATCCGGTAGATCGGCGTCACGGCTCCCGTGAAGGGTAAGGTCGATACTCGGCTCGATCGCCGCTGAGAATACGGCCTCCGTGGCGGGGTCTATCCACCCATCCATGGATGGTGCAATTGGCTCCGAATTGAGGGTCGGAGTAGTTGCCGGTGCGGTCTCCTGAACACCGTCCGATGGTAGAGCTAAATCATGCTCATCGTGACCGTGCGGCGCACTCGGCAGGTGCTTGAATCCGTCGAAGATCAAGTCTCCGCGGATGTTGGTCGTGTAGTTTAAGCTTCCAAACCTGACCTGGTGGCCAGGGGCGTAACTCTCGATCTACTCCAGATGGCCAAGCGAGTTGGCCTACAGTGCGAAGCCGCCGAATACAAAGATCTGTCCAGGGAGAAAAGTCTCACCCTAGACTGCATAGCTATCGATGATCGAAGGAGCCATCAAGCCTAACGGTGACGACACAGAAGAACTGTTAATGAAAGCACCAATGTCGGTGTCAAAATCGGCGGATCTCGGGTAGGGGGTCCCGAACTGTGCGTCTAAGGCGGGTGGTAACAGGAGGCAGGGGACATGATGTTTTACCAAGGTTCGGGCCCTCTTGAGGAGGTAATACCCTATGTCCTGCTTGATTATTCTTCATAATATGAGTAGTAGAAGAGTTGATCTACCACGAGATCAGAGAGGCTAAACCCTAGAAGCTAGCCTATGGTATGATTGTATGTTGTCCTACGGACTAAAACCCTCCGGTTTATATAGACACCGGAGGGGGCTAGGGTTACACAAGGTCGGTTACAAAGGAGGAGATATACATATCCGTATTGCCTAGCTTGCCTTCCACGCCAAGTAGAGTCCCATTCGAACACGGGACGAAGGCTTCAATTTCGTATCTTCATAGTCCAACAGTCCGGCCAAAGGATATAGTCCGGCTGTCCGGAGACACCCTAATCCAGGACTCCCTAAGTGATCATCACCTTTCCTTTTTACACTTTTTCCTTTGGCAAGCACTTTGTGTTGGAGTGATCCCGATATATATATCCACTTGGATGTAGGTTTTCATAAATTATTATTGTTGACATTACCCTTGAGGTAAAAGGTTGGCAGGCGAAACTATAAGCCCCTATCTTTCTCTCTGTACGATTAAAACTTTGAACCCATACATATCACGTGATTGTTAGCAATTGTGAAATATTAAATGATAGTTGAGTATGTGGAGTTTGCTGAACCAAAGCTCTTACATAGACCCTTCCTGAAAATAAGATTAATTGCAATTGTTTGATGACTAAGAGCATGGTTTGTTAGTTTTCAAGAAAGTTTATGATCTATACTTTAACATGTGAATAGCTTGTGACTTGATCATGAGAAGTTTTATGAGTTGAGCTACTGCTGTGATATGTAATGATGCTAGAAAAAGTGATTGAAAGTATTATTGATCAAACTTAAGCACTTGCTAGCATTCGCACTTCATAAATTATTTCTTTTATCGTTTACCTACTCGAGGACGAGTGGGAATTAAGCTTGGGGATGCTGATATGTATCCAACGTATCTATAATTTATGAAGTATTCATGCCAAGTTTACAATAGTTTTATATGATTTTGGTATGATCTGATTAGAACTAACCCGGACTGACGCTGTTTTCAGCAGAACTACCGTGGTGTTGTTTTTGTGCAGAAATAAAAGTTCTCGGAATGCGATGAAAATCAACGGATAATTTTTCCGGAAAATATAAAAAAAATACTAGAACAAAAATCTACGGGAGGGGAGCACCATGGGCCCCACAAGGGTGGGGGCGCGCCCCCCTCCTGGGCGCGCCCCTGTGCCTCGTGGACTTCCTGTGGGGCCCCCTGACTTGTTCTCGATGCCAACTTCTCCTATAAATGCCCAAACCTCCAGAAAATAACCTATATCGGAAGTTCCGCCTCCGCAAGCCTTTGTAGCCACGAGAAATCAATCTAGGCCCTCTCTGGCACCCTGTTGGAGGAGGCCATCATCACCGGAGGCTATGAAGGAGGATCCCAGAGGGGCCATCATCACCGTGAAGGCCAGGGACCAGAGGGAGAACCTCTCCCCATCTAGGGGGAGGCCATGGAGGAGGAAGCAAAAGGGGGAGAACCTCTCCTCCGCTCTCTTGGTGGCACCGGAGTGCCATCGGGAGGGGGAATCATCGCAGCGGTGATCGTCTTCATCAACATCATCATCATCATCACCATCCTCATCTCTTTTACGCGGTCCACTCTCCCGCACCCCACTGTAATCCCTACTTGAACATGGTGCTTTATGCTGTCGACGTTCTGGGAAAGGGGGTCCCCAGACTTGCCTGCCCGCGGCCAGCGGCGTGGCTCTTTGGGGGGCCCAGCACGGCCCATCTTCACCAACACAAACCCAAGACCCTCGCGAGGGGCCAAGCCTCACGAGGCGGACGACGCGAAGCTTCCTCAGGCACGGCCTCGTCAGGCTGGCTCACGAGGAGGCGGAGAGATCAAGGCGGGGTACCTCACAAGGAGCCCGTGACGCAAGCCATGACGGCTCAGGGCGCCAGGCAGGTGCCAGCCCGCGCAGCGTCCTCCTTTCCTCTTTGGTGCAAAGGGGGCAAGCGCAGCCGCGGAGCACCGAGGCATCAGGCAAAGGTTGCCATTTCAGTGCAACGAGACCGAGACCAGGAGGACTACGAGATGGAGGTCACCGTGGAGCCCAAGACGGCGTCATCACCAGAGCTTTGCGCAGGCGAAGACTACTTTTGTCAGGATAGCCGATACTTGTTGTCCCCCTTCAAATTAGCCCGCCATTGTTGGCTCCCTTCCCGCTCAATATTTGGGGAGAGGACCAGGGCCTCTATAAATAGGACCAGCCACCCACACAGCAAAGGGGCAGAGCAGAGGTTAGGGAGAGAGAGAGAGAGAAAGGTGGTTGAACTCCTCCCAGCAGTTCATCGCCTCAGCCAAGAACAGACCCTCGTGAGGCTGTTCTTCCTTGTATTGTTCATCATCACCAGCCCAAGAGGCAATCCACCACACCACACACTAGAGTAGGGTATTACACCATAACAGTGGCCCGAACCAGTATAAACCCTGTGTCTCTTGTGTTGTTCTTTCCTAAGTTTAGATCCTAGCACGGCGGAGGGGTGCAGGAAGGTAGGAGGCGAAATCTCCGTGCGCACCCCAGTGTTCGAACCTCAAGGGTCTGCTGGAACCCAAAATCCGACATTTGGCGCGCCAGGTAGGGGTGCGCCGGAATTCGTCTTCCACTGCTCCGTGCCCCGTCGCGTCGTCATCACCATGCCCAGCGACCAGGAGGGCAACCCAGACCCATGGGCGGCATGGCCCGCCCGCGCAGAGCCGCTCACCTCAGGTGACCCCGTGCCCCAGGCAGCTCGCGTTCTGCAGGGCACTGCGGGCCGCGGGCGACGCGGACAGGCTTCGACAGCTTTCGCATCGCGGCAGGCGCGATCGGCAGCAAGGGCCTCCAATCACGCCGCGACCACGACACCGTACACCCGCCGGGAGCAAGCGAACTCGAGGGCCGCGCTCACGATGGCTCGAGAGCTGCTGCCAAGCAGACTACTGGAGGGCGGCCGTGACGTGCTGCTGGAGCGGGTGGCAGAGCTCCTGGGCTTCGCCGCCTTGGGGGCTCACCCCTTCTGCACCCAGCTCCCATCTCCAACCCAGGGCGGCCCGCGCGGGGGCCCCGCGCGCGCCCGCGGGCTCCAAGGCTACACCGAAACCAGCGAGGCTGTCAGCACCGGACCGGCGGCGGCGCAGCCCCCGCTCCTGGTCCGCGAAGAAGAAGGGCTCGACGCGACCCACGGCCCTAGTGGACAGCCGCGCTGCCACCCCATGATAGGCGCATCAGGCAGGACCGCGTGGCGCGCAGAGCACTACGGCGCGGCCTTCGGGATGGCGGTGCCAGAGGAATACCTGCCCCTCATGATGGATCAAGGACACTCACACGAGGACGAGGCAGGCTCGCTCCTCAGCCCGAGCCGGGGGGACGAGGCGCCAGAGGCTGAGCCCTTCCAGGAGTCTTGGGACGGTCCCACTGGGCACGCTGGAAGCAGCGATTATCGGGTACCGCTACTTCTTCAGCAGGCATACGCTAACCATGGATCACAGGAGGTGCAGGTTGCCGCAGCAGGCAGCTGCCCCGCTCCCACAGCCTCCTACCCCTTGGGAGGAGGACGCAGGGGGCTGCAGGAGAGGGGCAGGGATTCGACATCACCACCGCGGCGTTCGGAGCAAGGTGTTCTCAGGAGGTAGGCCCTCCGCTGGGGAGGTGCCCCAGGGCCTGCCCCCGGCGGAGGACCCGTGGTCGTCGGGGGAACCGCTGGCGACCGCTCTACCCCATCGGCGGCGTCCTGGTTTCTGATCGTCGTTGATGGCACTAGAGTGCGGCGCAAGGCGGGGCCCTCATCTGACGATATGAAGCAAGGCCAGTACCTGTGAAGAAGGCCCAGTGCCTGTGAAGCTCGCCGCCCCGTGACAGTCTCACGTAATAATGAGTGGGGCTGTACACGCCCCGGAGTCTCAGGGGTGCTGGCCTCAGGCCCTGGGGCTCCCTCCCACGCCCAGTGGCAGCACTTAGCTCCGCGCTGGTGAGAAGACGTCCAAGACTAGACTAGGTGCCGGACGCGGCCTTTTGTTTGCTTTCGTTGCTCTTCCCCCTAGTTGTCGCTTTCCCCCACTGGATTCAAGTTGGATTCGAATTTGAGATTTGTGTGTGTTCGGGGAGGGGTGCTTAGTCTCGTTCGAGCAATTTCTCACGTTTTGGTTACCCCTTCGCCTCAGCCGCCTCCCCTCGTGAGCCCCTCGCGAGCCGGGTCAGGCCTAGCTTGCGCGCAGCCCAGACTGCCGCCGCCGCATCCTCTCAAGAGGGTGTTTTACTATAGATCCTACGGATTCAATCAGGGGACACTCAGGACACCACAACCCCCGCGGGCTGCCTCAAGGCCAGCGCGGAACAAAGGTATACTAGCCGACCGGTGCGTCGCTTGAGCCAGCCACTTGGCGTGGGCGCATGGGAGATGTGGCTTCTACTGATACGATAAACACAAGTTTTACATAAGGGGGCCCCCCTCCAAAATGCTCTCACAGTCATCAGGCCAAAACCTGAGTTCTATTGATGCAGGGTAAGGAAGCAGGAACGATGTATAGTCAGTCAGACGAATCCCCCAATGTGTCCTCAGGAGCACCACCTGGGCCGTTGCTGGCGCCGCTGAACTCGCCATCACTGTCCGCGTCGCCGCCGGCGGCGTCAGGGCCGCCCATCGCGCCGCCCTCGTCTGCCGCCACGATCGCATCATCGTTGTTTGAGGCAAAGGCCCTGATAAGAGCGTCCACATGGTCCTCCACCCAGTGCGCCAGGTCGCCTCAGACAACCTGGGGGAATGGGGCGATGGCGGCATCAAAATCAAAATGGGGATCCATGTTCCGGAGGTGACTGAAGACGCGGGAAAAGGCGCGCCTGAGCAGGGCGCGGCTCCTCTCCTCCACCAACCTGTCAGCCCTGGTCGACCGCGCCTCCAGCTCCGTCACCACATCAGTGAAGAACTGGAGATTGCCCGCGTAGTTGATTGCGTGCGGCTCACCGACGGCCTCCTCGCAGATGTTGCCCAAGGCCGCGTTGGCTCTCTCCCGGAGAGTGGTGAGCATGGGGCCGTGCTCATGCTCCAAGATCCGCCGCTGACGTATCTCGTCCGCATTCTGACGCGCGACGGCCTCAGCCTCCTCCACCCGCTGGCGAAGAAGGAGCACCTCAGCCTGGGAGGTGGTTAACTCACCTCGCGCCACCTCAAGGGTGGCCCAGGAAGCATCGGCCCGCCGCATCGCCTCCTCCAGCTTGGCCCTCAAAGTGGCAGTCATGCCTTCAGCTTCGGCCCGGATTAACCCCAGCTTCTCTTCGAACTCGTGCTCGAGGTTCAAATGTGCCATCGCCACTCGACGTCCGACCTCCTCCAGGATGCGGGCTTCCTGTGCAGCAACATCATCCTCCGCCTGCGTCACCAAGCGCTCCCTCGTCTCCAGACGCTCGTACTCGCGGGTACGTTCGGCGGCTTCCAGTGTCAGCGCCTCCTCATGCCTCTGGAGCTCTGCTGAGTCACCAGGGGCCACCTTCATCGACACGAGGGCTGCCTCGCGCAGCTCCACCTGCTCCTCCATTGAGTGGCACCAGGCCAGAAGCTCCCGAGCCCGCTCCTCCGCAGCCGTTCGCCGCCGGTCAGCCTCCCGAGCCTCCTCAGTGGCCCGAGACCGGGCCTCCCTAGAGGCCACCAACAACGCCTTGGCCTCTGCTTCATCAAGATCACGCTCGCGGCGTGCAAGGGCGATGGCGCCCTCCAGCTCGCGCCTCTCTACAGCCAGGCGCAGGCCCTCGGCCTCAAGGCACGCGTCTTCATCAGCAAGCTCCTCACCAAGCAGGATCACTGCGTTAGTCGCCCTTCGAAGGAATCCTTGGCGGAGAGCGCGACGCTCCCGAGCGCGCTCGAGCACGTCTTCCACACCATCATCCGCCCCCAGCAAGCGCCGGGGGCCGCGAGTCAGCACTCCCCCTCCGGACTGGGGGCTGGGGGCTGGCACCCTGGCGACGGCCGGGCACGCCGCGTCAGAAACCCGGCCTGGGGCCAGCCCGTCCTTAGGAGAAGAGCGCAGGAAGCTCCTCAGCCAATCGCAGTTCACGACCAGGCGAGAGGCCCATGGCAGGCTGGCTATGCCACGAGAAGGCCCGCGAAGAAGGATCGCGAGGTGCGCGGGGCCGCGGTGCGCCTCGGGATGGTTCGCCTCTTCGATCGCCCCCACCACAAGGGCTCAAGGACGATGGAGGGGGCGAAGCCAAGGGGGACGGCTCCTCAGCCGTCTCCGCAAGCTCCGCTGGAAGGGGCCTACAGAGCAACGGTCAGTACAAGTAACAGAAGGATCGGGAGCCAGGAAAGGAAAAGGCTTACTCATCAATGGCGAAGTACTTCCTATGCTTCAGCAGGCGGCAAGGGTAATCGTCGCCCAGGGCCTCCCTTCTCTTCCGGAGAGCCTCGAAGTTCATGCGGAAGCGGCCCAAGAGTTGGGCACATGGATCAACCTCCGACGAAGACGGAGCGGCAAGGCGATCCGCGGCAGAGGCGCCTGCCCGATGTGCGCTGCCAATCGCCTCCCCAAGAGACGCAGCTGGAGCCTCAGGGGCCCCAGTCGCAGGCATTGAGAGCAGATGCTCGCCACCCTCAGCCTCAGCGGCATGGGCCCCGAGAGCTGCTTCCTCATGAGCCTCGCCCGACGCTGTCACCGCGCCGGGAGCCCCCTCGGCCTCTGGCGCCTCGTGCCTCCCTGCTCCGCCACTCGAGGATGAGTCGCATTGGCCGACTGGTAGGGCAGTCACCACCACTATGTTCCCGCGAGGCCCCTGAAGGCCGGCGGGGCGCGGCCCCCACTCATCAAAGACAGGCATCTGCTTCACAAAGTCGCCCCTGCTCTAGCAGAGGTACAGCAAGGCCCCTCCCTGCCGAACGCTACCAGGGTTGGGGTCCCCAGCCAGGGTCAAGAGCGCCATCCTCAGCACCTCAGGAGTCAGGTCCTCTTCCTGGAGCCTCATACGATCCTCGCGCCCACGGAAGGCCCACATCCGGCGAGAGTGGCGTTGAAGAGGAGCAACGCGGCATAGCAAGAACTCCTTCACCACCTTGGGCACTGTCGCGCCAAGCGACCTCAGGAGCGCGAAGCGGCGCCAGACGAAGACGAGCCGGGGGCTCTCAAGCGTCTCCTGGCCCCAGCCCGAATTGGGGATGGCAGCCGAGGTCGTCTCCAATAGCAGGGGGCTGGGCACCCCTACGTCCACATACAGCCACCGCTCACGGAACCCGACCGCGGCAGGGGAAGCTTGAAGTCAATGCCAGAGGCCGCCGTCTCAGGTGCGGCAACGAAGCTCACACAAGCCCAGCATTGGGAAGGGTCGACAAGATGCAACGAGAAGAAGTGGCGCAGCAGGGCAACCGAAGGAGGGATGCCCACCATAGCTTCGCAAACAAAGGCGAAGACCGAAAGGAGGGTGATGGATTTAGGACCCAGATGCATCATGTGGATCTGATAGTGGGAAAGCACGACGTTGAAGAAATCAGAAAAGGGGGGAACCAGACCCTCCCACAGGGCATCGGCAAGATACGGGACCTTGGTGGCTGTCCTGTCGATGGAGAAGTGGGACGCGGGCCAGGCCGTTGTCCTCCCGCATTCATTGAAGATGGTGGCCAGAGCCAAGCTGACTTTGCCCAAGCCCTCGGCAGGGGCCACCGGCGGCGGCGGGCAAGGAGGAGACACGGGTTTCTTCCCTCTCCCCTTCTTCGTCGGAGCCATGGCGATGGGAAGGGGGGAGGCTCGAGATTGAGTTGAAAACAGAACCAAGAGTTCGAGCGGAGGAAGGACAGAGGGCGCTCTAGTGATAAAAGGGGAACGGCTGTGTGCGACTGCGGGTCCGCCTAGCACGGCGCAAGATAAGGAGGGCGTGGGGGAACGGTGCCGCCCACGTCCAATCAACCGCCACACGGTGCCCAAGGCCGCAGGCTGTTAGGGCCCGCGGCGCTTCGCTCTTGCCCTTCCGCCTCCCTGCACGGCCAAGTCCGGGCGTGCCTTGGGCCCGGGGGCTACTGTCGGCGTTCTGGGAACGGGGGTCCCCAGACTTGCCTGCCTACGGCCTGCGGCGTGGCTCTAAGGGGGGCCCAACACGGCCCATCTTCACCAACACAAACCCAAGACCCTCGTGAGGGGTCAAGCCTCGCGAGGCGGACGACGTGAAGCTTCCTCAGGCACGACCTCGTCAGGCTGGCTCACGAGGAGGCGGAGAGATCAAGGCGGGGTACCTCACGAGGAGCCCGTGACGCAAGCCATGACGACTCAGGGCGCCAGGCGGGTGCTAGCCCGCGCAGCGTCCTCCTTTCCTCTTTGGTGCAAAGGGGGCAAGCGCAGCCGCGGAGTACCGAGGCATCAGGCAAAGGTTGCCATTTCGGTGCAACGAGACCAAGACCAGGAGGACTACGAGACGGAGGTCACCGTGGAGCCCAAGACGGCGTCATCACCAGAGCTTTGCGCAGGCGAAGACTACTTTTGTCAGGATAGCCGATACTTGCTGTCCCCCTTCAAATTAGCCCGCCATTGTTGGCTCCCTTCCCGCTCAATATTTGGGGAGAGGACCAGGGCCTCTATAAATAGGACCAGCCACCCACACAGCAAAGGGGCAGAGCAGAGGTCAGGGAGAGAGAGAGAAAGGTGGTTGAACTCCTCCCAGCAGTTCATCGCCTCAGCCAAGAACAGACCCTCGCGAGGCTGTTCTTCCTTGTATTGTTCATCATCACCAGCCCAAGAGGCAATCCACCACACCACACACTGGAGTAGGGTATTACACCACAACGGTGGCCCGAACCAGTATAAACCCTGTGTCTCTTATGTTGTTCTTTCCTTAGTTTAGGTCCTAGCACGGAGGAGGGGTCCAGGAAGGTAGGAGGCGAAATCTCCGCGCGCACCCCAGTGTTCGAACCTCAAGGGTCTGCCGGAACCCGAAATCCGACATATGCCACATATTATGATCCAATGATGTGTTTCCATCCTATGATGTTTTGAGTAGGTATCCTTTGTGTTTGGGTTGATTGATGATCTAGATTGGTAAGAGTTGTATGTTTTATTTTGGTGTTGTCCTATTGTGCCCTCCGTGTCACGCAAGCGTGAGGGATTCCCGCTGTAGGGTGTTGCAATACGTTCATGATTCGTTTATAGTGGGTTGCTTGAGTGACAGAAGCATAAACCCGGGTAAGGGGGTTGTTGCGTATGGGATAAAGGGGACTTGATGCTTTAATGCTATGGTTGGGTTTTACCTTAATGATCTTTAGTAGTTGCGGATGCTTGCTAGAGTTCCAATCATAAGTGCATATGAGCCAAGAGGAGAAAGTATGTTAGCTTATGCCTCTCCCTCATATGAAATTGCAATGACGACCACCAGTCTTGTTAACAATTGCCTAAGACAATTCCGCACACCAATCCACCATTATTCCACACTCGCTATTTATAATACTTAAGTAATATATTCTAACTTTATGATAACAGCACCTACTTTTATATTTTAGCTCTCTGATACCATGCAAAGTTATCCTCTTCATACCCACAACGTAGTTTTATTTCTCGTTTCTAGTTGAAAGCAAACATTCAGTGTACATAGAACCGTATCAGTGGCAGATAGGACTTGAGAGAATATTGATCTTACCTTTAGCTCCTTGTGGGTTCGACACTCCATATTTATCACTTCCACCTTTGGGAATTTCTACGATGATTCCCTGCACTTGGGGATTATCACCGGATTATCTTGTAGCTTCTTATTCCAAAAAGGTGAATCGGCCTACAAAAATCAAATGGGTATGAAAGGGAAATTTAAGTAAAGATATGATTCAATTGTGAAGTTAGTTAAAAGCTTACAGCTGGCGGTTTGTTAAGAATAGAGAAAGAGTTTAAATCGGCCTTGTTGCAATCCTCCAAGCTCTCATTTAATTAACAGAGACTTGGTCATGTTATTGATGTCTTCGTCAGTCAACTCAATCTGGTAGTGGCATTCTGGATCTTTTAACTCGCTAGTATAATCGCACATTAAGCCGGGGCGGCAGCTTAGGGGCAAGACTCTCCAAGCGACCCAGCATCGAACTAGATCGATTCCGGTCAAGCCGTTGACCATCAAGGCTCGGATTTTTGAAAAGACTTGCATATATTTCTTCCGTTCTGTTGTACTGATGCAATCTGGAAGAGGATGCCTATTGGTAAGCCGGTTGGTGCGATAACCCGGTAGAGGGTTTTCCCCTTCTAGAGAAGTGTCTTTACAATAAAACCAAGTTTGGTTCCAGTCTTTAGGATGATTGGGTAGAGTGTCGGCTGGGAAAGTGGCTTCTTTCTGTCGCTGAATAGATATGCCGCCTAACTCTAGGCTGGGCCCATTAGTGAACTCAGTATGCCGGCTTAGGTAATAAAATTCCCTGAAAAGTTGGCTCCTATTGAAGGTATACTTCACCGAACACTTGAAAGTTGCAAATATTTGAGACAGAATTGGGCCCTATATCTTGAGGATGGAG
>NC_041386.1:162465705-162572505 GCF_002162155.2 Triticum dicoccoides
GTGAAGCCCCGGAGCATATTATCAGTAAAGACAATTATTTCATCGTCCTTGGGCTCAGGAAGAGTTTCTATGCCTGGAACCCTCCAATGGGTGACATCTTTTTTGGCCAGGACGCCTATTTGAACATACTCGTTCAATTCTTCCTCGGTGACCGGGGAAACAACCCAGTTGCATGTAGTAACAGTCTTGCCCATTTTGAGGATGAAGGCCTAGAAGAAAGAAATTTTGCCAGTTTAAAACCATACTATTAAGCCAGACTATCGATTCAAAATTAAAATGCTATAAACGGCCAATGTGTTAAGCCGGAAGATGAACACTAAAGTACACGGATGTTCATATTGGCGGCTTAAAAGGGGACTAATGATACTTGTCGGGTTAAGAATTATGTTGTTAGGCCGGCCAGAGTTTAAAGGGTCATACATTGTGCAGAACCAAATTATGAGGATGAATAAGCAAGCATGGTTAAACCGGACAATATTACTAGGTCATGCAGGTTATGAAGCATATGATGGCGGCTAAAACAAGGCCTAAGGTCATATGACGGGTCACGGTTGTTGATATAAACCGCCATGACAATTATGATACTTATGATCTATCAATAACAAATTGGCTAAGTGCTGGACAAACAAGATTCTGCAGATTAATTCTATGGTTTTGGATCTGTCGTAGTTTGGAAAAAGAAAATAAATTCTAAACCTAAAGGTTGTGACATCAGAGGAACTTGTTTGCTCGAAGATTTTCTGTCTAAAAGGGATGATTGCTATGATTGAGAAGAAGCGTTAAACTACTTCCGCGTGGTTTCTGTGGTGGTTTTAGATCAAACTGGGGGCGCTATGGAAGAACACTGAAGAATGGTGAAGAACACCGACGAACAAAGTGAACCCTAATGCAGATCTGAGATATATGGAGATGAGTACTTACCGACGCTGATGGACAACGGTGGCACGCCAGCGTTCTCTAGTCTAGTCAGGCTGATGCAGCGGCCTGAGTTGATGCAGTGGACGGAGGTTGACGGCGGCGGAGCTCAAGCGCGTGCGTGGTGTTGTGGAGAAGAAGACAAAGACGAGGAGACAAAGAAGGGGAAATGAAAAGGACCCATGTCCCTATTTATAAGGAGATGGATAACAAGCATGCATGAGAATCGAGGAGGCTGAAAATGATTATGTGGCTGCGCGGGCGCCTCGAATTTCAGAAGGTCCATTAAAGATAAAGATCTATTGAGATATTTTGGGTTTTGTGTGAAGCTAATGTCAAATGACATCATGGCGGGTTAACATGATTCTATGAGCTGACGTCATGGTGGGTTGTAACAGGTTCATGAAAATTGACGATGCAAGACTCTGTCAAGTCAAGTATTGAAGATTGATGTGAACAAGTTCAAATCAACCTGGGGCCTAATGTTGGGGGTATAACTATTGGGTATGACCCACCCAGGAGGGGCCGGGTCATGCCACTGGCGGCTTAAGAAGAGAAGGCCCAAGAGGACGATGAGAATGGCGGTCCATAGAGCAAGCTCATTGAAAGCCCAAGACCTGGAGGTAACTTAAGGCCCATGGGTATGAACCGCCGTATTGTGTAACTTGTATTATAAGGCAAGCTTGGTTAGTCATCGGGCCGGACACGTTGTGTATGAGCCAGCCGGGACTCTGTATGCCGCCGGGCATCAACCTATGTATATAAAGGGGTAACCCGGCGGCGGGTTAAGACAAGAAACAACAAGTCGAGAACTAGGTCAAGAGTATTCGCTCCCTGGTAATCGAAACCCAAGCAATACAACCCCAAATTGGAGTAAGCCTTTACCTCCTTGCGAGGGGCCGAACCAGTATAAACTCTCTATGTCCTTTGTCCCGATTACCCCCTTCAAGCTAACCTAGTTGCGATGGCTCCACATCTAAGTCATTTCGCTAGGGCATCTGTCGTGTTAAATCCACGACACCTAAGAAACTATTGTACAAAAAATAGCAAAAACATATCCAAAATTTCTTAATCCACGCCAAAAACTACTACCTAGTGCCGATTAGGCTCATTTAAACCCGTTTATGACAGGGTTGGCCCACACGTTCGTGTTGATGAGGCAACTTAAACCAACACATTTTGTTTGACCGTTGACACGAGGGACCCACATCTGACCTTCTATCATGTTCTTCCTCCTCAAATCATTATTTTTTCTGAACATTACTTCAAACAGTACTAATGCGTGTCCGTTGGTGGCGCCGATGATGAGCGAGTTGGCCGCCGCTCTGCCGGACAGGCTGGACACCACGCTGGCCTCCACATGGGTTGGCTGGCTGGCCTGAGCGTGACTCACGCGCGAGAAGGCCGCAGCGCTGGCTTTTGCTCGAGCCAGATGGTTGGCCTTAGTGCGGCGCGTGCGAGCAAGCCGTCGCACCACTGTGCCAACCTAGCTGGCAAACCTTGCAAACAAGCAGCTGGATGCATCCAACAGGGAGTGTGCTATCTTGGCTAGCTAGCGTGCGCGAGCGCAGGATAGAGCTGGCATCCAGGCTGCCGCAAGATGGGCTCTGCACGGCCGGCGGTTTTGACCTCGCCTTCTGTCGGCGGCGGTAGCTGTGTCCCATGGCCGAGGATGACTAGGTGGACGGATCGAAGGTAGGAGGTCACTCGGGGATTTTTGTCCAGACTGACATGTAGGTCCCACAAGTCATAACTCCTAACTTGCCGGTCAAATAGAAGGCGTTGACTTAAGGGGCGACATGGGTTGAAACGTGCCTATAATGACACTTTGTAGAGTAGTCATTTCTTGGTAGGGCTGGTTGGTAAGGGCATGTACAATGGTTGATAAGGTAGACTTTTAATGCTAGAATAAAAGGTGATCCTAAGTTTGCTCCTTCATCTATCTTTGTTGATGACAAGGATTATGAATTCTCTGTCGACACAGAGTTAATTACTTTGGTTGAATCTGATCCTTTCCATGGCTATGAAACTGAAACTATTGAGGCACATCTTACTAAGTTGAATGACATACCCTTTTTTCTCATGATGAGAAAATTAACTATTATTATATTCTCAAATTATTTCCATTCTCATTGAAGGGTGATGCTAAGACTTGGTATAATACTCTTGCTCCTGGTTGTGTGCATAGTCCCTAGGATATGATTTACCACTTCTCTGAATAATATTTTCCTGCTCATAAGAAACAAGCTGCCTTATAGGAAATATTTAAGTCCGTGCAAATTAAAGAAGAGAGTCTCCCACAAGCTTGGGGGAGGCTTCTCCAATTGCTTAATGCTTTGCCTAATCATCCTCTTAAGAAAAATGAAATACTTGATATCTTCTATAATGGACTAACCGATGCTTCTAGGATTTCCTTGATAGTTGTGCTGGTTGTGTTTTCAGGGAACGAATTATTGAACAAGCTGAAGAACTATTGAATAACATATTGAAAAATTATGATGTGGACTCTTCCTGAACCACCGCTTAAACCTACTCCGAAGAAGATGGGTATCTTATATCTCAGTCCTGAAGATATGCAAGAGGCAAAGAAATCAATGAAGGGAAAAGGTATTAAAGCTGAGGATGTCAAAAATTTACCTCCTATTGAAGAAATACATGGGCTTGAAACACCACCACCTAAGGTGGTAGAGGTAAATTCTTTAATTAAATTAAATGACAATGACAATCCTTATAATATGCACCCTAGTCAATGCCTTTATGAGTTTGATAATTACATTACAAAACAAGATCACTTCAATGCAAATGTTATAAAACAACTAAAATACAATTCTGATATGATTGCTTGCTTGAGTGACTTGTTATTAAGAATTACCAATGATGTTAAAGGTGTAGGAAAACATGCCTCTATGGTTCAAATTCAACTAGAACAAGTTGATAAATCTCAAAGAGAGTTGCTTAATGAAATGAACAATAATATCAATGATTATGATGTTAGAGTAATGACTAGAGGAGGTAGAATGACTCAGGAATCTCTTTACCCTGAGGGACACCCAAAAAGAATTGAATAAGACTCTCAAAGATTAACACTGATGCACCTAGTCCTTCTAAAAGGAAAAAAGAAGAAGAAAAATGATAGGACTTTGCATGCCTCTAGTGAACCTGAAATAGAAAAACCTCCAGATAATGATAACGATGTTCCATTTCTGATGCTGAAACTCAATCTGGTAATGACCTTCTGATAATGAAAAAGATAATGTTTCTATTTCTCCATCGTATCTACTTTTCCTAAAGCTTTTGCTCTTGTTTTGCACTCTAACTTGCATGATTTGAATGAAACTAACCTGGACTGGTGTTGTTTTCAGCAGAACTACCATGTTGTTGTTTTTGTGCAGAAATAGAAGTTCTCGGAATGACCTGAAAATCAACGGAGATTATTTTTGGAATATATAAAAAATACTAGAAGAAAGATCCAAGTCAGGGGGGCCACACCCCGTCCACGAGGGTGGGGGCGCACCCAAGGGGTAGGCAAGCCCCCTGCCTCGTGGGGGGCGCGCCTACCCCCCTGGGCGCGCCCCCTGCCTCGTGAGCCCCCTAACGCTCCACCGACCTCAACTCCAACTCCATATATTCATGTTCGGGGAGAAAAAAAATCAGAAAGAAGGATTCATCGCGTTTTACGATACAAAGCCGCCGCCAAGCCCTAAACTTTCTCGGGAGGGCTGATTTGGTGTCCGTTCGGGGCTCCGGAGAGGGGAATCTGTCGCCATCATCATCATCAACCTTCCTCCATCACCAATTTCATGATGCTCACCGCCGTGCGTGAGTAATTCCATCGTAGGCTTGCTGGACGATGATGGGTTGGATGAGATTTATCATGTAATCGAGTTAGTTTTGTTAGGGTTTGATCCCTAGTATCCACTATGTTCTGAGATTGATGTTGCTATGACTTTGCTATGCTTAATGCTTGTCACTAGGGCCCGAGTGCCATGATTTCAGATCTGGACCTATTATGTTTTCATGAATATATGTGAGTTCTTGATCCTATCTGGCAAGTCTATAGTCACCTATTATGTGTTATGATCCGTTAACCCCGATGTGACAATAATTGGGATACTTACCGATGATGATCGTAGTTTGAGGAGTTCATGTATTCACTATGTGTTAATGCTTTGGTCCGGTACTCTATTAAAAGGAGGCCTTAAAATCCCTTAGTTTCCAATAGGACCTCGCTGCCACGGGAGGGTAGGACAAAGTATGTCATGCAAGTTCTTTTCCATAAGCACGTGTGACTATATTCGGAATACATTCCTACATTACATTGATGAACTGGAGCTAGTTCTGTGTCACCCTATGTTATAATTGTTGCATGATCGATCGCATCTGGCATAATTCTCCATCACCGATCCAATGCCTACGAGCTTTTCCTATATTGTTCTTCGCTTATTTAGTTTTCCGTTTCTACTGTTACAATCACTACAAAACCCAAAAATATTACTTTTGCTATTGTTACCACTACTATCATATTACTTTGCTACTAAACACTTTGCTACAGATATTAAGTTATCCAGGTGTGATTTAATTGACAACTCAGCCGCTAATACTTGAGAATATTCTTTGGCTCCCCTTGTGTCGAATCAATAAATTTGGGTTGAATACTCTACCCTTGAAAATTGTTGCGATCCCCTATACTTGTGGGTTATCAGCCACCGCATCCTGCTCTTCATCGGGAGGCCAGGTATAGAGTCCGTTTGGGGCTCCGGAGAGAGGGGGGGTCTTCCATCTTCGTCATCACCAACCATTCTCCATCGCTAATTCCATGATGCTCCCCACCGGGAATGCGTAATTCCTTCATAGGCTCGCTAGTCGATGAGGAGTTGGATGAGATTCATCATGTAATCTGTCGGTGGGAACGACACCTATGGGATCACTGGGATCCCTTCTATGGTTGGCGGGCGCGGGGTTGTGCAAAGAGCGGGTCTAGTAGCCAGCACAAAGGTCGTTTACCCAGGTTCGGGCCGCAAGGATGCGTAATACCCTAGTCCTGCTTTGGTGTATATTTGAGTGTTCTTGAGCTTTCGAACTAGCTGCGGTGTGTGTGTACTCCAAAAGATCCGAATCCTTCTCTAGTACGCCTCGGGCCTCCTTTTATAGTCAAAAAGGGGTCGCCACAGTGGCACACAGGAGGTGGAAAAGTAAACAGTGTAGAAGCTTATCGCCTGTCATTACGGGACAAGGCGCATTAAATGCGCCTCTTAGGTGCCCCGTTGCTTTATTGGGGACGGTAACGAGGCATGTCCCATCCGTCATCGTTCTGCCTCGCTCCGATGCGCGTCCAGGCCAACAAGGCATGCAGCACCACGTAAGCTGGCAGGCTGCTGAGATGGTGTGGTGGTAGGGTCTTCACGAAGATCTGCATGCCACCACGCAGGTGCTTGCTGAGTTGGCTTGGAGGCCACGCGTTGCCACGCAGGTGCCTGCCCAGCTCATTGCGCTGGCAGCTGCATGGGAACGGCGGTGGGGTCTTGGCAGACGTGAGCCTGGCTGTGGCCCTGCAGGTGTCCTCGGCAAGGGTCTTGCCGAGGCCCTGACAAGGGTCTTTCCATGGCATCGCGGTCTTCCCCGGCAAGGATCTTGCCGGGGGTCTCATGGATTTCCTCGGCAAGGATCTTGCCGAGGATCGATGTCTTCTGGTCCTCATCTGATCTTGTGTGCCTATGATCTTCTCGAATATCTGTATGTCACCATGGAGGTGCCTCCCGAGCCTTGGTTCCAATGTGGTTAATGGTGTTGGAACCCTTGGGCTCAAGGGTGGCGTGCTATGTTGGCATTGGGAAAGTTGCCCCGGCAAGGCTCTTGCCGGGGCTGCAGAGGCCGCCCCCTGCAAGGGTCTTGCCGGGGTAGTCCACCTCACCCTCTTGCTCTTTGTGTCTTCTGGTCTTGGCGTTGTTCTGTTTGCCTTGTGCTTTTGCTTCCTCTGCCCCACTAGGTATGGCCGCAGGCATGGCTCTAACTGCCCACGCACAAGTAAAGGGGTACAAAAGAGAGCCCCTACTTTTGTGCACCGACAGGAGCCCCTGGGCCTGGGCCATACATAAGCGCGACGCGTTGTTGGGCTAGGCCCAAAATGGTGCGCGGGCATGCGGGGCCAATTTTTATTACTGTAACCTCCTCGCCCATCGCACTTCCCCACGACCCGCGTTGAATGCATGACATGGGGGTCGTGCGTGCAATGACCGCAACATGCTTGCGTCATCTGTGGTGAACAGTAAAAAGGCGGCTTGCGTGCTCTCTCGAAACGGCGGAGGCTCCGCTCATTTACTCTCTCCGCCTTGGAACCGTTGTTCCATGTTTTCGAGTACGCCTTCTCCTTAAGCCATGTACGTTGCATGCACGGCACGGGGTAGGTGACAGATGCATGGAATATGGGAAGGCGTGCGGGGGTCGATACTCGCGTGTCTTTGATTAGGCGGGGAGGGCGGTCGATGGCCTCGCTTGCTGCCACTTTAATGAGCCGGATTCGAGCGGGCTCTTCAGGGAAATAGAGCTAGTCTTTTGGCCTCCCCTCCCCAACTATAAAAAGGGAACTCAGGGGTAGGAGGAAGATCATCTTCCTGTGTCTCCCCTTCATCTCCATCTCCACTCACGGTCATGGTGAGGGGGCGTGACCGCGGTCGTTCTTCTGCGGAGGCGACCAGGTCCTCCTCCCGCCAAAGAACTATGGCGGTCAAGGAAGAGCCAGATGCCCAGGGGGACGGCCATGCTCGAGGCTGGGCCGCCGGACATGACCGCGGTCGGCGAGGCGATGGAGGTAGAGGCGGTCGTGGAAGGGGGGTGCCTGCGTCGTCTTTGTCTCCATCGTCATCTCCTCCGCAACACCACCTGCTTCGCCGAGCGGCCATCTCGGGGACTCGGCGCTCGAGTTTATCCTGCAGCTGCGTGGGCAGCTGCGCCGCCGCCTTCGTCTTCCCCGAGCATTCGCGAGGGTGCTGGAGATCGACCAGCCACCGTGGCTGAGGCTTCACATGAAGGGGTGTTGCCACGGCGACATGTGGGTGAACACAGGGTTCCCCGCCCCTCAAGTGATGATCCCTTGCCGGAGTAGGAAAACCTTTGCATGTGCCCATTGCTTAATGGATGGGCACGTCCTCTGCTTCAAGCTGGTGGAGAGCGATTTGCTCTCCGTCAAGGTCTTCGGGCGCTCAGGACACAGGCTAGGGTGCTGTGCGGAGAGCTCGACTGATGGCGAAAGCACTCTTCGGGCGAGAGTGACGAGAAGGACAGCGACAACAACGAAGAGGGTAGTGGGCGGGAGGACGACGGGTTCGACTAGGCATCGGGCACACCGTTCCTGCGCTACTCCTGCAGCACCATCATCTGCATCGCCAGCTCCTTGAACTTCTCAGGGTCGTCGCCTTGGGCGGCTGGCATTGGAGGGTTGGGGAAGACGAAGAAGGCGGCTGGCGGGCCGTCAAGTCGGAGTACGATGGCCTCGATGCCTTCGTCGCGTATTGCCGGACCACTGGCTCATCTTTCGGCTCTTCCTCCAGAACCGTCATCACCGGCCTCCTTCCGTATGATCGCCGATATGTTCTCTTGGCGTCTTCTGCTGCTCATACCTTGCCTAGTCACTCCATTTGCCCTTCCGCAATCTTGTTTTGTTTCCTGGGGAGAGGGATAAGAAAGGGATTACGGGCATATTATCTCTTTTTAGTTTTTAAGCCTATGGGCCTTTGTAAGATTTAAATCTCGTAACCCCCTTGCTCATGTATGCATTCCTTACGAATTGTACTTGTAAGCAATGTATTAATGAGGAGAAGGGTGTTTGCCGGGTTTTGTTTGCGCATGGGCGAGCGCCACACCAAAGAACGAGTCCTCGTTATGTTAAGATAAACAATTTACCCCGGCAACAGGCCTTGCCATCTTCCTTTTATATAGCTCGGCCACACCCACGCCCTTGGCGGAGGTAGGGGCCGAGTAGGATTAGGCCCTTCGCTCGTCTCCTTCCCATCACACTACAACCAAGTTCCGGCCCAAAGTAAGGTTTTTGGACACGGGACAGAGGGAGCAAGATGTCATGAGAGCGAGCAAAGTCTCGTACGTTCAAGTTTCATACGGAGGCACAGAGTGGGGTAAAAAGACTTATCTCATGTCGCAGCCCACGACAACCTTGGCTTGCTGTGATCGGATCCTTAGACCTGCAGCCCCCGACAACCTTGGCTTGTCGGGGTCGGGATGTCGACCTGTTCTCTTTCTTCTAAATAGCTCAGCATAAATGTCCACGCACCATGCAAACCAAAAAGGACATGAAGGAACAAAAAGACACATACTCGACCTCTATGTGTAACATCCCAAATTTTCAATTTGGAATGCTATACATTAGATCATCATTGCATATAATATTTTATTTTGCATTTTGGTTGATCCTAGAAATCCTAAGCAACTCAAGGACCCACGGAGAGAGTTGGGGTTTTCGTTATTTTCATATTTGAGTTTTCTCAAATTTTGAGAATAGGATCATTTGATTTTATTTATTTTATCATCAATTATTTCTATTACAAAAATATGAGAGAGGGAATAAAATGAATTTTCCAAAATAAAGAAATATTGAGGATTTAATAATAAAATCAAATAAGATTTTATTTCGGAGTTTTTCGGTGTTTTATTTGAATTTAGGAAAAATGTGCGTTTTTCAAAATTGCATTTAGGTCCCAAATAAATGTTCACCTTGTGCGGCTTGATTTTAGAAGCCCGTGAAAACTTATTTCGGAATTTTTGGAGTCCGTTTAGTATTTATTTTTATGTTTTTTCCTTCTGCGCGTAATATTTAAAAAAACGAACCGACCTAGGGGTCGTGTCCGACTAGGACTTCGGCCCGCCAGGGCTTTATAAGCCGGGGCAGCCCACCCGGGGAAAACCCTAGATGCCGCCCGCCGCTGCGCCGCCGCACGCCGTTGCCGGAGCCGCCGCCGCCGCCTCGCCCGCACGCCGCCCGAGGTTCGCCTCACCTCATAATCCGCGCCGTCGGTTTTTTTATAAAAAAAGAAAAATATCGTTTGGTTTTTCCGTCGGTTTTTCCGCCGGTTTTTTTTCTAGTTTCGTTTTTTTAATAGATCGGTTTTTCTGGTTTATTTAATTTAGCGAGCGTTCGTTGTTTTTCTTTTTCTCGGATTAAATCCGCGATTTTTCTGATCGCGATTCCTGATCCGATTTTCGTTTTAGTATAACTTTTCGCTCGTTTATCGGAATCCGGCGATTCAAGCGCCTGGAGTTTCGTCTCGAAACCCTCTATCCGTTTAACCAACTTAAACAAGATATTGCTGCTGTAAAATTTGCCCTAGATCCAGATTAGTAGAACGAAGTTGTTTTCTTTCGCCGTTTGATTTTCGTTGCTTCGTTCGATTTGATTCTTTTTGCAAACCGGAGTTCTTAAGTTGAACCTTCTGGTTAGATCTCTTATTTGAGTTTTACCTGTGCATTAGATGAGTACTTATTGTATGCTTGTTTGTTTGTCTGCGATAGAATACCCGGAGTGCGCCGCTTGTTACTTCGAATCGCTAGGTTTCCCGGATCATCAGCAAGGCAAGTAACACTTTGATCATACCTTTCCTACTACCTAGTTTTATTGCATTAGATCAATCCTCACACATTGCATGATTAGGATCTAAATAAATTGTGGGACGGGAAGTAGTTGAGGTAGTACCTATTACCTGTTTATTACCAAACCTTTGGGAGTTACTTCTACGTTTGCTTATTATGCCTTGCTATGCTAGTAGACGTGGATTGGGTGAGTGATATTCCATGACAGATGTGAGTTTGTTAACTAATGGTTTGTCTAAGGTGGCAACTTAAACACACATCTGGGTGGATTGAGGCACCTGGGTATTCCAGGACTTGCCTGTTTTCTTTTAGACCGCTACCCAGGCTCAAAGGGATCATGAGACTATTCATACTAGAAACTTCCATGTGCAGCCACAAGCTATTATGGGCTCTAGCATAGTTGACTAAATTGTGCGAACTCTTACAGTGGTAGACTAGCAGATGTAGGGGATGTAGGTGGTATGGTCTACCCGATTGTAAGGTGCTAGTGCTTCTGAAAGACTATGTCTCGGTCATCCGTCTTCTCAAACACCCTGTAGTGTGAGAAACCCAACGGAGGTGATCGAGTCTTGTGGGGAAAAGTGCGCAAACCTCTGCAGAGTGTAATAAACTAATCATGATTAGCCGTGTCCCCGGTTATGGACATCTTGAGGATCTATTACCTGGATTATCATGTGAATCTCAACATGTTACTCTAAAATAATTTTGTTGGGTTTTGTTTAATGATGATGCTTAATTGGGATTGAGAATGCTGTCAACCATTCTCAATGTTTAACAACTACCATGATAGATAAATAAATTTATTCCTTTGAAGTAGGGAAAAATTGGCTTTACGCAAAGCTGTAAACATAGAGCTTTCCACCAGCCAAATATGCATATAGTATAGCTGTTTCATTCCATTACTCTCTATGTGTTACATTGCCAGCATATTCCATGTGCTGACCCGTTTTCGGGCTGCAACGTTAATGTTGCAGACTTTTCAGACGACGATTAAGGAGTTTTTAGGTCGTGGTCCTATACTCAGTGATGCTGTTGGAGTTGATGGACTCACTTATCTTCCAAGCCTTCCACTATTATCGTTATTAGATGGCCTTAAGCCATATTTATTGTAATAAGTTCTCTATGGAGACACTCGATGTAATAAGTGTGTGATTGCTACTCTGCTATAAAGCCTTCGAGTACTATGTGGTGTCAGCATTACTGATCCAGGGGTGACACCGGAGCACAAAGATCAGACTGTTTGAGGTCTGGTCGCTACAGAGATGGTATCAGAGCACACGCTGACTGTAGGACACAGCCACTAAGCTAAAACCTAGATCACTATCCTCTCTTTTCTCTTCTGACCTCTCATCTTTTCTACTCTTTAGGATGGCGGATGCAAGGAACAAGTTCACGCAACCGGATGAAGATACACCCTTTGGACGTCACTTGAAGGAAGTCACAAGATACCTGAACATAGGAGTACCAAGCTTCACCAGAACCTACAACGCCACTTTACCTGAAGAAGAGGGCTGGATGATTCAAGTTCAAGTTCTAGGAAGGACATTCATGCCAGTCACTGAGCCCATAGAGTTTTCTTTTGATGCACCAAGTTGGAGTCTAGGAAAGAGCATGGCAGCTCACATCGCCATGGAACGCATTGGAGAAGTATACCGCCATGATCTCAAGGATACTATCTACCAGATTTGTGGGCGCCGAGATGAGCACTGGGAGATGATCAGCACCAGGAAGGATAGATCAATCGCAGCTTTTATCCAGGAGTTAAACCAGCACATTCGACGATAGGAGAACCAGATGTGCGCCGACATGATAGATCTGAAGAAGGCTAAGACTAGAATCAAGGAACTGGAGGAAGAACTCAAGGCTACACGTGAAGATTATGAAGAGGAAATTGAAGTATTGGTGGAGAAGAATGACGACCTGATCAAGAAGATTGGAATATTTACAGGAGGCCCTACGCCAGTAGATGAAGACGAAGAACCCAAGGAGATTAGCCCGGAAGACTACATCATCATCGACGGCACCGACTCGGATCCAGATAGTAGCGATGATGACTATGTTGATGAAGCTGGAGCAAATATCATGGAGTCTGCAACCGAAGAATATTTCTAGTAGACCACCTCATCAGTAGTAGTAGTCCACCATGTAAATATAGTAGTCCTAGCACTTTTGCGATAGTTAGATCGATTGTATGCCCTTGTTTGATTGAATGAAGTGAATTGTTTGCTTTTTCCTCATGTGCATATGGGTAGAGTTTTCTCTTTAGACCCCCTCTATTCTTACATCTCATCTTTTCTAAAACCCTCAGATGCCTCCGAGACATGACCCCGGATTTGCCTTTCCACTAGAGCTCACTCAGTTGATCTAGTAGCAGAACGCATTGATGCAGTTGCTAGTCCAGAATCAGAATCAGGGGAACAACAACAACAACCCACCACCACCACCACCACCTGTTGATCACTTAGCCCGTTTTCTTAGGCTGAATCCGCCGGTGTTTTCCAGTAGCACCGAGCCGATAGTAGCACATGATTGGCTCCACAAGACAGCTAGGGAATTGACCACAGCAGGATGAATAGATGCGGAGAAGGTGAAGTTTTCCGCACATCAGCTAGAAGGACCCGCAGCATCATGGTGGGAGAATTTCACAGCCACTTCCCCAGTTGACACTGTCACATGGGACCAGTTTCAGCAGGCTTTTCGTACTGCACATGTTTCAGCAGGAGCTATGGCCATGAAGGAGCGTGTGTTTCGCAACTTGCGCCAAGGAGGACGGACAGTTGGCCAGTATGTGGAGGACTTTAGTAAGTTAGCACGTTATGCCCCAGATGACGTTGCTACGGATGCAGCTAAGCAGGAGAAGTTTCTGGAAGGACTGAATGATGAGTTGAGCATTCAGTTGATGGTAGCAACCTTCAACAACTACCAGGAGTTGGTAGATCGTGCTCTTATGATTGAAGGGAAGCAGCAGCAAATTGAGAATCGCAAGAGGAAGTATGGACAAGGAAAGTACACTTTATGAGCTCAGCAGAAGCCACGTTTTACCCCTAGACCTGGAGGACATTTTCAGCATACCCATGGAGGAGGTAGCTCGCACAATCACAATGGCACCAAGAGTGGTAATGGCAATGGAGGAAGCAACGGCCAGAATCGCACCATCCCATCAACCCCAGCCAAGAAGGACCTGAGCCAAGTCACTTGCTTTAAATGTTCGAAGACCGGACATTATGCCAATGAATGCCCTGAGATACAAAATGGAAATGGCCATGGAAGCTCTGTGAAGAAGCCGAACCCTTTCAACAGGGGATAGGTGAACCACGTTAGCGTGGAGGAGGTTGAAGCTCAGCCTGATGCAGTAATAGGTAAGTTTTTGGTTAAGTCATTTACTGCACTCGTTCTTTTTGATACTGGTGCATCGCATTCATACATCTCAAGGGGATTTGTGGATAAGCATAACCTATCAACCCAAGCCCTTAGGTCACCCATGTTAGTAACCTCGCCTGGAGCAGAATATTTGGCTAGTCGATGGTGTGATCGGTTACCATTAAGGATTGGTAACTATGTTTTTCCCTCAGACCTAATAGTATTGGAATCCCAAGGATTGGATGTGATATTAGGCATGGATTGGTTATCAAAGTATGAAGGGAATATTGAATGTGCTAGTAAGTCAATTTTGCTTACCACCCCAAAAGGGAGAAGGATCAAGTATGTATCCCGACATGTGCCAAAGAGGACACAAGTAAATTGCTTAACAGGAGTTGTGCAGGAGGAAGTACCAGTGGTAAGGGATTTCCCTGAAGTATTTCCAGAAGAGTTGCCCGGCATGCCACCGGATAGAGATATTGAGTTTTTGATTGAGCTATTGCCAGGCACAGGGCCAATATCAAAGAGACCATATAGGATGCCAGCAAAGGATTTGGTGGAAATTAAGAAGCAGATTAAGGAGTTACTGGATAAGGGATATATTCGCCCAAGTTCTTCACCTTGAGGATCGCCAGTACTTCTAGTGGAGAAAAAGGATGGATCATTAAGGATGGTTGTTGATTATCAAGGATTGAATGAAGTAACGATCAAGAACAAGTACCCACTACCAATGATCAATGATCTTTTTGATCGATTGCAAGGAGCTAAGTTATTTTCCAAGATCGATCTGCGATCAGGATACCACCAGTTGAAGATTCGAGAACAGGATATTCCTAAGACAGCTTTTACCACCAGGTATGGGCTATACGAGTATACCGTTATGTCATTTGGTCTGACTAACGCACCTGCCTATTTTATGAACATGATGAACAAAGTATTTATGGAGTTTTTGGATAAGTTCGTCGTGGTGTTCATTGATGATATCTTGGTTTACTCGAAGAATGAAGAGGAGCATAAGGAACATTTGCGACTAGTACTTGAGAAGCTCAGAGAACATCAGTTGTATGCCAAGTTCAGCAAATGTGAGTTTTGGTTGAAGGAAGTAGGGTTTCTCGGACACGTTATATCTGGAGAAGGTATAGCAGTTGATCCCACTAAAGTTGATACCGTGACCAAGTGGGAAGCACCAACTACCGTTGGAGAGATCCAGAGTTTTCTTGGACTCGTAGGATACTACCGGAGATTTATTGAGAATTTCTCAAAGATTGCGAAGCTTATGACTGAGTTGTTAAAGAAAGATACCAAGTTCATATGGACGGAGAAATGTGAGGCTAGTTTCCAAGAGTTGAAGAAACGTTTGGTTACCTCACCAGTGTTGATTTTGCCAGACCAGACCAAAGATTATGAGGTGTACTGCGACGCTTCACGTCGAGGACTTGGAGCAGTGCTTATGCAGGAAGGGAGAGTTGTTTCATATGCCTCAAGACAACTGAAACCTCATGAGTTGAATTATGCCACGCATGATTTGGAGTTAGCAGCCGTAGTGCATGCTTTGAAAACATGGAGGCATTTCCTCATTGGAAATCATTGTAAGGTGTACACGGATCATAAGAGTTTGAAGTACATTTTCACACAGAAGGAGTTGAATCTCAGACAAAGGAGATGGTTGGAGCTCATCAAGGATTATGATATGAGATTGCATTATCACCCCGGAAAGGCTAATGTAGTAGCTGACGCATTAAGCCGTAAGAGCCATGTCAATATGTTAATGACGGGAGAAATACCCAGTGAGTTAGCAGTAAATCTTTGTGAACTATGTTTGGAAATAGTTCCGAGAGGCTATGTAGCAGCATTGGAGATTCAGTCAACCTTGATGCATAAAATCAGGGAAGCTCAGAGGACCGACAAAGAGATTGCCGCTATAAAGGAGAAACTTAGCAAAGGAAAAGCTAACGGATTTCGTGACGATGAGCATGATACCCTATGGTTTGAAGACCGCGTTTACGTGCCCAATGACCCGGAGATCAGGAAGTTGATACTGCAAGAGTCACACGACTCACCGTATTCAATTCACCCAGGGAATACCAAGATGTATTTGGATCTGAAGGATATTTTCTGGTGGACCGGAATGAAGGAGGATATTGCGGAGTATGTAGCAGTTTGTGATGTATGTCAGAGAGTAAAGGCAGAGCATCAGAAGCCAGCAGGATTGTTACAGCCATTGCCGATACCCGAATGGAAGTGGGATAAGTTAGGCATGGATTTTATCACGGGATTGCCCAGGACTCATTCAGGCTATGACTCGATTTGGGTTGTAGTTGATCGATTGACGAAAGTAGCTCATTTCATCCCAGTAAAGACCACTTACACCAGTTTGTGATGTATGTCAGAGAGTAAAGGCAGTTTTTGATGTATGTAGTAGTTTGTGATGTATGTCAGAGAGTAAAGGCAGAGCATCAGAAGCCAGCAGGATTGTTCCAGCCATTGCCGATACCTGAATGGAAGTGGGATAAGTTAGGCATGGATTTTATCACGGGATTGCCTAGGACTCGTTCAGGCTATGACTCGATTTGTGTTGTAGTTGATCGATTGACGAAAGTAGCTCATTTCATCCCAGTAAAGACCACTTACACCAGTGCTAAGTTGGCAAAGATATACATGACCAGGATCGTATGTTTGCATGGAGTTTCAAGGAGTACCGTATCAGATAGAGGAACCCAGTTTACCTCAAAGTTCTGGAAGCAGTTGCACAAAACTTTGGGTACCAGGCTAGAATTCAGTACAGCTTTTCATCCACAAACAAATGGACAGACCGAGAGAGTTAATCAGATTTTGGAGGATATGCTGAGAGCTTGTGCGCTAGATTACGGATCTAGTTGGGACGATAATTTTCCATATGCAGAGTTCTCTTACAACAACAGTTACCAAACCAGTTTAAAGATGGCCCCTTTCGAAGCCTTGTACGGAAGGAGGTGCAGGACACCATTGTCGTGGGACGAAGTTGGAGACCGCCAGTTGTTTGGACCTGACTTGATTAAAGAGTCTGAACAGAAGGTGAAGTTGATTCGCGATAGGCTCAAGATAGCCCAGTCCAGGCAGAAAAGTTATGCAGATTCTAAACGCAAGGAGACCGTTTACAAAGTCGGAGATAGAGCTTATCTTCGAGTATCTCCACTTCGGGGAACAAAGCGTTTTGGAGTTAAAGGGAAGTTAGCGCCATGATTTTTAGGACCATATCGAGTTTTGGAGTGTATGGGAGAAGTGGCCTACAAGTTGGAATTGCCCGAAGGATTGTCAGGTGTTCATGATGTGTTCCACGTTTCTCAGTTAAAGAAGTGCCACGCGGAGATGGCTGACATACCTTTGAGAGACACAATGCCTTTGGAAACTATTCAGTTGGATAACGATTTGACCTACGAGGAGAAACCAATTAAGATCCTCGAGTTGCCAGCCGAGTTACCCGCAGCAAGGTTATCAAGTTTTGCAAGGTTAAGTGGAGCCACCACACGGAGGATGAAGCCACCTGGGAACGAGAGGAAGCTTTGCTCAAGGACCACCCTCACCTATTTTCTAGCCAACCCGAATCTCGAGGGCGAGATTCATCTTAAGGGGGGTAGGTTTGAAACATCCCAAATTTTCAATTTGGAATGTTATACATTAGATCATCATTGCATATCATATTTTTTTTTGCATTTTGGTTGATCCTAGAAATCCTAAGCAACTCAAGGACCCACAGAGAGAGTTGGGCTTTTTGTTATTTTCATATTTGAGTTTTCTCAAATTTTGAGAATAGGATCATTTGATTTTATTTATTTTATCATCAATTATTTCTATTACAAAAATATGAGAGAGGGAATAAAATGACTTTCCCAAAAGAAAGAAATATTGAGGATTTAATAATAAGATCAAATAAGATTTTATTTCGGAGTTTTTCGGTGTTTTATTTGAATTTAGGAAAAATGTGCGTTTTTCAAAATTTCATTTAGGTCCCAAATAAATGTTCACCTTGTGCGGCTTGATTTTAGAAGCCCGTGAAAATTTATTTCGGAATTTTTGGACTCCGTCTAGTATTTCTTTTTATTTATTTTCTTCTGTGCGTAGTATTTAAAAAAAATGAACCGATCTACGGGCCGTGTCCGACTAGGACTCCGGCCCGCCAGGGCTTTATAAGTCGGGGCAGCCCACCCGGGGCAAACCCTAGCCGCCGCCGCAGCCCCGCACCCGCGCGCCGCCTCCGCCGCCACCCGCCGCCAGCGCCGACGCCGCCGCGCCGCCGCATGCCGTCGTGGGAGCCGCCGCCTCGCCCGCACGCCGCCTCGCCCGCACGCCGCCCGAGGTTCGCCTCACCTCGTAATCTGCGCCGTCGGTTTTTTTTAAAAGAAAAAAATCGTTCGGTTTTTCCGCCGTTTTTTTCTAGTTTCGGTTTTTTAATAGATCGGTTTTTCCGGTTTATTTAATTTAGCGAGCGTTCGTTGTTTTTCTTTTTCTCGGATTAAATCCGCGATTCCTGATCCGATTTTCGTTTTAGTATAACTTTTTGCTCGTTTATCGGAATCCAGCGATTCAAGCGCCTGGAGTTTCGTCTCGAAACCCTCTATCCGTTTAACCAACTTAAACAAGATTTTGCTACTGTAAAATTTGCCCTAGATCCAGATTAGTAGAACGAAGCTGTTTTCTTTCGCCGTTTGATTTTCGTTGCTTCGTTCGATTTGATTCTTTTTGCAAACCGGAGTTCTTAAGTTGAACCTTTTGGTTAGATCTCTTATTTGAATTTTACCTGTGCATTAGATGAGTACTTATTGTATGCTTGTTTGTTTGTCTGCGATAGAATACCCGGAGTGCGCCGCTTGTTACTTCGAATCGCTAGGTTTCCCGGATCATTAGCAAGGCAAGTAACACTTTGATCATACCTTTCCTACTACCCAGTTTTATTACATTAGATCAATCCTCACACATTGCATGATTAGGATCTAAATAACTTGTGGGACGGGAAGTAGTTGAGGTAGTACCTATTACCTGTTTATTACCAAACCTTTGGGAGTTACTTCTACGTTTGCTTATTATGCCTTGCTATGCTAGTAGACGTGGATTGGGTGAGTGATATTCCATGACAGATGTGAGTTTGTTAATTAATGGTTTATCTAAGGTGGCAACTTAAACACACATCTGGGTGGATTGAGGCACCTGGGTATTCCAGGACTTGCCTATTTTCTTTTGGACTGCCACCCAGGCTCAAAGGGATCATGAGACTATTCATAATAGAAACTTCCGTGTGCAGCCACAAGCTATTATGGGCTCTAGCATAGTTGACTAAGTTGTGCGAACTCTTACAGTGGTAGACTAGCAGATGTAGGGGATGTAGGTGGTACGGTCTACCCGATCGTAAGGTGCTAGCGCTTCTGAAAGACTATGTCTCGGCCATCCGTCTTCTCAAACACCCTGTAGTGCAAGAAACCCAACGGAGGCGATCGAGTCTTGTGGGGAAAAGTGCGCAAACCTCTGTAGAGTGTAATAAACTAATCATGATTAGCCATGTCCCCGGTTATGGACATCTTGAGTATCTAGTACCTGGATTATCATGTGAATCTCAACATGTTACTCTAAAATAATTTTGTTGGGTTTTGTTTAATGATGATGCTTAATTGGGCTTGAGAATGCTGTCAACCATTCTCAATGTTTAACAACTACCATGATAGATAAATAAATTTATTCCTTTGAAGTAGGGAAAAATTGGCTTTACGCAAAACTGTAAACATAGAGCTTTCCACCAGCCAAATATGCATATAGTATAGCTGTTTCATTCCATTACTCTCTATGTGTTACATTGCCAGCATATTCCATGTTCTAACCCATTTTCGGGCTGCAACGTTAATGTTGCAGACTTTTTAGACGATGATTAAGGAGTTTTTAGGTTGTGGTCCTATACTCGGTGATGCCGTTGGAGTTGATGGACTCACTTATCTTCCAAGCCTTCCGTTGTTATCGTTATTAGATGGCCTTAAGCCATATTTATTGTAATAAGTTCTCTATGGAGACACTCGATGTAATAAGTGTGTGATTGCTACTCTGCTATAAAGCCTCCAAGTATTGTGTGGTGTCAGCATTACTGATCCAGGGATGACACTGGAGCACAGAGATCAGACTGTTTGAGGTCTGGTCGCTACACTATGCTAGGGGTTAGTCGCCGCCAAGCACTATCAGCCCTAACACAGAGAGAGACTCAACCTAGCAAGCATGATAAAACTTAGGGCGCCATCGCTTCATTTATTTATGCTCAGGGTCTACGCCTGGCTTTGTACAAAGGGTTACATGCCTAGCCGGCAAGGATTGTACAGAAGGTGGTTTGTCGGGGAGCCCGGCAACCGCACCTTATGGGTAAAACTTGCGAAGATGTTCGATGTTCCAGGATTTGCTCACTGGAATACCATCTTTGATCTCCAGGCGGACTACGCCGTGCCTTCTGACTCGTATTACCCGATAAGGGCCTTCCCACTTTGGCGTCAACTTGTTGGAATTCTTGGCCGACTGAACGTGCCGAAGAACAAGGTCGCCTTCCTCAAAGCTTCAGGCACGAACCTTGCGGCTATGATACTGGCGCAAGGCTTGCTGGTAGCGCGCAGCTCGCATAGCCGCCCGAAGACGATCTTCCTCAAGGAGCGTTGCGTCATCTTGCCGCAACTGTTCTTTCTCAAGCTCATCATAAGAGAGCACTCGAGGTGACCCATGCATGAGTTCCATGGGGAGAACTACTTCTACCACGTAAACGAGGGAGAAAGGGGTCAGGCCGATGGTTCGATTTTGTGTCGTTCTGATTTACCAAAGAACAGTTGGCAATTCATCAATCCAACGTCGTCTACACTTGTGTAGCCTGTCAAAAGTTCTTGTCCGGAGGCCTCGCAATACTTCAGCATTCACCCTCTCAGCCTAGCTGTTGCTTCGTGGGTGTGCAACAGAAGCAAAACAGACCTTGGTGCCGAGGTCCTGGATGTATTTCATGAAGGTGTCGCTCGTGAATTGCGTGCCGTTGTCGGTGATGACCCTATTTGGCACACCAAAATGGCAGACTAGTCCTTTGAAGAACTTGACGGCCGACTGTGTTGTCACCTTTCTCACTGCCTCCACCTCCGGCCACTTTGTGAACTTGTCGATTGCAATGTACAAGTACTCAAAGCCCCCGACAGTACGGGGAAAGGGGACCAGTATGTCGAGCCCCCAGACCGAGAATTGCCAGGAAAGAGGGATTGTCTGGAGAGCTTGAGCCGGTTGATGACGCTTCTTTGAATGGAACTGGCATGCTTCACACTTGGTTACTAAGGTCGTTGCATCCTGGAGGGCGGTGGGCCAGAAGAAACCTTACCGGAATGCCTTGTCGGCAAGGTCCCTTGACCCTATGTGGGAGCCACATATGCCTCCGTGGATCTCTGCCAATAGCTCTAGTCCTTCCTCCCGGGGAATGCACTTCAATTTCACACCATTCGGCCTTTTTCTGTACAGAACATCGTCGACGAATTGATACATGGCAGATCGACGGCTACTTTCTCTGCCTCTTCCTGCTCCTTAGGAAGATCCCCTGTTTGGAGGAATCGGACGATATGTTCTGCCCATGCCGGAGCCTGAGGCTCGATGACAAGGGCTGAAGGTGTTTCCTCTGCCATGGGAGTGGCTGTCTCTACGGCCAGGGCTTGATGCCCTGCCAGAGTCTGTTGCCCCATGGCAGGCCCAGTGTCCACGGCAACGTCTTTGTCGGTGGCTCCTGGGAGCTCGACGGGAAAGTACTTGTCGGGGCCTGATTTCCTTCTCTTGTTCTGCCCTGTCGATGGTTCAACGGATGGTTGAGTTAATCAAAGCACAAAAGTACCTGGTTCCACAGGCAATTTGAAGGCAGCACATTTCGACAAGTAGTCGGCGATGTCGTTCTCCACTTGGGGAACATGCTCTGCTTGTATACCGTCAAAACGCTCTTCTAGCTTCCTCATTTCATCTACGTAGGCCTCCATCAACGGGCTTTGATAATATTTGTTAACTTGCTTGACGATAAGTTGTGAATCACCCCTGACGATGATCTTCTTGATTCCGAGGTCTGCCGTGATCTTGAGACCGGCAAGCAACCCCTCGTATTCAGCAGTGTTATTTGTTGACATCTCCTTGGGAAAGTGCATCTGGACTACATACTTGAGGTGCTCTCCGGTGGGTGTGATGAGCAGCACACCAGCACCGGTGCCTTGCAGCGAGAAATCCCTGTCAAAGTACATAATCCAGTCGCGACTTGTTTCCTTGCCGGGGAGAGTGGTCTCATGAATCTCTTCGTCGGGCGTTGAGGTCCATTCCGCAATGAACTCCGCCAAGACACTACTCTGAATTGTCGATGTGCTTTCGAACTTCAAACCAAAGCTTTACAGTTCCAAAGCCCATTCCACAATCCTCCCGGTTGCATCTGGGTTATGCAATATCCTTTGCAACAGGAAGCGGGTGACGACGGTGATTTCGTGTGATGGAACTAATGACGCAGCTTTCTCGAGGCCATAAGGATGCCGAAGAGCAATTTCTTCACACTGGAGTACCTTGACCTAGCCCCCTGCAAGAGGGAGCTGACAATGTAATCCGGGTGCTGCATCATCTTCTTCTTCTGCACTATTTCATTCGGTTGCATCGCTTCTGCTTCGCCAGCCAGACTCTGCCGAGGCCTTGCCTTACCAGCACCAGGCCCTGCCGGGGGAGCTCCGGTTTGCCATCCGTCAGTCCTGCTGTTGCCATTGCTTCTTCGTCGACCTCCCTCTGCACCACTAGCGCGACGCTGACCACTTGGTTCGTCGCTGCTAGATATAGCAGCAACGGTTCTTGTGGTTTAGGCGCAACCAGTATTGGCGTAGAGGAGAGGTACTTCTTTAAATCCTGTAGGGCTGCCCTGGCCTCTGGGGTCCATTCCATTGGGCCTGCCTTTTTCAAGATTTTGAAAAAGGGGAGGGCATGTTCAGCAGACTTGGAGATGAATCTGCTCATGGCGGCAACCCAGCCAGCGAGCCGACGTACATCCTTGATCCGCCTAGGTGCCTCGATCTGCTCAATGGCCTTGATCTTGTCTGGATTCGCCTCGATCCCACGCTATGACAAAAAGAACACGAGAAGTTTGCCAAACGAAACACCGAAGACACACTTCTCAGGATTCAGCTTGAGGTTGATCTTGTGCAAATATGCAAACGTCTCTTCCAAATCTTGTACGAGTGTTGCCTTGTCCTTGGTTTTGACCACTATGTCATCCATATAAGCTTCCATGTTTCTATGTAGCTGGGGCTCAAAACCAATTTGGACTTCTCTTGCAAACGTTGAGCCAGCACTCTTCAACCCGAAAGGCATTCGTAAGAAATAATAGATACCACATGGCGTGATGAATGTTGTCTTCTCTTCATCTTCCCTCGCCATGAAGATCTGGTGGTATCCTGAGTAGGCGTCAAGGAATGATAACAAGTTGCACTCGGCCGTGGAGTCAACTATCTGGTCAATGTGCGGCAACGGGAAAGGGTCCTTCGGACAGGCCTTATTGATAGCTATGTAATCAATACACAGCCTCCACTTCCCATTTGCCTTGCGCACCACCACCGGATTGGCCAACCACGTCGGATGAAGTACTCCCCTCACCAAGCCTGCCGCTTCTAACTTCCTGATCTCCTCCATGATGAACTCCTGCCGTTCCAAAGCTTGCTTCCTGACCTTCTGCTTGACGGGTCGCGCATGAGGACAGACGGCAAGATGGTGATCAATCACCTCCCTGGGAACGCCGGGGATGTCAGACGCTTGTCATGCAAACACATCGACATTCACCCGCAGGAAGGTGACGAGCGCACCTTCCTATTTGCTGTCAAGGGAGGAAATTATGGTGAAAGCCCCTCCCGTGCCATCCTCCTTGACGGACACCTTCTTGGTCTCTGGTGGTGCAGCTCTGGATTCCTTGCTCTTGGCGGTGGAGCTCTCTGGCACGTCCTCGATGGGAGCACAACACTTCGAAGAGGTGCGCTTGCCGGAGTGGATGCGAGAGGTCTCACTGGTATTCTTCCCTCCCGGGGCTTCAGCGGCAGGAGCAAATGCCTTGGCAGCAGTCGCTGCAACTACGTCCCGGTAGAGTTTGTCAGCGCAAATCAGCGCATCCTTCTTGTCGGAGGGGATGGTGATGATAGTCATCGGCCCAGGCATCTTCAGCATGTTGTAGGCGTAATGTTAGGCCGCCATGAACTTGGCTAGTGCTGGGCGACTGAGGATCCTGTTGTAGGGCAAGGGGATCTCGACTACATTGAAAACAATCCTCTCTATCATGTAGTTTAACTCGCCTCCAAACGTCACGGGCATCGTGACCTTACCCTTCGGCTGACTCCTTCCCTGGTTGACCCCTTGAAATGTGCCCGTCTCTTCGAGGTCTCCATCAAAAATCTGCAGCCTTTTCATCACAACAGGCGAGATCAAGTTCAGACCGGCCCCGCTATCAACTAGCATTTTGTCACCTTGAGGTTGCGTATTGTTGGCGAAACCAACAACGGCAAACACTCGACCGTAGTTGTGCGATTAGGGTGGTCCTAGGTGTCAAAAATGATAGGCGTGATGGACCACTTCAGGGGCCTTCGAGAATTGAATGATGGTTCCACTGATGTGATCTCACGCACCCACTGCTTGAGCTGGCGGTGAGAGGTGTGCAGCGAGGCGCCATCGTCTATGCACATGGCCTTCGTAGCTTTCTGAAACTCATGCTCGCCGGACTTGTCGTCCTTGTCATGACCGTCGTCTTCCTGCTTCTTGTCGTGGCCCCAACCGGGCCTCTCTTGCTGGTTATCCTTGCCGCGGCGACCTTCTTGGCCACCACGCTTCTTGCCGGATCCTTCGGCACCATCCTGACCCTTCTCCTTGTCCCGCCTCTCATACTCAGCTTTTTGCTTCTCAGCAAGCAGCTCAACTTGTCGGCAATTCTAGAGGTCATGGCCCTTGGTGTGGTGGATCTTGCAGTACTGCTTGTCGGAGCCTCCTGGCTTATCGGCAGCCGCCAGGGCCCAGCAAGCGGCGCACCCGGCAATTTCCTTGCCGGGGTCGTCTGCCTTGGCCTTCTTGGTAGCACCGGTGTCCTCGGATCCCTCGATGGCAAGCACAGTCTTGCCCTTGCGCTTCCTGTTGCGGCGCCAGCCCTTCTTTGTCGGGGCGGCTGTGTCTTTGTCTGTCGAGTCGGTTTCCGCACCGGCGTCCTCGCCGGGGTACTTCCTCCCTTCTTCAGCTCGAGCGCACCTATCGTCCAGAACATAAAGTTCGGCCACATCTTTGACCTTGTTCATCGCCAGCTCTTCATGCATCTTGCGGTTGCACACATTCTGATGGAATGTGCTGATCATGACGGCGGGATGAACATCTGGGATGTTGTACTGCACCCGGCTGAACCTCTGTATGTACTTGCACAGGGTTTCACCTTCCTTCTGGGGGATGATATGCAAATCGCTTGCCTGGCCATGACCTTGGTGGCCTCCAGTGAAGGCGCCAACGAACTCATGACACAAATCCGACCAAGAAGAAATGGAATCCACGGACAAGTGCATCAACCATGACATGACATTGGGTTTAAGTGCCAACAAGAAGTAATTGTCGTCGTGAGCTCCAGCAGCTTGCATCACGATAGTGTAGATGCCGAGGAACTCCGATGGGTGGGTCTTGCCGCTGTACTTCTCGCCAACGTCGGGCTTGAACATGCGGTGGGAGGGCCACTGGAACTGCTGCAACTCACGAGTAAAGGCTGGGCAACCCAGCTCGTAGGGTAGGCCGCCAGAGCCTCCCGGTGCTAGGTGGTCTGTAGTGGGCCTTGCCTGCCTATCTGACTGGTGGCGTGCTTTGCGCCGGTGCTCGATGGTGGTTCGAGCGTCTTAATGGGCTCGCTCCCAAAGAACTTGGCGCTGATCGCGGTGGGTCCGTGGTCGGACGATGCTATGGAAATGTTATCACAAGCGTCATCACGACGGACCGACACCTGCGGTGGCTGGCATGGGGGAGGAGAATGCACCGTGGCCGCAGCACCTCCAGCCCTTCCACCACTGGCATGCGGTGCTCGACGGAGGGCCGGCCTGAGGTCCCTGCTGGTCGTGGCTCATCTTTGTTGGTAGTGCCGACGAGGCTCCGGATGGTGGCTCTCCACTCGTCGAGCTTTTCCGCAGCAGGAGGAAAGTCGAGGAGCAACTGCGCGCGCCAAAGCTTCTGCTGGCGTGGGTGGCGGCGAAAGCTGCGTGGACCGTGACGCACTTCGACTTCTAACCACGTTAGAAGGAGCTCTATCACGGCCTCGCGGCTGTGCGCCATTTTCGCCAGCGCCTCGGCGTGCATGCTGGCCTCCTATGTCCAGCGAATGAGGCACAAGACTCTTCCCACAGCGGCGCTCGGGGTCACCGGCGTGGTGACGCTGCTCATCGCGCACACCTTGGGAAGAGCGCGTCGTGGGCGCCGGCGTAGGCATCTTGGAAGTCGCCGCGCCGCCCATGGGTGGCACGGCGCCGCCCTTGGAGGGCCCTGCGCCGCCTGTGGGGGACCCGGCTCCATCTTTGGATTTGGCGGCATGCGGCCCGTTGTCTCGCGCACGAACGACGCTGCTCGCCAGGCTTTGACTGCCAGAGCGATGTGGGTGTTCTCGGGCCACACCTCAGCTTCCGTCCACGACCGCCCCACCACTCGCCCGCACTGGTACGGGTCGTTCGGCTCCCGATGAACCGATCGCCGTGATCGTCTTCTTCTTGGGAGCCATGGCGATGAAGAAGTGCTAAACTAACTGCTAGACTGGATTTTCACAACTGCGCCCCCTACCTGGCGCGCCAGAGATGTCGGTGGGAACGACACCTATGGGATCACTAGGATCCCTTCTACGGTTGGCGGGCGCGGGGTTGTGCAAAGAGCGGGTCTAGTAGCCAGCACAAACATCGTTTACCCAGGTTCGGGCCGCAAGGATGCGTAATACCCTAGTCCTACTTTGGTGTATATTTGAGTGTTCTTGAGCTTTCAAACTAGCTGCGGTGCGTGCGTAGTCCAAAAGATCTAAATCCTTCTCCAATACACCTCGGGCCTCCTTTTATAGTCAAAAAGGGGTCGCCACAGTGGCGCACAGGAGGTGGAAAAAGTAAACAGTGTACAAGCTTATCGCCTATTATTACGGGATAAGGCGCATTAAATGCGCCTCTTAGGTGCCCCGTTGCTTTATTGGGGACGGTAACGAGGCATGTCCCATCCGTCGTCGTTCCGCCTCGCTCCGACGCGCGTCCAGGACAACGAGGCATGTAGCACCATGTAAGCTGGCAGGCTGCTGAGATGGCGTGGTGGTAGGGTCTTCACGAAGATCTGCATGCCACCACGCAGGTGCTTGCTGAGTTGGCTTGGAGGCCGTGCATCACCACGCAGGTGCCTGCCCAGCTGGTTGGGCTGGTGGCTGCATGGGAACGGCGGTGGGGTCTTGGCAGACGTGGGCCTGGCTGTGGCCCCGTAGGTGTCCTCGGCAAGGGTCTTGCTGGGACCCCGGCAAGGGTCTTGCTGTGGCATCACGGTCTTCCCCGGCAAGGATCTTGTCGGGGGTCTCATGGATTTCCTCGGCAAGGATCTTGCCGAGGATCGTCGTCTTCTGGTCCTCATACGATCTTGTGTGCCTATGATGTTCTCGAAGATCTGCATGTCACCATGGAGGTGCCTCCCGAGCGTTAGTTCCAATGTGGTCAATGGTGTTGGAACCCTTGGGCTCAAGGGTGGCGCGCTCTATTGGCATTGGGAAAGTTGCCCCGGCAAGGCTCTTGCCGGGGCTGCGGAGGCCGCCCCCGGCAAGGGTCTTGCTGGGGGAGTCCAGCTCGCCCTCTTGCTCTTTGTGTCTTCTGGTCTTGGCGTTATTCTGGTTGCCTTGTGCCTTTGCTTCCTCTTCCCTACTAGGTATGGCCACAGGCGCGGCTCTAACTACCTGCGCACAAGTAAAGGGGTACAAAAGAGAGCGCCTACTTTTGTGCACCGACATAATCGAGTTAGTTTTGTTAAGGCTTGATCCCTAGTATCCACTATGTTCTGAGATTGATGTTGCTATGACTTTGCTATGCTTAATGCTTGTCATTAGGGCCCAAGTGCCATGATTTCAGATCTGAACCGTTTATGTTCTCACCCTCATATCTATGTTCTAGATCCGATCTTGCTATTCATACGCACCTGCTATGTGTTATGATCCGTAAACCCCAGGGTGATAGTAATTGGGATACTTTCCGGTGATGACCGTAGTTTGAGGAGTTCATGTATTCACTACGTGTTAATGCTATGTTCTGGTTCTCTATTAAAAGGAGGCCTTAATATACCTTAGTTTCCCTATGGACCCCGCTGCCACGGGAGTGTACGACAAAAGATGCCATGCAAGTTCTTTTCCACAAGCACGTATGACTATTTATGGAATACATGCCTACATTATATTTATGAAGTGGAGTTAGTTCTGTGTCGCCCTAGGTTATGACTGTTATATGATGAATATCATCCAACGAATTCACTGATCCAATGCCTACGAGTTCTCCACATATTGTTCTTGCTAAGATACTATTGCTATTGCTACTGTTACAACTGCTACAAAACTGTTACTATTGTTACCGTTACTACAACTACCAAAACTATCATATTACTGTGCTACTGATCACTTTGCTGTAGATATTTAATATCCAGGTGTGGTTGAATTGACAACTCAACCGCTAATACTTAAAAATATTATTTGGCTCCCCTTCTGTCGAATCTATAAATTTGGGTTGAATACTCTACCCTCGAAAACTGTTGCGATCCCCTATATTTGTGTTATCAAGTAAGGGTTGATAACCTTCTCAAAGAACTTGTCCTTGGACGAGCTTGGAGGCGTCATAGTTTGGATAATATTGGTTTCAACATTAATGTGCGTACCTAAGATATAATGTTTAATTCTTTTCCCATTAACCACCTTCATATTGGAGCCTTCAGCGTTGTTTATCTTGATAGCTCCAGAACGATAAACTTCTTCAACAATATGCGGTCCTTCCCATTTAGAGAGAAACTTTCCTGCGAAGAATCTTAAATGAGAGTTGTATAATAAAACTTGATCTCCTATTTTTAATTCCCGTTTTGGATTCTTTGATCATGCCATTTTTAACTTTTCCTTAAATAACTTAGCATTTTCATAAGCTTGTGTCCTCCATTCATCTAGAGAACTAATATCAAATAACCTCTTTTCACTAGCAAGTTTGAAATCATAGTTAAGTTCTTTAATTTCCCAATATGCTTTATGTTCTGACTCAAGAGGTAAATGACAAGTTTTCCATAAACCATTTTGTAAGGGGACATACTCATAGGGTTTTTATAAGCAGTTCTGTATGCCCACAATGCATCATCAAGTTTCTTAGACCAATTCTTTCTAGATATATTAACGGTCTTTTTGCAAAATTAGCTTTATTTCCCTATTGCTCAATTCAACTTGACCACTAGACTGAGGATGATAAGGTGATGCAATATGGTTGACATCATATTTAGCAAGGAGTTTACGGAATGCATCATGGATAAAATGTGAACCACCATCAGTCATTAAGTATCTAGGGACTCCAAACCTTGGGAAAATAACTTCTTTAAGCATTTTAATAGATGTGTTATGATAATCACTGATGTTGGAATAGCTTCTACCCACTTAGTAACGTAATAAAAAACAACTAGAATATGAGTATACCCATTAGAGGAAGGAAAATGTTCCACGTAATCAAATCCCCAAACATCAAATGGTTCCATAACAAGTGAATAATTCATAGGCATTTCCTGACGTCTACTGATATTACCAACTCTTTGACATTCATCACATGATAAGGCAAACTTACGTGCATCCTTGAAGAGAGTAGGCCAATAAAAACCAGATTGTAATACCTTATGTGCAGTTTTGTCTCCAGCATGGTGTCCTCCATATGCCTCAGAGTGACACTTTCATAGGATTTGTTCATGTTCATGCTCAAGTACATAACGTCTAATAATACTATCTACTCGTTCTTTATAAAGATGTGTGTCATCCCAAAAGTAATGTCTCAAATCAAAGAAGAACTTTTTCTTTTGTTGGTATGTGAAACTAGGTGGTATATATTTAGCGACAATGTAATTAGCATAGTCTGCATCCCAAGGAGTATTATGAGAAGCATTTATAACAACTAATTGTTCATCAGGAAAACTATCCTCAATAGGCAGTGGGTCATCAAAAACATTTCCATTCGAGATAAATTATTAGCTATGGGATTCTTAGCTCCCTTTCTATCAATAATATGTAAGTCAAATTCTTGTAGCAAAAGGACCCACCTAATGAGTCTAGGTTTAGCATATTTCTTTTCCATAAGATATTTAATAGCATCACGATCAGTGTGAACAATTACTTTAGAATCAACAATGTAAGATCTGAATTTATCACAAGCAAACACAACCGCTAAAAATTCTTTCTCAGTAGTACCATAATTTCTTTTGGCACTGTCTAGAGTTTTACTAGCATAATGGATAACATTTAATTTCTTATCAACTCTTTGTCCTAGAATAGACCCAACATCATAATCATTAGCATCACATATAATTTCAAAAGGCAAGTTCCAATTAGATGGTTGAACAATAGGTGCAGAAGTTAAGGCTTTCTTATGTGTTTCAAAGGCTTCTACACAATCATCATAAAAAACGAATGGAACATCTTTTTGCAAAAGATTAGTAAGAGGCCTAGAAATTTTAGAGAAGTCCTTAGTGAACCTCGTATAGAAACCAACATGACCAAGGAAACTTATTATACATTTGATATCTTTAGGACATGGCATTTTCTCAATTGCATCAACTTTAGCTTTATCTACTACAATACCTCGTTCAGAAATTTTATGCCCCAAGACAATACCCGCATTTACCATAAAGTGGCACTTCTCCTAGTTCAAGACAAGATTAGTTTGTTCACATCTCTACAAAACCCGATCAAGGTTGCTTAAGAAATCATCAAAAGAAGTCCCATAAACGTAAAAATCATCCATGAAAACCTCAACAATCTTTTCAAAAAAATCAAAGAATATAGCAGTCATGCTTCTTTGAAAAGTAACAGGTGCATTGCATAAATCAAAAGGCGTACGTCTATAAGCATAAGGTCCAAAAGGACAAGTAAAAGTAGTTTTCTCTTGATCTTCTTGTGACATAGGTATTTGAGAGAACTAGAATACCCATCAAGAAAGCAAAAGTGTGTATGCTTGGACAATCTTTCTAACATTTGATCAATAAAAGGCAAGGGGTAATGATCTTTTCTAGTAGCTTTGTTTAATTTTCTAAAATCAATTACCATCCTATAACCAGTTACAATTCTTTGTGGAATAAGCTTATTTTTATCATTAGGAACTACGGTAATGCCTTCTTTCTTAGGGACACAATAAATAGAACTTACCCATCTACTATCAGCTATGGGATAAATTATACCTGCTTACAGAAGCTTTAATATTTCACTTCTTACCACATCCTTCATCTTAGGATTTAATCGTCATTGATGATCGACAACTAGTTTACCATCAGGCTCCATATTAATCTTGCGCTGACATAGAGTGGGACCAATGCTCTTAAGACCATCAAGAGTATATCCAATAGCGGCATGGTGCTTCCTCAGAGTTTTTAGTAATCTCTTCCCTTCATTCTCTAAAAGGTTATTGCTAATAATAACATGATATATCTTGTTTTCATCAAGATAAGCATATTTCAATGTATCGGGCAATTGTTTTAATTCAAAAATAGGATCACCTTTAGGTGGAGGAGGACCTCCGAGAGTTTCAACTGGCAAACTATGTTTCAAGATAGGTGGTTGATCAAAGAACATCTTATCTATTTCATTTCTTTTATTCATATACATATCATTTTCGTGGTCTAGCAAACATTGTTCTAACGGTTCAGTAGGAGGTACGACAATACAAGCAAGACCAGTAATTTCACCCTTACTAGGAAATTCTTTATCACGAGGTTGTCTATGAAACTTAGAGAAATTAAACTCGTGAGATATACCAAAGTTAACACTGACAGTTTCTTTAGTGCAATCGATCTTAGCATTAACTGTGTTCAAGAAAGGTCAACGACATATAATGGGATAAAAATCATCTTGTGAAGAACCAAGAACTAGGAAACCAGTAGGGTATTTTATTTTTCCACACAAGACTTCAACATCTCTAACAATCCCAAGCAGTGTAATAGTATCTCTATTTGCAAGCTTAATAGTAACTTCGGTATCTTCTATCTCAAAAAGTGCAATATCATTCATAATCTCTTGATATAAGGTAAACAGAATAGCACTAACACTAGCACCCAAATCACATAAGCCATGATAACAATGATCTCCTATTTTAACCGAGACAATAGACATGCCAATGACATGCTTATTCTTATCCTTAGGATTAGGTTTACCAATTTTAGTAGCTTCATGACAGAAGTAAATAACACACCCATAAATATTATCGACCAAGAGATCCTTAACAATAGCAACATTAGGTTCAACTTTAATTTGTTCAGATGGTCTATGTGTTGTAATATTACTTTTGTTAACCACAGTTGAAACTTTAGCATGTACCATTACCATAAGAGGAAAAGGTGGTTTCTCAATACAGGCAGTAGGCACAACTGGATCAACATTGTAAATGATAGTTTCATCTTTAACTGAATAGGATCTTCAATATTTTCTTTAACAAGGGATGATATTTAAACCACTTCTCCTTAGGGAGATCAACATGAGTAGCAAAAGATTCACAAAAGGAAGCTACTATCTCAGAATCAAGTCCATATTTAGTGCTAAACTTATGAAAAGCATCGGTATCCATAAAAGATTTAACATAATCGAATTCAAGCATTATACCTGACTCATTAACTTTGTCGAGTTCCCAATCTTCAGAGTTACATTTAATTATTTCCAGAAGATACCATCTGAATTCAATAGTTTCCTTCGTAAAGGAACTAGTAGAAGAAGAATCGAGCATGGTTCGATCACCATGAGAAAGTCGAGCATAAAAATTTTGTAAGATAATTTGTCTTGAGAGCTCATGATTGGGGCATGTGTACATCATGTACTTAAGCCTCCCCCAAGCTTGAGAGATGCTTTCTCCTTCACGAGGACAAAAAATATATATGTAATTCCGATCACGATGAACCAGATGCATATGGTAAAACTTTTGATGAAATTCCAATTTCAATCGGTTCCAATCCCAAACTCCAATATCATCACATAGCCTATACCATGTCAATGCATTTAACTTCAAAGATAAAGGGAAAACTTTTCTCTTAACTTCATCTCCGGGTAGACCTGCAAGCTTAAATAATCCACAAAGTTCATCCACATAGATTAGGTGCATATCAGGATGTATTGTTCCATCTCCTGCATAAGGATTATCTAGAAGTTTATCTATCATACCCGAAGGAATCTCATAATAAATATTTTTAGTAGGTGCAGTAGGTTGAGGAGCAACTCTTTGTGCTTCTGGTCATGGTGAAGATACCCTGAACAAACCTCTCAAAGGATTGTTTTCCATAGTAACAAGTGACACTAAATTTCAGCACATAATATAAATGTTTCCTTACCAAATCCCACTCACCAAAGGCATTTCACTCCCCGGCAATGGCACTATAAAAGAGTCTTGATTACTCACAAGTATATAGGATCAATCATAGTCCTTTTGATAAATAGGAGTTTCGAATCCAATAAGGAGCAGAAGGAAATGACAAGCGGTTTTCAGCAAGCTATTATCTACACGCATTGAAATTGTTGGTAACAGACAGTTTGATAGCAAGGTAATTTGTAACGAGCAACAAGTAGTAATGGTAATAAAGATGCAACAAGGTAGCCCAATCCTTTTTGTAGCAAAGGACAGGCAGGAACAGTCTCTTATAATAAGCAAAGCATTCTTGAGGACACATGAGAATTTCATCTAGTCACTTTCATTATGTTTATTTGATTCACGTTCGTTACTTTGATAGTTTGATATGTGGGTGGACCGCTGATTGGGTGTTGTTCTTAATTGAACAAGCATCCCACTTATGATTACCCCCTCTCGCAAGCATCCTCAACTACGAAAGAAGAATTAAGATAAATCTAACCATAGCATCAAACATATGGATCCAAATCAGCCCTTTATGGAATAGCGCATAAATTAGGGTTTAAGCTTCTGTCACTCCAGCAAACCATCATCTAATAACTACTCCACAATGCCTTCCCTTAGGCTGAAAGCTGGTGAAGTGTCATGTAGTCGACATTCACATGACATCACTAAAGGAAGCAACAACATACATATCATCAAAATATCGAACGAATACCAAATTCACATAATTTCTTATGAAAAGACTTCTCCCATGTCCTCAAGAACAAATGTAACTACTCACAAAACATACTCATGCTCAAGATCAGAGGGGTATTGAATAGCATCAAGGACTGAACATATGATCTTCCACCAAATAAACCAACAAGCATCAACTATGAGATGTAATCAACACTACCAGCAATCCACATGTACGAATCTGAGGTTTTGAGACAAAGATTGAATACAAGAGATGAAATAGAGTTGATATGAGATGGTGCTGGTGAAGATGTTGATGAAGATTGGTCCTCCCATGATGAGAGGATCGTCGGTGATGATGATGGCTATGATTTCCCCCTCCCCGGGGGAAGTTTCCCCGGTGGAATCTCTCCACCGGAGAGCAAAAGTGCTCCTTCCCAGGTTCCACCTCGAGACAGCGGCGCTTCGTCCGAAAACCTTCCTTCTGATTTGTCTAGGCCAAATAGCATCATATAGGAGAAGATGGGCCCCGGAGGCCTGCCAAGGGCACCACAAGCTGGGGGGCTAGGGGGTAGGGCGTGCCCCCAAGCTTGTGGCTGCCTGGTGGGTCCCCCTCAGGTATTTCTTTCGCTAATAATTTTAATATATTCCAAAATAATTCTCTATCAATTTTCAGCTCATTTGGAGTTGCTCTGAAAAAGTGACTCCGATATAGCCCTTTCCGGTCCAGAATTCCAGCTATCGGCAATCTCCCTCTTCATGTGAAACTTGCAAAAAAGAGAAAAGGCATAAAAATTGTATTATAAAATGAAATAACAGTCCATAATGTATTAATATCAACATAAAAACATGATGCATAATGGGAGTATGACTCCTCCTCTGACCTTGGGGTTCGTGGCCTCTTGCAATTCGAGGAGATATGACCCTCAAGACCATAGCGGATGCACATAGGCTTGAACGTGTAGTCGTCCTTGTGATGCCCTTCCCAAAAGCACCTGAAGCAGAGGCCGAACAGGTCTGATGGAAACTATCTCCTTCCCCGAGAAGACGGCGAGCACTGCCGCTGATACGTCCATTTTGCATAATGCTTTTATATCGATATTTATTGCATTATGGGCTGTTATTACTCATTATGTCACAATACCTATGCCTATTATCTCTTATTTTACAAGGTTTACATGAAGAGGGGGAATGTCGGCAGCTAGAATTCTGGGCTGAAAGAGGAGCAAATATTAGAGACCTAATTTGCACAACTCCAAAAGTCCTGAAACATCACGGGAGCATGTTTCAGAATATATAAAAAATATTGGGAGAAAGAAGTACCAGAGGGGGCCACCCACCGTCCACGAGGGTGGGGGCGCGCCCTACCCCCCCTGGGGGTGCCCCCTGCCTCATGGGCCCCCCGGCAGCCCTTTGATGCCCATCTTTGGCTATATGGAGTCTTTCGTCGAGGAAAAAATAATAAGCAAGCTTTCGGGAAGAAACTCCGCCGCCACGAGGTGGAACCTTGGCGGAACCTATCTAGGGCTCCGGCGGAGCTATTCTGCTGGGGAAACTTCCCTCCGGGAGGGGGAAATAATCACCATCGTCATCACCAATGATCCTCTTATCGGGAGGGGGTCAATCTCCATCAACATCTTCACCAGCACCATCTCATCTCAAACCCTAGTTCATCTCTTCTATCCAATCTTTGTCACAAAACCTTAGATTGGTAGATGTGGGTTGCTAGCAGTGTTGATTACTCCTTGTAGTTGATGCTAGTTGGTTTACTTGGTGGAAGATCATATGTTCAGATCCAGTATGCATATTAATACCCCTCTAATTATGAACATGAATATGATTTGTGAGTAGTTATGTTTGTTCCTGAGGACATGGGAGAAGTCTTAGTATAAGTAGTCATGTGAATTTGGTATTCGTTCGATATTTTGATGAGATGTATGTTGTGTTTCCTCTAGTGGTGTCATGTGAATGTAGACTACATGAAATTTCACCATTTTTTGGGCCTAGAGGAAGGAATTGGGAAGTAATAAGTAGATGATGGGTTGCTAGAGTGACAGAAGCTTAAACCCTAGTTTATGCGTTGCTTCGTAAGGGGCTGATTTGGATCCATATGTTTCATGTTATGGTTAGGTTTAAGTACCGAACGTGAATCATATGAACGTGATGAAAACTAGTTTGACGATAATTCACATATGTCCTCGGGAGTGCTTTCCTTTATATAAGAATTTGTCCAGGCTTGTCCTTTGCTACAAAAAGGATTGGGCCATCTTCCTGCACCTTATTTACTTTCATTACTCGTTACCTGTTACAAATTACCTTATCACAAAACTATCTGTTACCGATAATTTCAGTGCTTGCAGAGAATACCTTGTTGAAAACCGCTTATCATTTCCTTCTGCTCCTCGTTGGGTTCGACACTCTTACTTATCGAAAAGGCTACGATAGATCCCCTACACTTGTGGGTCATCAAGACTCTTTTCTGGCACCGTTGCCGGGGAGTGAAGCGCCTTTGGTAGGTGGAATTTGGTAAGGAAAATTTTATATAGTGTGCTGAAATTTACCGTCACTTGTTACTATGGAACATAATCCATTGAGGGGCTTGTTCGGGGTATCTTCACCCCAACCAGTAGGGCAAAGAGTTGCTCGTCAACCCACTAAACCTACTGAAAATGTTTACTTTGAAATTCCTTTGGGTATGATAGAGAAACTGCTAGCTAATCCTTTTACAGGAGATGAAACATCGCATCTCGATTTGCACCTAATCTATGTGGATGAAGTTTTTGGATTATTTAAGCTTGCAGGTATGCCCGAGGATGTTATCAAGAAGAAGGTATTCCCTTTATATTTGAAGGGAGAGGCATTGACATGGTTTAGGCTATGTGATGATATGGGATCATGGAACTACAACCGATTGAAATTGGAATTTCATCAGAAGTTTTATCCTATGCATCTTGTTCATCGTGATCGTAATTATATATATAATTTTTGGCCTCGTGAAGGAGAAAGCATCGCTCAAGCTTGGGGGAGGCTTAGGTCAATGTTATATTCATGCCCCAATCATGAGCTCTCAAAAGAAATGATTATTCAAAAAAATTGTGCTCGGCTTTCTCTCAGTAATCGCTCCATGCTCGACACTTCTTGTACTGGATCTTTTATGATGAAGACTATTGAATTCAAATGGGATTTATTGGAAAGAATTAAATGCAACTCTGAATATTGGGACCTCGACAAAGGTAAGGAGTTAGGTATAACACCTAAGTTTGATTGTGTTAAATCTTTTATGGATACTCATGCTTTCCGTGAATTTAGCACTAAATATGGACTAGACTCTGAGATAGTAGCTTCTTTCTGTGAATCCTTTGCTACTCATGTTGATCTCCCTAAGGAGAAGTGGTTTAAATATAATCCTCCCATTGAAGTAAAAGTAGTTTTACCTATTAAAGTTGAAGAAAATACTATCACTTATAATGATCTTGTTGTTCCCACTGCTTATATTGAGAAACCACCTTTCCCTATTAGAATAAAGGGTCATGCTAATGCTTCAACTGTGGTTCATAAGAGTAATACTAGAACACCTACTCCCTCTGAGCAAATTAAAGTTGAACCTAGTGTTGATATGGTTAAAGATCTCTTGGCCGATAATATTGATGGGCATGTTATTTACTTCTGTAATGAATCTGCTAGAATTGCTAGACCTGATACTAAAAATAAACATAGACCTGTTATAGGCATGCCTGCTATTTCTGTTAAAATAGGATATCATTGCTATCATGGCTTATGTGATATGGGTGCTAGTGCAAGTGCAATACATCATTCCTTATACAAAGAAATTATGCATGATAATGCGCCTGCTGAGTTAGAAGAAATTGATGTTACAATTAAGCTTGCTAATAGAGACACTATTTCACCCGTTGGGATTGTTAGAGATGTTGAAATCTTGTGTGGGAAAGTTAAATATCCTGCTGATTTTCTTGTTCTCGGTTCACCACAAGATGACTTTTGTCCCATTATATTTGGTAGACGCTTCTTGAATATTGTTAATGCTAAGATAGACTGCAATAAGGATATTGTTTTTGTTGGTTTAGGGGATATGTCTCATGAGTTTAATTTAGCTAAATTTCGTAGACAACCCCATGATAAAGAATTGCCTAGTAAAGATGAAATTATTGGTCTTGCTTCTATTGTCGTGCCTCCTAATGATCCTTTAGAACAATATTTGCTAGACCACTAAAATGATATGTTTATGAATGAAAGAAGGGAATAGATGAGGTATTCTTTAAATAGGGACCTATTTTGAAACGCAACTTGCCTGTTGAAATCCTAGGGGATCCTCCTCCACCCAAGGGTGATCCCGTGTTTGAGCTTAAACCTTTACCTGATACTCTTAAATATGCTTATCTTGATGAGAAAGAGATATATCCTGTTATTATTAGTGCTAACCTTTCAAAGGATGAAGTAAAGGAATTATTGAAAACTCTGAAGAAGCACCGTGCTGCTATTGGATATACTCTTGATGATCTTAAGGGCATTAGTCCCACTTTATGCCAGCACAAAATAAAATTAGAGAAAGACGTGAAACCGGTTGTTGATCACCAATGATGGTTAAATCCTAAGATGAAATAAGTGGTAAGAAAAGAAATACTAAAGCTTCTGGAGGCAGGTATAATTTATGGGAAAACTTTGTTTCTGCCACTCTAGTTTTTGCCAACTTTGCTTATGCCACTCTAGAATATGACATCTCACTTTTGCCACTCTTAGCTTTTGACAATACATCACAAATGCCATTCCGTGGCAAAAACGATAATTTTTCATTTCACTTTTGCCACTCTTAGCTTTTGACATGTATCACAATTGCCACTCTAAATTTTTTTCTTTTGCCACGGAATGGCAAAAGTGATATATTGTCAAAAGCTAAGAGTGGCAAAAGTGAAATGTCAAATTCTAGAGTGGCATAAGCAAAGTTGGCAAAAACTAGAGTGGCAAAAACAAAGCTTTTCCATAATTTATCCTGTTGCTGATAGTCAGTGGGTAAGTCTTGTCCATTGTGTCCCCAAGAAGGGAGGTATTACTGTTTTTCCTAATGATAAAGATGAACTGATCCCACAAAGAATTGTCACAGGTTATAGAATGGTAATTGATTTCCACAAATTAAATAAAGCTACTAAAAAGGATCATTACCCTTTACCTTTTATTGATCAAATGCTAGAAATATTATCCAAACATACACATTTTTTCTTTCTAGATGGTTATTCTGGTTTCTCTCAAATACCTGTGTCAAAAGAGGATCAAGAAAAGATAACTTTTACTTGCCCTTTCGGTACCTTTGCTTATAGATGTATGCCTTTTGGTTTATACAATGCACCTGCTACTTTTCAAAGATGTATGACTGCTATATTCTCTGAATTTTGTGCAAAGATTGTTGAGGTTTTCATGGATGATTTCTCTATTTACAGAACTTCTTTTGATGATTGCTTAAGCAACCTTGATCGAGTTTTGCAGAGATGTGAAGAAACTAATCTTGTCTTAAATTGGGAGAAGTGTCATTTTATGGTTAATGAAGGTGTTGTCTTGGGGCATTAAATTTCTGAAAGAGGTATTGAAGTTGATAAAGCTAAAGTTAATGCTATTGAAAAGATGTCGTGTCCTAAGGACATTAAAGGTATAAGAAGTTTCCTTGGTCATGCCGGATTTTATAGGAGGTTCAATAAGGACTTCTCTAGAATTTCTAGGCCTCTGACTAATCTCTTATAAAAAGATGTTCCTTTTTGATGTTCCTTTTGTCTTTGATGATGACTATGTAGAAGCATTTGAAATACTTAAGAAAGCTTTGGTTTCTGCACCAATTGTTCAGCCTCCTGATTGGAATTTACCATTTAAAATCATGTGTGATGCTAGTGATTATGCTGTAGGGGTTGTTCTAGGACAAAGAGTTGATAAGGAATTAAATGTTATTCAATATGCTACTAAAACTCTAGACAGTGCCCAGAGAAACTATGCTACTACTGAAAAAGAATTTTTAGCAGTTGTGTTTGCTTGTGATAAGTTCAGACCTTATATAGTTGATTCTAAAGTAACTGTTCACACTGATCATGTTGCTATTAAATATCTTATGGAAAAGAAAGATGCTAAGCTTAGACTTATTAGATAGGTTCTCTTGCTACAAGAATTTGATTTGCATATTATTGATAGAAAGGGGGCTGAGAACCCCGTTGCAGACAACTTGTCTAGGTTAGAGAATGTTCTTGATGACCCACTACCTATAGATGATAGCTTTCCTAATGAACAATTAGCTGTCATAAATGCTTCTCATACTGCTCCATGGTATGCTGATTATTCTAATTACATTGTTGCTAAATTTATACCACCTAGTTTCACATACCAGCAAAAGAAAAGGTTCTTCTATGATTTAAGGCATTACTTTTGGGATGACCCACACCTTTATAAAGAAGGAGTAGATGGTGTTATTAGACGTTGTGTACCTGAGCATGAACGGGAATAGATACTACGCAAGTGTCACTCCGAGGCTTATGGAGGACACCATGTTGGAGACAGAACTGCACATAAGGTATTGCAATCCGGTTTTTATTGGCCAACTCTCTTCAAGTATGCCCATAAGTTTGTTTTGTCTTGTGATGAATGTCAAAGAATTGGTAATATTAGTAGACGTCAAGAAATGCCTATGAATTATTCACTTGTTATTGAACCATTTGATGTTTGGGGCTTTCATCATATGGGACCTTTTCCTTCCTCTAATGGGTATACTCATATCTTAGTTGTTGTTGATTACGTTACCAAGTGGGTAGAAGATATTCCAACTAGTAGTGTTGATCATAACACCTCTATTAAGATGCTTAAAGAAGTTGTTTTTCCGAGGTTTGGAGTCCCTAGATATTTAATGACTGATGGTGGTTCACATTTTATTCATGGTGCTTTTCGTAAAATGCTTGCTAAGTATGATGTTAATCATAGAATTGCATCCTCGTATCACCCACAGTCTAGTGGTCAAGTAGAATTGAGTAATAGAGAGCATAAATTAATTTTGCAAAAGACTGTTAATAGATCTAGAATGAATTTGTCCAAGAAACATGATGATGCATTATGGGCCTATAGAACTGCATACAAAAATCCTATGGGTATGTCTCCGTATAAAATGGTTTCTGGTAAAGATGTCACTTACCTCTCGAACTAGAACATAAGGCATATTGGGCCATTAAAGATCTCAACTATGATTTCAAACTTGCCGGTAAGAAGAGGCTTTTTAACATTAGCTCACTTGATGAATGGAGAACCTGGGCCTATGAGAATGCCAAGATGTTTAAAGAAAAACTTAAAAGATGGCATGACAAAAGGATACAAAAGCGTGAGTTTAATGTAGGTGATTATGCATTATTATACAACTCTCGTTTAAGATTTTTTGTAGGCAAACTCCTCTCTAAATGGGAAGTCCCTTACGCCATCGAGGAGGTCTAGCGTTCTGGTGCCATAAACATCAACAACTTCGAAGGCACAAATCCGAGGGTGGTGAACGGTCAAAGAATCAAACATTATATCTCAGGTAATCCCATAAAAGTTGAAACTAATGTAATTGAAATCGTAATCCCATAAATATTTGAATCTCATTTGAAAATATTTCCGATTCTGGAACTTTATGCAACTCAATGATCTTCACAAGCGAAGATAAAATGACTTCTTCAAAGCATATGAAATATGAGTTGGGAGTTTCAAAGAAATTAAATTCAAAACCCCTTTGAATTTATTTCCAACTTGGAGTTATTTGAGATTTATTCAAATTATTTTTCTCCAAAATAAGAATATATGGAAAATAGGGTAACATGATTCCCTACATCAAAAAATTGGAGAAAAATTAATTTGAAATCATTTTGGTATTTTTAAAATGATTTTTATTGGATTTTATTAGAGCAGGAGCACTGTTTGAATTATTAGAATTTATGTGTATTTTATTAAATATAAGAAAAATGTTCACCGTGTAGAAAATCTTTTTCTGAAAATTTTGATATATTATATGCCTATATAATATTTTTATTTTTTTACCGTTATTGTTTTATTTGTCTGGAAAATGTTTATTTAAAAAAAATGGTTTCCCTCACCGACTGGGCCGGCCCCAGGCCCAGCCAACCGCGCCGGCCCACCGTTGCGTCGTCCCCGACCGGACGATGGAGTCCGCCTCCCGCACGACTCCGCCGGCGCCGCCGTGGTCGCCCCGGCCTCCTCCTTGCCCCTCGCCCACGCCATTGCCTCGCCCTCCCCCTATAAATCCCGCCGCAGCCGCCTCCCCTCTCCTCCTCTCGCATCGCGCTGCCGCACCACGCCGACAACCGCCGCCGCCGCCGCAAGCGAGCCACCCCGCCTCGCTGCTCGCCGCCGCACCGTCGCCTAGCGTCGCCCCGCGTCACCCCGCGCAGCCGCCGTCGCCCGCACCTCGCCGGAGTCCGTTCGTCGCCGCCACCGATTTTATTTGGCGAACCGGTAAAACCCGCACAAAAACCGATCCGGTTTTCCTCGGTTTAGCCGGTTTTTTTAGTTAGGTATTTTTTTGAGAGCTTCGCTGGTAGGTTTAGAAAGTGAACGTTCACTTTTTAGCTTTTTTCTTTTTCTGTCAGTTTTAGACAGGGACCTCGTTGTAGTATTTCTTTTATAGATTAGTCCCTCTGCTTCAAACCTCTACAAGTTTTTACCCGTTTATCCAAATTCAACAAAACCAACGCCCACACCTTCGTTATGATCTCCTCTATCCAGTAATCCAACTCAAACATGTTTTTGAAAAGTTTAAAATTTGAATTAGATCATATTTGAATTCAAACTTCATTTGATCATAACTTGAGTTTCGTAACTCCGTTTTACTTGATTCTTTTTGCAAATCGAAGCTCTTGACCTGAACTTTCTGATAAGGCCAAATTCATATAATTTTGGTACTGTTAGAAATTTTTTGATGTTGCAAGAGTTATTTGCTTGGTTTTGAAGTTTTCCGAATCGTCTTCTTCGTTCTTTGTGATCTTTTGAGTGATTGCTTATGTGTGGTTACTATTGCTTGCTTATGATAGATTGACCGGAGTGTGACGAGTAGATCTATCAAGAGTTATGAGTGTGAATCATCTTCATCAACATTGCATGCAAGTTCACACTTTGATCATATCCCTTTCATACCTAGTTTTTATGCATTAGTTTCACCCTCAAACATTGCATGAGTAGGATTGATAACATGTGGGTATTGGGAAGTAGTTGATGAGGTAGGAACCTATTGCCCTACATTCAAACCTTGGGAGTTACTATTATGTTATGCTTACATTGCCATGCTATGCTCGTAGACGTGGACTGGGTTTGAGAGTATTTCATGATAGATGTGAGATTGTTAATTAATGGTTCAACTTAAGGTGGCAACTTTAATACACATCTGGGTGGATTGCTAGGGGCACCCTGGGGATATACCAGTGGACTTGCCCAGACACCTAGGGAAATACCAGTGTTGTCCTAGGAGATCCCAGGGATGTACCGTGTGATCCTCCTATGGTTCGCCACCCAGGCTCAAAGGGATCATAAGATTATTCATGCTAGAAACTTCTGTGTGCAGCCACATGCTATTATGGGCTCTAGCATAGTTGATTAAGTCGTGTGAACTCTTAAAGTGGTAGACTAGCAGATATAGGGGTTGTAGGTGGAACGGTCTACCCATCGTAAGGTGCAAACGCTTCTGAAAGACTATGTCTCGGTCATCCGTTTCTCAAACACCTTGTAGTGCGAGAAATCCAACGGAGGAGATCGGGTCTTGTGGGGAAAAGTGCGCAAACCTCTACAGAGTGTATAAACTAATCCTGATTAGCCGTGTCCCCGGTTATGGACGTTTTGAGTATCTAGTACTTGGATTATCATGTGAATCTCATCATGTTACTTTAAATTAATTTTGTTGGGTTTATTGATGCTACTTAATTGGGATTGAGAATGCTGTCAACCATTCTCAATGTTCAACAACCACCATGATAGTTAAATAAAATATATTCCTTTGCAGTAGGGAAAATTGGCTTTTCGTAAAAACTATAACCATAGAGCTTTTCCACCAGCCAAATATGCATGTAGTGATAGCCATTATTCATCATTATCCTTTGGTGTGAATTTGCCAGTACATTCAATGTACTGACCCTTTGTGGCTGCAACGTCTCATGTTGCAGGACTTCTTACGACGAGTAAGTGATACGTTAGGGTTACGATTTCTACACTCAACTTTGCCGTTGGTGTTGATGGCAATCCACAACCTTGTTACTTCCGCTATTTTGGATTGAGGTAATAGTATCTTACGTTACTTATACATGTGATTTACCTCTGTTATAAATCCTCGAGTATTGTGTGTGTCAGCATACCGATCCAGGGATGACACTTAAGCACAGAGACTTGATCCATTCGGGTCGGGTCGCTACAAGATGGTATCAGAGCACATGTTGACTGTAGGACGTGACCCTAGAAAATGGCAATCCCATAGCAAAGATTTTCTCTACAACTTTCCCTTTCAAAAGATCTTTTACCTCTCTTCTCTTCTGATCTTATTCAAATATTCCATTTTAGTGAGACCATACCCCTTTCCCCTTTTGACCACACGAAGATTCGACTAATGAGACCACTCCAAGAAGCATAAGATTTCGGACCACCACAACCACTACGGAATGAAGAGAATTTTATCATACATATGATAATGGAAACTACAACTGTTGAAGGCTCTGAAGAATTCCCAGATTTGTATGACCTAGAAAGGCTACCCTTATGGAACTTGACAGATTATGGAAGTTGTCAATGCCTGAGATCAAGGTGTATCAGAGAAAGACTGAAACAAGGAGCATGAGAACTCAAAGTATTGTCAAAGAAAACCCTAAGGCAGGAGATATCAACTATGGAGAGATAGCTCATGGAAATGACAAGAGCAGAAACACAGCTATCCATGATGTTATCGCCCGCTTATGCTATTGTCACCGTGCTGAGTTAAGCATGCATATGCATGGAAGGATTAGATGGTAGAAGGCTGATGGAGCATCTATCAGCAAGAGGTGAAGTTTTAACCTTAGCTAGTGTATCACCAGGATCTGGAGTGTTACATCAAGAAGTTAAGATGGATCTACAAGAAGCAGTATTTTGACAAGGAAGTATTTCATGAGGAACTCAGGACCCTGGAGATGAGAGTAGCCAAGCTGGAGGAGCAAAACCTCGAGAAACTGGAGATTCGTCAGGAACTAGACCATGGTTCATGCCAAGGATGTTGAAACCTAGAAGTTTGAAATACAACTCCGGAATATTAAAGGATGTCACGAGAGATTTCACGTCAACAGAGATGATATGGCAAAAGAACTTGAGAAGACAAGCATGATCGGAAGAATCCATTGGAGGCATGAACAAGGCTTGAAGAGTTTGGAGACGTTGAAGATTTATTGACCTTTAGAAGACCAAACCTCTGTTATATACCTACGTTAGATGCGACGTTTGTGAGCTGTCATTTGTTTGATGTTTTCCCGACAGCCACAAATAAAATCTGTCTTTTCAAAACTTTTGTTTGTATTGTGTGTATCCCTCTCTATCTCTCTTATCTCACCCCAAACCCATGGACCCAATAGAGGATGAATCAAGATGATCTTGTATTTTCTAGACCGATGAGTCAATTGGAGACAGACCGATGGATTCAGAACATGGAGGATCACATGAAGAATAACCCTATAGTTGAAAATGATATGACCCAGCATGCTCTTTAGTGCTTTGAAAGAGGTGCTGCTACTTGGTGGAGGATATACCAAACCATGAATGGATGGCAAGGAGTAACCACTTGAAGAGAATTAAAGTTGACTCTGCAAAGATCTCACCTTGTGTCCCAGAAGTTGAAGCCTTATGGAAAGGATATGAAGAAACCTTGTGCATGCAAGATTTGTGGAGACATAGGACACACCCATAAAGAACACAAGGATGAATGCCCTAATTGTGAAGGAATTCACCCAGTTGAAGAATGCCCAACTACGCAGATTACTTGTTTCTTGTGTGAAGGGACTACCCACTATCCTGCTCAGTGTCACATTTACCCCACAGTACAACGAACCATCCAGCAGAAGAAAGAAGTAATGAAAGGAGCCCTCATGGAAATTTTTGAAGAAGTTGTGACGAAGGAAGAGATGGAGGACACATCTAAAGAAGACCCGAGTAAACCCTGCACTAAGTCTTGCTATTCATGTGGAGAAGAAGGACACATCTCCCAAAATTGTTTGAATGGGGATCAAGTAGAATTCCCGACGGAGGAAGTAGAATATGACCCACAAGGAATAGAAGCCATGATTGGCATGAAAAAGTCCAGGAAGAGAAACCGATTGGAGCCCAGGAGGGATCTGAGTCATATCACATGTTATAGGTGCAAGGAGTCAGGGCACTACCTCAACAGTTGCCCAAAAAGGAAACCTCGATACTTGTCAGAAGTAATATGTTTTAGTTGTAATGGAGCAGGGCACTTTGCCAGAGAATGCCCCAAGGAGAAGGAAACTTGTGCTAGATAGTTGAGTTTGCAACAAAAGAAATGGAGTAGTAGAAGTGAGAACATTTTATTTTATATTGAGGTGTTGAGTTGAGACATGTAATGGAAAAGCGAGAGATTGTAATCACTTGAGAATGAACAAAGTTAGCATCGTTGGTACTGATATAGATTTTATGAGTTGTTACTCTATGAAGAAGAATTTTGGCCATTCTGAGGATATGAGAAATATGGTCTATGGAAGATTTGTGCATTTTAAGGGTGGTAGTACCCTGTAAGAACTGTTGACCCCTAGAAAAGATAAGGATACTCCAGTGAGTGGATTTCAGACAAAATAAATACATGTTTTGTCTCGATATGTGTGATACCCCAAGAGTATGTGTGATGAAGTTGGAGACCGTCAGTTGCTGGACCAAATGTGATCAAGGAGTCAGAAGAGAATGTTAAGTTGATACGAGATAGACTGAAGGTAGCTCAGTCCAGGCAGAAGAGTTATGCAGAGTAAAAAAAATGCAAGGAGGTAGTCTATGAAATTAGAGACAGAGCATGTCTTCATGTGCCCCCTCTGCGAGGATTTAAACGAATTGGAGTTAAGGGAAAATTAGCCCTGAGATTTGTAGGACATACCGAGTTTTGGGAGCATATGGGAGAAGTGGCCAACAAGTTGGAGTCATCCGAAGGGCTGTCAGGAGTTCATGATGTGTTTCACGTTTCCCAGTTGAAGAAGTGCCATGCAGAGATGCCCAATATTCCCGTGTAAGGACGCTTGACCCTAGAAAGGAGAATGATATACCACGAAGTGGATTTTTGACAAAATAAGAATGAGTCTTGTTTCGGTATGTGGGATATCCCAAGAGGATCAAGACATGAATTACTATTGGATATAAAGGAGGTATGATGTTGGAAATATGGATCAATGAAAATTCCATGATGAGTCTGAGTAATCATGTCCTAGTTTGGTGCCAATAGAAGGAAGTAAGACAGTACAATTGGATGGATTTAAGAATACTAGGAAGTTGGAAGTTGGAATAATGATCAGTTGCCCGATGATAAGTTCAAGGACTACAAGTGATGAGATGGGCCATAACCACATGCGCCAGGACCTGCCAAGAAGCAAGCACATTCTTGCTGAAGGAAAAACCATGGAAGAGAGTACGACCTTACCCACCGACGATTTTATAGGAGTAACGCAAAACCTGAGAGTTGTGAAGGAACGATAGATGTTTGTTTGTCTTGCAGAATCAATGGATTATTCTGAACGCGGTTCATGGACAAGAGAAATTCTACAATGCTTGTGAGGGTGACCGAGTGTTAGTATGCGAGATTCGCTAAACTGTATACATGGTAATGATTTGGGTGCGGGACAGATTGATCACCATACCGACTTACTCTTATTATTCGCCTTGCTATATGGGATGGTAAATCTGAGTGACTTACCTATACTAGAGAGACGACGATCAAAACCTTGTATAAGCCTTAGAATGGTATATGTATTTTTCCCTTGTACAAGGCAGTTTTTTTTGCCAACCGTAGGTTATACGGTGAGGATCAACCCAGACCCATTTCCTGCAGGAGAAGCCATAATTGGATTACCACCATGAGATATCGATAGTTGATTAGTATTGGCGCCAGACACGTCAGCTAAGAAGACCCAGTCTCGGAAATAACCTTACCAAGATGAAAGGACAAAAGAATTGAGGAAAAGGTTATGCCGTTACCTGAAGAGCCCAGAGAAAGGAACTATACTGAAGATTGGAGAAGACCGACCCCGTCAAGAATAAGGATAGAGTATACGAGTTTTGTTGGAACCATAATCATGCTCCTAAGGGTGGTAGCACCCCAGACCCCGGAGACGATTGATGAAACTTTGAGGAGACCCCCAAACCCTAACCTTTTTCTTGCTAGCCTCTCTGAATCTCGAGGACGAGATTCATTTTAAGGGTGGTAGGTTTGTAACATCCCAAAATTCTAAATTTTGGAATGTTATATTAAATAGATAGATTTGATTGACTGTTTGATTGATTGACTGAAAGTGAGTGAAATTCGAAACTTTTGAAAGTTAAATGAGAGGGAATAAAAGGACTTTCCCAAACTTTCATTTTGCATTTTGAACTCCATGAATTCAAATTCTTTTCAAACACAAAACCCTAGAGAGAAGATGGCATGACTTCTTCCATTTATTTAAATGACAAGGGGTGTTGAAAATATTTGAATTTCATTTGAAAATATTTCCGATTCTGGAACTTTATGCAACTCAATGATCTTCACGAGCGAAGATAAAATGACTTCTCCAAAGCATATGAAATATGAGTTGGGAGTTTCAAAGAAATTAAATTCAAAACCCCTTTGAATTTATTTCCAACTTGGAGTTATTTGAGATTTATTCAAATTATTTTTCTCCAATATCAAAATATATGGAAAATAGGGTAACATGAATTCCTACATCAGAAAATTGGAGAAAAATTAATTTGAAATCATTTTGGTATTTTTAAAATGATTTTTATTCGATTTTATTAGAGCAGGAGCACTGTTTGAATTATTAGAATTTATGTGTATTTTAGTAAATACAAGAAAAATGTTCACCGTGTAGAAAATCTTTTTCTGAAAATTTTGATATATTACATGCCAATATAATATTTTTATTTTTTTACCGTTATTGTTTTATTTGTCTGGAAAATGTTTATTTAAAAAAAAGGGGTTTCCCTCGCCGACTGGGTCGGCCCCAGGCCCAGCCAACCGCGCCGGCCCACCGCTGCGTCGGCCCCGACCGGACGACGGAGTCCGCCTCCCGCACGACTCCACCGGCGCCGTCGTGGTCGCCCCGGCCTCCTCCTTGCCCCTCGCCCACGCCATTGCCTTGCCCTCCCCCTATAAATCCCGCCGCCGCCGCCTCCCCTCTCCTCCTCTCGCATCACACCGCCGCACCATGCCAACAACCGCCGCCGCCGCAAGCGAGCCACCCCGCCGCCTAGTCCGCCGCCCCACCTCGCTGCTCGCCGCCGCACCGTCGCCTAGCGCCGCCCCGCGTTGCCCCGCGCAGCCGCCGTCGCCCGCACCTCGCCGGAGTCCGTTCGTCGCCGCCGCCGGTTTTATTTGGCGAACCGGTAAAACCCGCACAAAACCCAATCCGGTTTTCCTCGGTTTAGCCGGTTTTTTTAGTTAGGTATTTTTTTGAGAGCATTCGCTGAATAGGTTTAGAATGCGAACATTCACTTTTAGCTTTTTTCTTTTTCTGTTAGTTTTAGACAGGGACCTCTTTGTAGTATTTCTTTTACAGATTAGTCCCTCTGCTTGAAACCTCTACAACTTTTTACCCGTTTATCCAAATTCAACGAAACCAACGCCCACATCTTTTTTATGATCTCCTCTATCCAGTAATCCAACTCAAACATGTTTTTGAAAAGTTTAAAATTTGAATTAGATCAGATTTGAACTCAAACTTCGTTTGATCATAACTTGAGTTTTGTAACTCCGTTTTAGTTGATTCTTTTCGCAAATCGAAGCTCTTGACCTGAACTTTCTGATAAGGCCAAATTCACATAATTTTGGTACTGTTAGAAATTTTTTGATGTTGCAAGAGTTATTTGCTTGGTTTTGAAGTTTTCTGAATCGTCTTCTTCGTTCTTTGTGATCTTTTGAGTGATTGCTTATGTGTGGTTACTATTGCTTGCTTACGATAGATTGACCGGAGTGTGACGAGTAGATCTATCAAGAGTTATGAGTGCAAATCATCTTCATCAACATTGCAGGCAAGTTCACACTTTGATCATATCCCTTTCATACCTAGTTTTTATGCATTAGTTTCACCCTCAAACATTGCATGAGTAGGATTGATAACATGTGGGTATTGGGATGTAGTTGATGAGGTAGGAACCTATTGCCCTGCATTCAAACCTTGGGAGTTACTATTACGTTATGCTTACATTGCCATGCTATGCTCGTAGACGTGGATTGGGTTTGAGAGTATTTCATGACAGATGTGAGATTGTTAATTAATGGTTCAACTTAAGGTGGCAACTTTAATACACATCTGGGTGGATTGCTAGGGGCACCCTGGGGATATACCAGTGGACTTGCCCAGACACCTGGGGAAATACCAGTGTTGTCCTAGGAGATCCCGGGGATGTACCGTGTGATCCTCCTATGGTTCGCCATGCAGGCTCAAAGGGATCATAAGATTATTCATGCTAGAAACTTCCGTGTGCAGCCACAAGATATTATGGGCTCTAGCATAGTTGATTAAGTCGTGTGAACTCTTAAAGTGGTAGACTAGCAGATGTAGGGGTTGTAGGTGGAACAGTCTACCCATCGTAAGGTGCAAACGCTTCCGAAAGACTATGTCTCGGTCATCCGTTTCTCAAACACTTTGTAGTGCGAGAAATCCAACGGAGGAGATCGGGTCTTGTGGGGAAAAGTGCGCAAACCTCTGCAGAGTGTATAAACTAATCATGATTAGCCGTGTCCCTGGTTATGGACGTTTTGAGTATCTAGTACTTGGATTATCATGTGAATCTCATCATGTTACTTAAAATTAATTTTGTTGGGTTTATTGATGCTACTTAATTGGGATTGAGAATGCTGTCAACCATTCTCAATGTTCAACAACCACCATGATAGTTAAATAAAATATATTCCTTTGCAGTAGGGAAAATTGGCTTTTCGCAGAAACTATAACCATAGAGCTTTTCCACCAACCAAATATGCATGTACTGATAGCCATTATTCATCATTATCCTCTGGTGTGAATTTGCCAGTACATTCAATGTACTGACCCTTTGTGGCTGCAACGTCTCATGTTGCAGGACTTCTTACGACGAGTAAATGATACGTTAGGGTTACGATTTCTACACTCAACTTTGCCGTTGGTGTTGATTCGAACCCACAACCTTGTTACTTCTGCTATTTTGGATTGAGGTAATAGTATCTTACGTTACTTATACATGTGATTTACCTCTGTTATAAATCCTCGAGTACTGCGTGTGTCAGCATACCGATCCAGGGATGACACTTAAGCACAGAGACTTGATCCATTCGGGTCGGGTCGCTACAGACTATTGGACTATGAAGATACAAGATTGAAAACTTCGTCCTGTGTCCGGGTGGGACTCTCCTTTGCGTGGAAGGCAAGCTTGGCAATTTGGATATGTAGATCTCCTCCCTTGTAACCGACTCTGTGTAACCCTAGCCCCCTCCAGTGTCTATATAAACCAAAGGGTTTAGTCCATAGGACAACAACAATCATAATCATAGGCTAGCTTCTAGGGTTTAGCCTCTATGATCTCGTGGTAGATCAACTCTTGTAATACTCATATCATCTAGATCAATCAAGCAGGAGGTAGGGTATTACCTCCATCGAGAGGGCCTGAACCTGGGTAAACATTATGTCCCTCGTCTCCTGTTAACATCCGCCTTAGACGCACAGTTCGGAACCCCCTACCCGAGATCCGCCGGTTTTGACACCGACATTGGTGCTTTCATTGAGAGTTCCACTGTGTCGTCGCCATAAGGCTTGATGGATCCTTCGATCATCGACAACAATGCGATCCAGGGTGAGGTTTTTCTCCACAGACAGATCTTCGTATTCGGCGGCTTCGTACTGGGGGCCAACTCGCTTGGCCATCTGGAGCAGATCGAGAGCTACGCCCCTGGCCATCAGGTCAGGTTTGGAAGCTTAAACTACATTGCCGACATCCGCGGAGACTTGATCTTTGACGAATTCGAGCCCATGTCAGGTGTGCCACATAGTCTTGACAAGCATGACTTAGCTCTGCCATTGGACGGTGTCCGGGAGATCACACATGTGGCTACTCCGGCCTTCGATCCGGAGCAGATTGTGCCGTCCGAGGACGGGTGGATAGACCCCGCCACGGAGGCCTCACACTCAGCGACGATAGAGCCAAATACTGACTTCACCCCATATGAGACCTGTGTCGCTGGACCCTTGGATTCATCCCCGGCCACAGGCTCTGAACCACCCGCGTCCGTGCCTATCGAATCTGATTGGGCACCGATCATGGAGTTCACCTCCGCGGATATCTTTCAGCACTCGCCCTTGGGCGAATTGCTAAATTCATTGAAATCTCTCTCCTTGTCGGGATACCCTTGGCCGAACTGTGTCTGGCTTGAGTGGGAAGCGGACGACGAAGAAATTCATTCCCCACCCACCACCCACTTAATAGCCACTATCGATGACTTAACCGACATGCTTGATTTCGGCTGCGAAGACATCGACGGTATGGACGGAGATGTAGGAGAAGAACTGGAACCACCGCCCACACGGCGTTGGACTGCCACCTCATCATATGATATATACATGGTGGACATCCCCAAAGAAAGCGATGGCAATAAGGCAACAGAGGATAATCCCCCCGAGAAGCAATTTAAGCATCGGCATCAACGGCGCCGCTCTAAGCCCCGCCATTGCAAAAACGGCGATACCGACACAAGAGACAATAATGCTGTTGATAGCGCCAAAGACGAGGACAATCCCCTCCAGCCAGGCCCCGAGCGGGAGGATGGGCAAGCCAGCCCTAAGGAACAGGCAGCAGATGGAGAATCAGAGGATGACAATTACATGCCTCTCTCCAAAGGTGAGGTGAGCCTCGGCGATGATGAATTTATCGTGCCTGAGGATCCCACCGAACAGGAGTGCTTGAAGCGCCGGCTTATAGCCACAGCAAAAAGCCTGAAGAAAAAGCAGCAACACCTTCAAGCTGACCAAGATCTGCTAGCGGACAGATGGACCGAGGTCCTGGCGGCCGAGGAATATGAACTCGAATGCCCAACCAAAAGTTACCCAAAGCGCAGGTTGCTACCCTAACTCTAGGAGGAAGCATTAAAGCCTACGCTCCCAGCATATGATGCGGCTGACCGACCACCTCATGGCTGAGATAAAGCGGCATATTAGGTCGAAGTCCAGCTCGCACCCCGTCGCCAGTCAATTAAAAATACAAAGGCCCGGGGCAACACGCAGGACCTGCGAGATGTATTGGAAAACAAAGCAGGACATGCAAGATCGATCCACAGATCATGGGGCACGCCCCAACGTGTGACGACGACCGTCACCCCGGATACAGTAAAAGAAAATCCGGCCGGGCCGAATACAGCAGACAAGACTAATATGAACTGCTTCATGATATAGCCCGACACAGAGGCGCGACTCACCACCTATGCTTCACTGATGAAGTAATGGATCACGAGTTCCCAGAAGGTTTTAAACCCGTGAATATCGAATCATATGATGGCACCACAAACCCCGCGGTATGGATCGAAGATTTCCTCCTCCATATCCACATGGCCCGCGGTGACGATCTACATGCCATCAAGTACCTCCCATGAAAACTCAAAGGGCCTGCTCGGCATTGGCTCAATAGCCTGCCGGCAAACTCCGTTGGCAGTTGGGAGAATTTGGAAGACGCATTCCTTGACAACTTCCAGGGCACTTATGTGCGACCACCAGATGCCGATGACTTGAGTCACATAACCCAACAGCCAGGGGAATCAGCCAGGAAATTCTGGACTCGGTTCCTAACTAAAAGAACCAAATCGTTGACTGTCTGGATGTCGAGGCCTTAGCGGCATTTAAGCATAACATCCGCGACGAGTGGCTCACCCGACACCTCGGCCAAGAAAAGCCGAAGTCCATGGCAGCCCTCACGACACTCATGACCCGCTTTTGCGCGGGCGAGGATAGCTAGTTGGCTCGCAACAACAACACTTCAAGAAACCCTGGCAACTCAGATGCCAAAGATAGCAACGGCATGCCACATCGCAACAGGCACAAGGACCGCAAACGGCGACAACACCGAAGACACAGCAGTTAATGCCGGATTCAGTGGCTCTAAATCCGGTCAGCGGAAAAAGGCGTTCAAAAGAAGCAATCCGGGACCGTCCAGCTTGGACCGCATACTCGATCATTCGTGTCAAATTCACGGCACCCCCGTTAAACCAGCCAACCACACCAACAGAGAATGTTGGGTGTTCAAACAGGCCGGCAAGTTGAATGCCGAAAACAAGGAAAAGGGGCTGCATAGCGACGACGAGGAAGAGCCCCGCCTGCCGAACACAGGAGGGCAGAAGAAATTTCCTCCTCAAGTGAAAATGGTAAACATGATATACGCAACCCACATCCCCAAGAGGGAACGGAAGCGTGCACTAAGGGACGTCCATGCGTTGGAGCCAGTCGCCCCAAAGTTCAACCCATGGTCTTCTTGTCCGATCACCTTTGATCGCAGGGACCACCCCACCAGTATCCATCATGGCGGTTCCGCCGCATTGGTCCTTGACCCCATCATTGACGAATTTTACCTCACTCGGGTCCTTATGGACGATGGCAGCAGCCTGAACCTGCTCTATCAGGATACAGTGCGCAAAATGGGTATAGACCCCTCGAGGATCAAACCCACAAAAACCACCTTTAAAGGTATCATCCCAGGTGTAGAGGCCTGTTGCACGGGCTCAATCATGCTGGAAGTGGTCTTCGAATCTCCGGACAACTTCCGAAGCAAGGAGTTAATCTTTGATATCCTCCCCTTCCACAGCGGCTATCACGCACTACTCGGACGAACTGCATTTGCCAGATTCAATGTGGTACCGCATTATGCATACCTCAAGCTCAAAATGCCAGGACCTCGCGGGGTTATACAGTTAATGGAAACACAGAGCGCTCACTCCGCATGGAGGAACACACTGCGGCCCTCGCAGCAGAAGCGCAAAGCAACCTTATGAGGCAAACCGCCAATTCAGCGAAAAAGACCCCGGACACCTTCAAGCGAGTCCGGAGTATCCTGCAAGAGGATCGCCAGGCATGTTTAGAGCTCGCCTAGCAATTCGGCCTCCGTCCTAGTCCCATTCAAGCGGCAAAATTAGTGCCGGGCATACATAATTACGCACTCAAGATACCATGGGCATAGGCGGAGGCACGTCCACGACACAGCCCACAATGCGGCTCAACCGCTTCAGGGCCCGTATACCTTTAACATTTTCTTCCTTTCAGGCCCCTACTCTCTAAAGGCCCTCTCCGGTAGTCTGATTATCAGACCCGTCATGGGAAGGAAAAACCAAGGAAGCAAGAAGCTTCGACGTACAAGGGAATCCCCAGGTGGTCTCTGATAACGATCACTATACTTGTTTTACATACCCACACGCAGCTTGCCCTTGGATAGGACATGTCAAATAGTCCTATTTTTTACTTATTACACTACATGTATACATACATTTTGACGTATCATTTAAATAACAATATACATCATCAGCTCATTATTGCATTCCTTTATCTTTTCTTCCTTTTTGTTTGCTTACTTACGACAAGTTGCACCCGTACATTCTGATACGACCAGTGCGCCAAGGGCTTCAGTTTACCCCATAACACGGCAAGAAAAGTCCGAACACTTTCGACAGTGCGGCACCCCGAAGTTATAGCATTATATGCATCAGCTCTGAATCATGGCTTGGGTCAATAGTTGGGTTTGCCTGGCTCCCATGTGTTTGGTGCCTTACGTTCCGCTATATCGGCTAAGGTAGCACTAGGAGAACTACTGCGACTATGTCCCGGTTCTTCCGGACGAGCACCTCAGTAGAGAAAGACGAAAACTGACTATCATGATGCGGCGAGAGATGGTCGCTATTCAAGAGGTCTCAAATCCTTAAAGATTTTTTCTGCTTCGGGTGAGGAGTCGGCCTTGTCTGATTTAGGCGTACATAGCGCCCCATGTTCGGCCTTCCAAATACTAGGGGCTTTGCCAAAATTTAAAATTGTAGACTTCTATGGCTAAGTGGGAGTGATAAAGCCTTATAGTCCGATTGCCTGGTTCATTGTGCTGAACACCTCTTTCGAAGGACCCAAAACTGGGATATAGAGTGATCAGGTTTATCCCGAACACCTCAGTACTAGTTACGTGGGGGCAGAAGCCGACGATTGGCCAGCTCTCAAATTTTATAAACGGCCGCACAGAAGGTAATATTTTAAATTAACAAGCGTTACATAGCGCACATAAACTCATTTCATATTACAGGATCAAAGAGTACATTCATTCAAATATCACATCCTTGGCACATTCATCTGCCACAAGGCAAGCACCCTTCAGGACACTGTCATAATACTTTTCGGGGTGGCGATGCTCCTTGCCCTCCGGTGGCCCCTCCTTCACCAGCTTTTCGGCATCCATCTTCGCCCAGTGCACTTTCACCCGGGCAAAAGCCTTGCGCGCACCCTCAATGCAGGCGGACCGCTTTATGACTTCAAGCCGGGGGCAGGCATTTACAAGCCGCCTTACTAGGCCAAAATAGCTGCCGGGCAGGGGCTCACCAGGCCACATCCGGACTATGAGGCCCTTCATGGCCAGTTCGGCCGCCTTGTGAAGCTCGACCAGCTGCTTCAACTGGTCGTTCAAGGGCATCGGATGTTCGGACACAGTATACTGAGACCAGAACAATTTCTCCATCGAGCTCCCTTCCTCCGCCCGGTAGAACTCCGCGGCATCCGACACACTGCAGGGTAGATCTGCGAACGCTCCTGGAGAGCTCCGAATTCGGGTAAGTAAAAGGAAAGTTTCCTTCACATGCTTGCTTTGCATAAAGAATGCCTTACCCGTCGCTATCTTCCTGACCGCCTCAATTTCCTGGAGGGCCTTTTGGGCTTCGCCCTTAGCCTTTCGTGCGTTCTCGAGGGCCTTCACAAGCTCGGACCCTTACATCTTAGAGTCACGCTCCAAGGACTCGTACTTCTTGACAAACTCCTGGAGCTCTTGCTGAACCTCGTCGACTTGGGCCTCTTGCTTCTCGCGCTCGGCGCGCTCCTTGGTCGCTTTGCCTTCGGTCGTGGCCCCTAGTAAAATTCATGACGATCCTGTGATCCAACAACCAGTTTCCTCTTTCTTTATCAATAAATAGACGAGGTATCACTTACCTTTGTTCTCCTCGAGCTGCCTCTTGGTAAGGCCGAGCTCTTCCTCGGACCGCTCAAGGTCCCGCTTCAATGCGGAGACCTCCGCCGTATGAGCGGCAGCGGCCAGCAGTGAAGCCTGCTTATTCACATAGACATATTCTGATTAGACTCCTGTGATTATTATTTGATCCTCTGTTCGGCCTTTCTTCCGAACACCAAACAGAGCATCAGAGGCTACTGTCTATGATGTAACATTTTATCACAATTTGATTACTTACCTCAAAGCCTGTTAGGAGGCTGGCACAGACTTCAGTCAGTCCTCTTTTGGAGGACTGGATCTTCTTGACCACCGCACTTATAATAGTGTGGTGCTCTTCGTCAATGGAAGCGTTGCGGAGCGCTTCCAGAAAATTGTCCAATGACCCTGGATGGACAGAGGCCATCGGCACAGACTTGCTGCCCCCGGCATTAAAGCCCATGAGAGTCTTGCCCCTCGTGAGCCTAGCGTCCGGAATGTTGCCTTGGGCGCTTCCGGAACTGCCTCCCCTTGGTTCGGTACCCTCTGAGACAGCACCTCGACATCGTCCGTAGGGCGGGGGGAGGAGGCAGTCGGGCGTGAATCACTGTTCATCTCAGACGGGCCCAAAGACTCATCCGAAGAGGATACGTCGATACGGGCTTTGGAGGGTGAGGGAGTCCTGTATTAGGGGGTGTCTGGATGGTCGGACCATACCTTCAGCCGGACTCCTGGACTATGAAGATACAAGATTGAAGACTTCGTCCCGTGTCCGGGAGGGACTTTCCTTGGCGTGGAAGGCAAGCTTGGCGATACGGATATGCAGATCTCATACCATTGTAACCGACTCTATGTAACCCTAACCCTATCCGGTGTCTATATAAACCGGAGGGTTTTAGTCCGTAGGACAATATACACAACAACAATCATACCATAGGCTAACTTCTAGGGTTTAGCCTCTTTGATCTCGTGGTAGATCTACTCTTGTACTACCCATATCATCAAGATTAATCAAGCAGGACGTAGGGTTTTACCTCCATCGAGAGGGCCCGAACCTGGGTAAAACTTCGTGTCCCTTGCCTCCTGTTACCATCCGGCCTAGACGCAGAGTTTGGGACCCCTACCCGAGATCCGCCGGTTTTGACACCGACATTGGTGCTTTCATTGAGAGTTCCTCTGTGTCGTCGCCGTCAGGCTTGGTGGCTCCTACAATCATCAATGGCGATGCAGTCCAGGGTGAGACCTTCCTCCCCGGACAGATCTTCGTCTTCAGCGGCTTCGCACTGCGGGCCAATTCACTTGGCCATCTGGAGCAGATCGAAAGCTATGCCCCTGGCCGTCAGGTCAGATTTGGAAGTTTAAACTACACGGCTGACATCCGCGGGAACTTGATCTTCGACGGATTCGAGCCACTGCCGAGCGCGCTGCACTGTCACGACGAGCTTGATCTAGCTCTGCCACCGAATAGTGCCCTGGAGGCCGCACCCGCATCGGCTTCGACCCTTAATTCGGAGCCAACTGCACCGATTGAGGATGGGTGGTTGGACGCCGCCTCGGGGGCTACGATCCCAATGGCGATCGAGCCAAACACCAGCCCCGCACTCTGCAAGACTCGTCACTCCAAGGAGCCGGACTCCTCTTCGGACTCCGAACCCTCCGCGCCCCTGCCGATCGAATCCGATTGGGCGCCGATCATGGAGTTTACTGCCGCGGACATCTTTCAGCACTCGCCTTTCGGCGATATCCTGAAGACACTGAAGTCTCTCTTTTTATCAGGAGAGCCCTGGCCAGACTACGGTCAGCAAGGTTGGGATTCGGACGATGAAGAAATTCAAAGCCCACCTACCACCCACTTTGTAGCCACTGTCGACGACTTAACCGACATGCTCGACTTCGACTCCGAAGACATCGATGGTATGGACGCCGATGAAGGAGACGATGAAGAACCAGCACCTATCAGGCCCTGGAAAGCCACCTCGTCATATGACATATACATGGTGGACACCCCAAAAGAAGGAGATGGCAATGGAACAGCGGAGGATGACCCCTCCAAGAAACAGCCTAAGCGCCGGCGTCAGCGGAGCCGCTCAAAATCCTGCCGAAACAAATATGGTGATTCCAACACGGGAGATAATAATACTCCCGAAAGTGCTGAAGAAAACCCCCTCCAGCAAGATTTAGCACAGGAGGATGGAGAAACCAGCCCTCATGAGAGAGCGGCAGACACAGAGGTCGAGGACGATAATTATATGCCTCCCTCCGAAGACGAGGCAAGCCTCGACAACGACGAATTCGTCGTGCCAGAGCATCCCGTCGAGCAAGAGCGTTTTCAATGCAGGCTTATGGCCATGGCAAGAAGCCTCAAGAAAAAACAGCAACAGCTCAGAGCTGATCAAGATTTACTAGTCGACAGATGGACTGAAGTTCTTGTGGCCGAAGAGCATAAACTCGAATGCCCCTCCAAGAGCTACCCAAAGCGCAGGTTGCTACCCCAATTAGAGGAGGAAGCACTTGATGCGGCCGACCGGCCACCTCGTGGCCGCGACAGAGTGGCCTCTCGGCCCTCCACTCAAGCCGCACCCCGTACCAAGGCACGGGAATATGATGAATAAAAGTTGTTGAGAGTTGACAAACATAGTTTTGGTCATTGTTGCAATTAATAGGAAATAATAAGGAAAGAGAGGTTTTCACATATAAATATACCATCTTGGAAATCTTTTATGATTGTGAGCACTCATTAAAATATGACATGCTAAAGAGTTGACATTGGACAAGGAAGACAACATAATGGGTTTGTCATGGATCATCCAACATGTTGAGCTTGCCTTTCCCTCTCATGCTAGCCAAATTCTTTGCACCAAGTAGAGATACTACTTGTGCTTCCAAATATCCCTAAACCCAGTTTTGCCATGAGAGTCCGCCATATCTACATATGGATTGGGTAAGATCCTTCAAGTAAGTTGTCATCGTTGTAAGCAATAAAAATTGCTCTCTAAATATGTATGATTTATTAGTGCGGAGAAAATTAGCTTTATACGATCTTGTGATGTGGAAGAAATAAAAGCGACGGACTACATAATAAAGTTCCATATCACAAGTGGCAATATAAAGTGACATTCTTTCGCATTAAGATTTTGTGCATCCAACCATAAAAGCACATGACAACCTCTGCTTCCCTCTGCGAAGGGCCTATCTTTTATTCTTGCCTTATACTTCATGCAAAGAGTCACAGTGATCTTCACCTTTCTTTTTACATTTTATCCTTTGGCAAGCACAATGTGTTGGAAAGATCCTGATATATATATAGCTAATTGGATGTGAGTTTTCATGAACTATTATTGTTGACATTACCGTTGAGGTAAGAGGTTGGGAGGCAAAACTATAAGCCCCTATCTTTCCCTGTGTCCGATTAAAACTTCATAACCATAAATGTCGCGTGAGTGTTAGCAATTGTGAAAGACTAAATTGCTGAAAAGCTCTTATTGACTCTTTCCTATGTTATGATAAATTGCAATTGCTCCAATGACTGAGATTATAGTTTGTTAGTTTTCAATGAAGTTTATGATTCATACTTGAAATTGTGCTTGAATTATTACTCTAGCATAAGAAATCATATGACAAGAATTATATAAGTTGCTGTTCTAAGAATGATCATGATGCCCTCATGTCCGTATTTTATTTTTATCGACACCTCTATCTCTAAACATGTGGACATATTTTTCGATTTCGGCTTTCGCTTGAGGACAAGTGAGGTCTAAGCTTGGGGGAGTTGATACGTCCATTTTGCATCATGCTTTTATATCGATATTTATTGCATTATGGGCTGTTATTACACATTATGTCACAATACTTATGCCTATTCTCTCTTATTTTACAAGGTTTGCATGAAGAGGGGGGATGCCGGCAGCTGGAATTCTGGGCTGAAAGAGGAGCAAATATTAGAGACCTAATCTGCACAACTCCAAAAGTCCTGAAACTTCACGAGAGCACGTTTCAGAATATATAAAAAATATTGGGCGAAAGAAGTACCAGAGGGGGGCCACCCACCGTCCACGAGGGTGGGGGCGCGCCCTACCCCCTGGGCGCGCCCCCTGCATCATGGGCCCCCTGTCAGCCCTCTGATGCCCATCTTTGGCTATATGGAGTCTTTCGTCAAGGAAAAAAAATAAGCAAGCTTTCGGGAAGAAACTCCGCCGCCACGAGGCGGAACCTTGGCGGAACCAATCTAGGGCTCCGACGGAGCTATTCTGTCGGGGAAACTTCCCTCTGGGAGGGGGAAATCATCACCACCGTCATCACCAACGATCCTTCTCTGAAAGTGCTAGTTATCGACTAGACGGAGGGGTGAATAGGCCATTTTTATGAAAGTATTTCAAACACAGAGGCTTTGAAGACAAACAGAAGAAATGAACCTATTAATATGCAGCGGAAGGTAGACTACACTAGACAAGCCATAGTCAAGTAAGCAATGAAGTGAAATCACGAAGACTATCAGCAGCTAGGTAGTATGGATCAAGATGGAAGATAGTATGAAGCCAATCAACAACAGTCTTCACACAGTGAAGTCAATCAGATCATGCAAGCAAACAATGACTTCACGAAGACAAATTGTAAGTAAAGAGAGAGGTAAGGATAGAACCAATTGCTTGGTGAGGACAGGTATTTGTTGGACCAGTTCCAGTTGTTGTGGCAACTGTACGCCTGGTTAGGGAGGCTGAGATTCAACTCAGAAGACCGCGTCTTCACCTTATTCCCCTTGAGCTAAGGACACACAGTCCTCGCCCAATCACTCTGGTAAGTCTTCAAGGTTGACTTCCAAACCTTCACAGACTTCGTTCACTGGCGATCCACAATGACTCTTGGATGCTCATAACGCGACGCCTAACCGGCTGGAGGATTCACAGTCCTCAAGCGTAACAAGTCTTCAGGTCACGCACACAGAAAGACTTCAGTGATGCCTAACACTCTTTGGTTCTAGGTGTTTAGGGATTTGTCCTCGCAAGGATTTCTCTCTCAAAGGCTTCGGAGGTGGGTTGCTCTCAAACACAAAAGCCGTGCACTAACTCTGAGTAGCCACCAATTTATGGTGTAGGGGGTAAGCTATTTATAGCCAGGAGGCAACTCGACATGATTTGTCCGAAATGACCCTGGGTCACTAAGGAACTGACACGTGTCCAACGGTCAGATTTCAAACACATGCGGCAGCTTGACTTGGGCTACATGTAAAGCTGACTTATCCAGCTCTGGATAAGATTCGCTCTCATTGTCTTCGCTCGAAGACATAGGATTTGGTTGAGCATCACTTCAGTCACTCTGACTTTGTTCACTTAGACCCCACTTAATAGTACGGTGGTTCCTATGACTCAACAAAGAAGAAAAGGAAACTACGGAACAACTAAGTCTTCGCAATCCATAGTCTTCATACGATGTCTTCTCGTGTCATAGTCTTCAATGTGAAACTCTTCACAAACCACCATTGTCTTCAATATCTTCACACATTTTCAGGGATCATCTCTGGTAGGTAAACCAAATCAATGAGGGACTACTACCTGTGTTATCCTGCAATTCTCTCAAACACAATAGTCCCTCAACCAAGTTTGTCGTCAATACTCCAAAACCAACTAGGGGTGGCTGATACGTCTCCAACGTATCTATAATTTTTTATTGCTCCATGCTATATTATCTACTGTTTTGGACATTATTGGGCTTTATTATCCACTTTTATATTATTTTTGGGACTAACCTGTTAACCGGAGGCCCAACCCAGAATTGTAGTCTTTTGCCTGTTTTAGGGTTTCGAAGAAAAGGAATATCAAACAGAGTCCAAACAGAATGGAACCTTCGGGAACGTGATTTTCTCACCGAATACAACTCAGGAGACTTGGACCCTACGTCAAGCCAACTAACAGGAGGCCACGAGATAGGGGGCGCGCCTGCCCCCCCCCCCCCAGGCGCGCCCTCCACCCTTGTGGGCCCCCTGTTGCTCCACCGACGTACTTCTTCCTCCTATATATACCCACGTACCCCCAAACGATCAGATACGGAGCCAAACCCTAATTCCACCGCCGTAACTTTCTGTATCCACGAGATCCCATCTTGGGGCCTGTTCCGGAGCTCCGCCGGAGGGGGCATCGATCACGGAGGGCTTCTACATCAACACCATAGCCTCTCGGATGAAGTGTGAGTAGTTTTACTTCAGACCTATGGGTCCATAGTTAGTAGCTAGATGGCTTCTTCTCTCTTTTTGGATCTCAATACAATGTTCTCCCCCTCTCTTGTGGAGATCTATTCGATGTAATCTTATTTTTGCGGCATGTTTGTTGAGATCGATGAATTGTGGGTTTATGATCAAGTCTATCTATGAATAATATTTGAATCTTCTCTAAATTCTTTTATGTATGATTTGTTATCTTTGCAAGTCTCTTCGAATTATCAGTTTGGTTTGGCCTACTAGATTGATCTTTCTTGCAGTGGGAGAAGTGCTTAGCTTTGGGTTCAATCTTGCGGTGTCCTTTCCCGGTGACAGTAAGGGCAGCAAGGCACGTATTGTATTGTTGCCATCGAGGATAACAAGATGGGGTTTTCTTCATATTGCATGAGTCTATCCCTCTACATCATGTCATCTTGCTTAAGGTGTTACTCTGTTTTTAACTTAATACTCTAGATGCATGCTGGATAGCGGTCGATGAGTGGAGTAATAGTAGTAGATGCAGGCAGGAGTCAGTCTACTTGTCTCGGACGTGATGCCTATATACATGATCATACCTAGATATCCTCATAACTATGCTCAATTCTGTCAATTTCTCAACAGTAATTTGTTCACCCACCGTAGAATACTTATGCTCTCGAGAGAAGCCACTAGTGAAACCTATGGCCCTCGGGTCTATCTTTATCATATCAATCTCCTACTACTTAGTTATTTACTTTGCTATTTATCTTGCCTTTATTTTACTTTGCATCTTTATCATAAAAATACAAAAAATATTATCTTATCATATCTATCAGATCTCACTCTCGTAAGTGGCCTTATAGGGATTGACAACCCCTATTTGCGTTGGTTGCGAGGATTTATTTGTTTTGTGCAGGTACGAGGGACTCACGTGTAGACTCCTACTGGATTGATACCTTGGTTCTGAAAAACTGAGGAAATTGTTGGGGATATAACTTTTTGAGTAAGCCGGCCAGGAGGGGCCGGATTATGCAAATAGGACTCATCGTAAAGGAAGCCCAAGACCCGGCGTGAGGATGGTGGTTCATAGAGCTTAAGGCCCATAGAGACAAACCGCCGTAATGGCATGACTTGTAACATAAGGTAGAGGTAACTAGTCACCGAGCCGGACACTGTTTATGAGCCGGCCGGGACTCTGTAGGCCGGAGGGCGTCAACCCATGTATATAAGGGAACGACCCGCCGGCGGCTTAGGGCAAGAAAACGACCAACTGAGAACCGGGCATAGCGTATCTCGCTCCCTGTTCATCGAAACCTCAAGCAATACCAACCCAACTAGACGTAGGCCTTCCTTCACCGCAAGGGGCTGAACTAGTATAAACCTCGCGTGTCCTTTGTCCCGATTAACCCCTTTAATATTCCTAGTTGCGATGGCTCCACGATTAAGTCCTTGCAAGAGGACATCTGCCATGACAATTCGATGACAGTTCGCGCCCACCGTGGGGCCAGCGCACTGTGGATTTGAGTTATTGAAGGGCAGCTTCGAAGGGCTCAAGGGATACGCAGTTGGCTGGATGACCAAGATTCGTCGCGGCGAGATCTACATCGACGACGAAGGCTGGGGCGCCGACGCCGGCTCAATTGAGTACGGATACCGGGTCCCCGTTGGCAGAATTCACGTCTTCATCAGCCGGATTGGTGAGCCAGGCCCTGAGCCGGACAGCTGCACCGACCTCGTCGAAACGGCACGGCGTGCGAAACCCGCCTGAGCTCAACCCGTCGTGAAGCGTGCCTTTGTGGATTGCATCCATGGAGGTATACTTTCTGAAGGATCTGAAGGTGATGGTGAGCCGGTTGTCCTCTCTGACGGTGATTCATCCACCGGCTCAATAGATTCGCTATATCAAGTTCAAGATGGTGTGCTTGGGGGTTGTTCCAATGGCAGCACTATTCCGGACCCCTCAGAGTCTCCCAACTGGGCAGGAGTCTTCATGGCTGGTACTCAACCCGGCCAAAATTCTACGGCTTCAGCAGCGATAACGTCCGGGTTAGGAGCAGCCGGGGCAGGAGGCCCTGTGCGCTCACCGGCTCAGGTACTGATGGATCTCATGGATAAACTTACGACCTTGTTAAGTGCTACAGTCGTCCCTGCGAACCAATCTGAGCATGAGGCATAGGTGGCACAGGTTCGCAATGAGATCGCCCGGGCCAAGGAAACCTTAGCCGCTGAAGATACTAAATTAGCCACAGAGCGGGCAGCTTTGGACGCACGGGCGCAGCAACTTCAAGCAGAGGCCTTTTAGCTCACGTTGAGCTTAAACGCATCTAATGAGGTAATGAGGAGGAGACATCAGAAAACTCAGTCCCGTTTACCTCAGATTTACGATCCTCGGAATCTCTTTGCTACACCCGGGGCCGGCCCAAGTAACCCGCCAGGTGCAAATCAGTTTATGACATCCGGAGCGGGAGGCCCAGTCCAGCCTCCGGTGACGGCACCTCTTCACGGCAATATGGCACCGCCCCATCATGTACCAATACCGCAGGGTCACTTCTCCAACCCCATGGAGAACTTTATCGCAACATCAGCATGTTTGGCGGCTCTCCCAGTAGATGGTGATGATCCGACAGCGGTGGAAACCCGGAGGATCAGGGAACTTGTCTAAACAGCCCTGGCTCAGCAAGAGACCTACTCCTATAGCCGGGACAGGATTCACTCAACTCCTCCGCCTTGGTTAGCTCCGCCTCGTCAAAACCGAAGCCCGAGTTACAGTAGACACATGGAGTCAGAGGCCTTGTCAAGTAGCGCTCAGCGCCGGAACTAGCCCGGCGGGTATAACCCAGTTCAGGATCGGATACGTCAGGAGGACGAGCGGGCGGCTCAGCTAGCGGCTCAGCTAACAGCCCAACAGGACTCACCGGCTTATCCAACGACTTCCGTTGAGGCGGGTATTGCTACTAGAACCGGAGGAGTTCCTTGTCTGGTACCGGCTCTACGTAATGTACGTCTGCCCAAGGATTTCACGGGACCTCGAAAGATGCCAAATTATACGGCCGATTTACAGCCTGGGGCGTGGATTGAAAGTTACGAGATGGCCATGGAGCTGCTGGAGGTTAGTGATGAAGCAATGGCTAAATACTTCACCATGATGTTGGACGGAACGGCCCGTTCTTGGTTAAAGGGTTTGCCACCCAATTCCATTGGTTCATGGGCGGAGCTAAAGGCCCGTTTCATCCAGAACTTCAAGGACACTTGCAAGAAGTCTATGTCGATTGTGGACCTGACAAATTGTAAGCAGGAGGAAGGTGAGTCTACGACTCATTGGGTGCGCCAGGTCAAAGATATAATACATTCGTCTGACAAGATGGATGCCGGTTCAGCAGTTCTCATGCTGGAGAAGAATTGCCGCTTTGAGCCTCCAAGAAAGAAACTGGGGCGCCTGAAGCGTGATTGCAACGATATCGAGACGCTAATGGCGGCTTTAGTCAAATATGCCGATTCTGATAGTACCAAGGATCCCGCGTCTGATGAGGAAAAGATAGGGAAGGGAAAGAAGAACGTTAATGGAAAGGGTCAGCGGCATAACCCGGAGAGTCAAGGAGGCAATAAGTGTAAAGCGGACGGTAACCCAAAATTTGTGGCCAATGCACAGGGTAACAATCAGAAGAGCAAAGGAAAGCCACCCCCTCTGTTTGGCGGGTCAGGTCTGTCTCTTGAGCAACTACTCAATGAGCCCTGCCCGAAACACGGCACCCGGGAACGACCAGCGACTCATTTATGGAAGGATTGCGCAATCATGAAGGCTTTCAAGAATTCTAATACTTTGATGGCAATCAAGGCCCAGGCGGCGGCTCAGGAGCTGGCGGCTTTCATGGCCCGGGCGGCGGTTCAAGATCCGGTTTTCAGGGAAGCCAGGGTGGTTATAATCAATAGCAGTCTGGTCAAGGAGGTCAGCAGCAGCAGCAGTCGGGTTATCAGAGCCATCCAAAACAGCTAAACAGTGGGCAGTATCACGTGTTCACCACAAGTTTGTGTAAACATGATCAGAAAGATCATAGGAGGGCGGTGAACTCTGTTGAGCCGGCGGTCCCTCGTTACTTGAGGTGGTCGGAACAGCCTATTGTCTGGAGCAGGGAGGATCACCCTCCCCGGGTTGATAATCCGGGTCAACTGGCCCTGATAGTGGCACCGCAGGTTGGTGGTTATAAATTTACTAAGGTGCTCATGGGTGGAGGTAGCAGCATCAACATCCTCTACTACGAGACCTTTCGGCGCATGGGTTTAACTAACAAGAATTTAAAGACTTCCAACACCGTCTTCCATGGAGTGGTGCCTGGTAAGTCGGCGTATCCTGCGGGTAAAATCAAGCTAGAGGTGGCCTTTGGGGACTAGCATGATTCTAGGGCGGAAAAGTTAACTTTTGAAGTGGTCAAAATCAAGAGTCCATATCACACTTTGTTCGGGCGGCTGGCTTATGCCAAGTTCATGGCGCGGCCGTGTTATGTTTATTTACAGCTCAAGATGCCGGGTTACAAGGGTACCATCACTGTGCATGGAAGCCGAAAGGTGGCCCTGGAATGCAAGGAAGGCGATGCGGCTTATGCCGAGTCTGTCTGTGCAGCAGAGGAGCTCAAATTTTATCAAGATAACGTTGACCCGGCGGATATGACCTCCCTCAAGAAGCCGACTACGGAGCATGACCCGGCCATGAAGTTTAAATCGGCTGCAGAGACTAAGCTTGTTGATTTTACTCCGGGCGATTTGTCTAAGCAATTCAGCATCAGTGCCAACTTGGATCCTAAATAGGAAAGCACGCTCATCGAGTTCATCCATGAGAACCGGGACATCTTTGCATGGAAGCCTTCTGACATGCCGGGTGTACCGAGAGGACTCGCTGAGCACACTCTTAATATTGATCCGAAGTATAAACCGGTCAGGCAGTTTCTGCGACGATTCAATGAGGAACGACGAAAAGCTATAGGAGAAGAGGTCGCCCGGCTCTTGGCGGCTGGGTTCATTGTCTAAGTTTTTCACCCGGAGTGGTTGGCTAATCCGGTGCTCGTGCTCAAGAAAAATGGCACCTGGCAGATGTGTGTGGATTACACGGACTTAAATAAGGCTTGTCCAGCTGATCCTTTCGCTCTCCCCCGGATTGATCAAATCATTGATGCTACAGCGGGTTGTGCGCGTTTGAGCTTTTTGGATGCTTACTCTGGTTATCATCAGATCAAGATGGCAGTTAAGGACCAGGAGAAGATGGCTTTCATCACTCTATTTGGAGCCGTCTGCTATGTGTCTATGCCTTTTGGGCTCAAGAGTGCCCAGGCGACTTATCAACAGTGTGTACAGAATTGTCTTCACAATCAGATTGGACGCAATGTTCATGCTTATGTGGATGACATAGTGGTGAAATCCAGAGAGGCGGAAACCTTGATATCTGATCTCAGAGAAACCTTTGACAATCTCCGGGTTTACAAAATGATGCTTAACCCGGAGAAGTGTGTATTTGGTGTGCCTGCAGGCAAGCTTTTGGGATTATTGGTCTCAAACCGGGGCATCGAGGCTAATCCGGAGAAGATTAAGGCAATCACTTCTTTGGCTAAACCGGCATGTATCAATGATGTTCAGCGATTGGCAGGTCGTGTTGCCACCTTAAGCTGGTTCATAAGCCGGTTAGGTGAGAAGGCCCTACCACTGTACCAACTGATGAAGAAGGCAGACACCTTTGTTTGGAGTAATGCTGCTAATACTGATTTTGAGGATTTGAAGAGGCAGTTATCCGAGCCGCCAGTTCTTGCAGCTCCCATTGACAAAGAGCCTTTGATGTTATATGTGGCTACTAATTCATGAGCCGTTAGTGTGGCAATTGTGGTAGAGCGCAAGGAGGCTGGTAAGGAACATCCGGTTCAACGGCCGGTTTATTATGTCAGTGAGGTACTCATCGAGTCAAAACAAAGATATCCTCATTGGCAGAATCTTGTTTACATGGTGTTCATGGCAAGCCGGAAGCTGAAGCAATACTTCCAAGGTCACCCTATCACTGTAGTAAGTTCTGCCCCCTTGGGAGACATTATTTAGAACAGAGAGGCTACAGGACGAGTCGCCAAGTGGGCCATCGAGCTCGGGCCTCATGGTCTGAAGTACGTACCGTGCACTGCCATTAAGTCCCAAGTTTTGGTGGATTTCATCAATGACTGGACAGAGCTACAGGCACCTGAGGAGAAGCCTGATAACACTTATTGGACTATTCACTTTGATGGGTCCAGACAGTTGGAAGGCTCGGGGGCTGGAGTCGTGTTAACTTCCCCTCGAGGTGACAAATTTTGTTATGTGCTCCGGCTTATGTTTCCTTGTACTAACAATGCAGCTGAGTATGAGGCCCTACTCCATGGTCTCCGGATGGCCAAAGAGATGAACTTGAGCCAGGTAAGATGCTTGGGAGACTCAGACCTTATGGCTCAACAGATGTCAGGCAAGTGGGACTCTAAAGATCCCCTTATGGTGGCTTGCCGTCGTGAAGTCGATGATGTGGCTGGGCATTTCAAGGGTTATGCGGTGGAACACATTGATCGAAGGAAGAATGAGGCAGCTGATGCCTTAAGCCGGCTGGGGTCTCAGCGTAAGCCGGTGCCGCCTAACACCTTTCTTGATGTTTTGCATAATCCTTCTGTTAAGTTACCTACAGAGGAAGATTTGGCAATACCAGACCCGGAGGCACAGCTGGTGGCGGCTCTCCACGTTATCCCGGATTGGACAGTGCCTTATTTGGCTTACATGACCCGGGGAGTGTTGCCTGAATATGAGACCTTGGCAAGACAAATCGCCCGGCGGTCCAAGTCCATGACAATTGTCAATGGCGAGTTACATCACTGCAGCATCACTGGAGCATTTCAACGTTGCGTATCACCTACAGAGGGTCAGGAGATCCTTCGTGAGATTCATGAAGGCGATTGTGGTCATCACGCCGTCTCAAAATCTCTTGTGGCCAAAGCTTTCTGTCATGGGTTTTATTTGCTAACGGCTCATGCTGATGCAGAAGATCTAGTCAGTAAATGTGACGGATGTCAGAAATTCTTACGACGAGCCCATGTGCCAGCTCAAGAATTGAGGATGATTCCAATTACTTGGTCGTTTGCAGTCTGGGGGCTTGATATGGTCGGGCCTTTCAAAAGGTCTAAGGATAAAAAGACGCACCTCTTGGTAGCGGTTGACAAGTTCACAAAGTGGGTGGAGGCGGAGCCAGTCAGTAAGTGTGATGCAGCCACGGCGGTCTAGTTTATGAAAAAGGTGATTTTTCACTTTGGTTTTCCACACAGCATTATAACTGATAATGGCACTAACCTCTCCAAAGGAGCTATGGAAGAGTTCTGTCAACGAGAGCATATCCGGCTTGACGTTTCAGCTGTGGCTCACCCTCAATCCAATGGTCAAGCATAACGAGCTAATCAAGAAATCAAGAGGGGTATCAAGCCCCGGCTCTTGGTCCCCTTACAGCGGACGCCGGGTTGTTGGGTGGAGGAGTTACCTTCTGTACTTTGGAGCATCAATACTACACCTAACAGATCTACGGGTTACATGCCTTTCTTTATGGTGTATGGAGCAGAGACGGTCCTGCCAAGTGACATCCGTCATGATTCACCCTGTGTGGCGGCTTATGTTGAAGAAGACAATGAAAAAGCTCGGCAAGACGCACTTGACCTGTTAGATGAAGAGCGAGACTTGGCAATATCCCGTTCGGCGATTTACTAGCAAGACCTGCGCCGCTACCACAGCCGCCGGGTTAGGTCCAGAACCTTTCAGGAAGGCGACTTAGTGCTCCGACTCATCCAGGATCAATCTGACATGCACAAGCTATCCCCTCCTTGGGAAGGACCCTTTGTGGTCAGCAAGAATCTGAACAACGGATCATACTACCTTATCGACGTTCGGGAGCACAAAGACTCACGTAAGTCGGAGGAGGAGACCCGTCGGCCGTGGAATATCGCTCATCTTCGGCCTTATTATACTTGAGCCATCGGCTCTAATGTGTATATACTTATACTATGTATATTACAATAAAGCAGGACCTCTGTCCTTTTTTCCACTCCCCAAAAAGGTTTATGTGTTTTCTTTGTCAGGTGGTGGAGATAACCAAGGAGAAGCGGATCATATCTGAATCCGGCTTTCCTTTGGTCCGGCTTATGATCATATCTGAATCTAGCCATGATCACTTGGGGGCTTCTTGTTCAAACATAGGTCGTATTCGAACCAAAGAGAACATAGCTGTCGATACCCACTTGATCGGCATACTGCCAAACCCACTTGGGGGCTTCTTGATCATATTTGAATCATAGCTTAACCCCTTCGGGTCTGGCGTGGATCGTATTCGAATCAGCGTCACTAAACAACTCTTATGGTCACTTGGGGGCTTCCTGTTCAAACATAGGTCGTATTCGAACCAAAGAGAACATATCTGTCGATACCCACTTGATCGGCATCGCCACAGCCACTGGGGGCTAACAGATCGTATCTGAATCTTAGCTTAACCCCTTTGGAACGGTTCACTGATCGTATTCGAATCAGAAACCCTTGAATTTTGTTCATCATATTTTACAAGCATCAACATTGGATATCTTGCGACCTTCTTGAAAATACAATGGAATACATTGTAATCCTCCAGGATTAATATTGGTTACATCAGGTTGTTAAATTACCAGGTGAACTTTTATGTGCCAATTTTCAGGAGTTAAACTTACCCTTAGGGGTTGGCTTATATAAGCCGAAAAAGCAGCCATAAGCATCACAGGGCAATGCAAGACATTTCTGCAAAGGACATAACAGATTCATATAAACTACAAAGTGCATAGTGACGGTGGCTTATGCAAGTATTAAGGGCCATAAGCATGCGCAAAGGCATAGCAAAACTCAAAGTATTTTCTACTCTGTTACAAGACTCCCCGAGTCTGAATGATGTGGCATTGTTTTTCTACAAAGACATAAGCAGGTGGCGCCTGGCAATCTACTCTTGGGGTTGACTTGAAGCTTCCGGGTTATCCTTCTCCGCCTCTCCGCCGGCTGCTTTGTCCTGGAAGGATGATGAGGCCCAGTCAATGCCACTCAAAGCCTCAAACTCAGCTTCCTCATCTAATAAACCGGTTGGGTCGACTTCAGGGGCAAAGGTGTGCTTACGGATTGGAGGAATCAAGCTGACATTATCATAATGCGGCGTGGGGATTCTCCGATTCTCTTTGTCATAACCCGGCTGACACTTGGTGAGGTCAGTGTCGTTTCCAATTTGAGTGGCCACAGGGCGTATATCCCTCACGCAGGTGGTGAAATCCTTTTCGTCAAATGGAGTGCCATCTTCCTTTAAACTTGGATACCCAAGAGCGATGTCGGTCGGGTCTAGCTCTGGTAACCAGGCTTTGGCCCAACTCAAAGTGGATATTGCTCCGGCTCTTGCAGATGCTCGTCTTAACTCTTGGATTCGCTGAGGTAGCACAGCAAGCCGCTTCAGCACATCTTGCAGGAGATAGGGAACATCATTTGATAAAGCCACAACGGCCAGAGCATGTTGTGACCCAGTGTAGAGCTGTTCCACTAGAGTATAAACCGCCTTCAGCTTGATCACCATGTTCTGCTGGAGATTTGTGCTCCTGGGGCCTGCGTTATTAAGCATAAGGTGAGCCGGTGGAAACAACTGAAATGGTCATTAAAGGAGTTTTGCGGTGTTTAAGGTTTAAGTAAGTCACTCACCAAAGATTGATGAGACCATTCAAGATATCTGGCGCTTTAAGCCGGACAGTTCGGCCGTTGCTTCCGCAAGCGATACCTCTGCTGTCTCGGCCCGGGTCACCAGTGCGGCCTTTTCATCAGCCCAGGTTTTCTTCTCCGACTCAAAGTTCTTCTTCAACTTCTCTTGTTCAGAGACGTTGAACTCAAACTTGGAGTTGGATTTCTGGATTTCAAGCTCTTGAGCTGCCAGGCGATTCTTTAGTTCAGTAATCTCTGACTCAAAATGATTTATGGTGGCCTTCATTGATGCCTGGTTATAATCAAAATTATTTTAAGATCATATTAAGTCCCAAGCACTTTGCAAGCAAAGGTACTTGACACTTGGGGGCTAATGTATACTGAAGAACTCTCAATTACTACTCCGGTTCATGGAAATTAAGTCCCAAGCACTTTGCGAGCAAAGATGTTTGGCACTTGGAGGCTAATGTGTATCACAAGTGCTACAACCAGGTTAAATATTTTAAGATCATATTAAGTCCCAAGCACTTTTCAAGCAAAGGTACTTGACACTTGGGGGCTAATGTATACTGAAGAACTCCCAATTACTACTCCGGTTCATGGAAATTAAGTCCCAAGCACTTTGCGAGCAAAGATGTTTGGCACTTGGGGGCTAATGTGTGTCACGGCTGCTACGTACTTGATTGATATAGCCGGAGACGATCTCTCCAATACTCAAATGAGTGTAGTCAGTGACGTCCAGCTTGGCCTTTCAGCATTCTAACAATTCCTCTTTAGCAGAACACTTGGCAAGTACAATTGGCTGTGCCGACTCAACAAACTGAGTCTTGAGAATCTCAACTTTCGGATCATCTGCCTTGGCAAGGCTAGGAGCCTCCGGGTTATCAGAATCGTTGAGGGTTTGCTCAGCAGACGGGTCAAAGGAAGATACAAGAACTTCATGAGATGGCTGAGGCAGCGGCTCGTGAGTAGAGGCGTCAGGGGTAGCTGTGCCCAGTTCCGATTCAGTCACAACCGGCTCTTGGGATGGCTTATTCTTTTTTGCCTTTTTGCTGGGCTTTACTTGCACACTGTGGGAAAGGTAGACAGGTTAAATACAAAAATATGAGTAAAATAAAGCATAAGGTACAACAAGTTTATATTACCCGGGAGCAGTTTTGAAGGCCGGCATGTTGGACTGCATAGACTCACCGGAGGAAGGTGAAGTATCCTGATAGTTGGAGTCAGAGGAATTGAGAGGCTGACAAATGAAACCCGCCAAAGGAAAAAGAAGGTGTAAATCGGAGATAACCTTAGTCTGGCGCTTCCTGGACACATCAGGTAAGCCGGAGGAGAGTTCCGCGTCTTTGCTGGTCCGGGTCTGCCTCCGGCTCTCATAAATCTGTCGCTTCAAAAGAAATTGAGGGTCTTGGTAAGCTAAAGGATGTGAAAATCTTACTTTCCGGGTTACTCTTCGGATTTTTAACCTCGGCAAAGGCTCTGAGTCAGAGGAGATTATAGTTACCTCTTCTTCAACGGCTTGGCTGTTGCCTGTATCCTCCTGAGAGGAATTAATGTCAATAACATGATGATAAAAGAGTCAGGGGAATTAGGAGTTACCTCTTCTTCATCATCATTAGTATCATCCAGTTTCATCATATCTGAGGCGCTGGGTTTCCTCTTTCTTGAAGTTCCAGTCTTAGCGGTTCGTCTTTCGGCTCTTTTTGCTGCTCTGGCTTGTTTGGCAGCCTCATGGTCATACTTGACCTTCCAGAAGCCGCTATTTTCCTATGAGTAAGGATAAAGGGTTATGAGTAAAGGTAAGGTATAACATAATAAAGATAATTGTGAAGGATAATAACATACTGGAGGGGTCGGGTTCTTCTGGCAAAAAGGTAGTAAGCCGAAAGCGTTACTATTCACTGTGCCCTCCTTCAACAAAGACTGAGTTGTAGCTTCCACTATGCCATCTGGTAAGTCGTCAGGACTATGACGCTGAGGGTCATCTTTCTCGCCTGAATAATTACACATTAAGCCAGGGCGGCGGCTTAACAGAATTATTCTCCAAGCAACCCAGACTAGGACTAGGTCAATGCCATCCAAGCCGTTCCCTAAAAGAGCTTTAATCTTATTGATCTTGGGGGTGAGTGGCAGACGTTCAATAGCAGTCAACTTATCCGGCAGCGGGTGAGTAGGTTCAAGGTGCAATGCATGGAAGCCGGGCAGCGGGTTTTCACCAGACGGAGAAGTATCTTGGCAGTAGAACCATGTCTGGTTCCAGTCCTTTGGATGACTCGGCAATTCAGCATAAGGGAATAGGCAGTCTCTCCGCCTTTAGATCGATATGCCACCAAGCTCCAGACTGGGCCCATTGGCCCGCTCATTCTGCCGGTTCAAATAGAACAATTCCCTAAACAAAAGTAGGCTGGGTTCTTCTCCAAGGTAGACCTCACAGAAAACTTGGAAATTGCAGATATTTGACGCGGAATTGGGCCCGATGTCTTGAGGTCTTAAGTCAAAGAAGTGCAGAACGTCTCTAAAGAATTTTGAACCGGGAGGAGCAAATCCCCGGCTCATGTGATCGGTAAAAATGATCACCTCCCCTCCCTTGGGTTGAGGTTTCTCTTTAGATGGTTCAGGAGCACGATAAGACATGACATCCTTCTTGGGCAGATAGCCAGACTTTACCAACTCGGATAGTTTGCTCTCTGTAACAATGGATGGGACCCAGTTGCACGTAACCGGAGGTTTAACAGCTTTGGGTGCCATTGGGTAAATTGAAGCCTACAACAAGATAAAGGAAATTTTTCCGGTTTATTATAACCCGGAGAATAAACATTATTGTGTTATTTAAGATGGCGGCTTAAGAAGGGGCCTAATGACATACAGGTAACTATGTGATAATGTTTAACAGCTGCAGGTATTAAAGATGATTAAAGTTTTCTTAAGTCGCCAGAGGCAAGCAGTGCTGACAGCCGGTATTATCTTAAACCGGCTACACGGACTATTATGGCTGAAACAGAGTCAACAAATGCAGTTTTTTGGCTAAGTGTGGAACAAACAGGTTTCACAAGTTGCAATCATTATTTTGGATCAAACGATGCTCTAGAAAGGAAAATATTTCTAGACCTAAAACGGTACAGAAAAGTTCATATACTCGCGGAGGGCTTCCAAAACAAGGGAAATGAGATATGTTCTCATACAGGATAAGCACAAACATTTTCCGCAGCAGTTCTAAGTTGTTTTTATAATCTAAACAAGGCATTAGAGGTGAGAACTAATGGAGGTTTGTGTCGGGAGGCGATGAACGATGACGAACTCAAGACGGTTTCAATGCAGATCTGAGAAGGGGGAAAAGAGGAACTCACAGATGCGGAAGAACTCCGGAGGTTGCCGTCATTTTCTGGTCAGAATCAGGGTGATGCAGCAGCCTGAGTCAGTGAAGACGAGGGGGTCGACGGCGGCGGCGGCGGAGCTTGAGCACCAAAGAAGGAGGTGCGAGGAGGAAGGCGACTGAAGGAAATGAAAAAGACCTAGGTCACATCTGTTTATAAGGACGGGCCGACCAAGACGGCGCGAGAAACGAGGAGACGGAATATCATTTTACAACGACCCCGACGCCTCGATTTTTGGGATAGTCAGTTAAGGCAAAGATCCGTTGAAGATATGATGAAATAAGATAAGGATTTAATTAAAAGATGATGTCACAGTGGGTTAACCCGGATCCAGAAGATGACGTCACAATGGGTTATGACCTTTTCACGGACAGAAGACAGAAGGACTGATTCTTAAGGTATTTTAAGATTGACATGAACCGGTCCAAATCAATCTGGGGCCTAATGTTGGGGATATAACTATTTGAGTAAGCCGGCCAGGAGGGACCGGGTTATGCAAATAGGACTCATCGTAAAGGAAGCCCAAGACCCAACGTGAGGATGGTGGTTCATAGAGCTTAAGGCCCATAGAGACAAACCGCCGTAATGGCATGACTTGTAACATAAGGTAGAGATAACTAGTCACCGAGCCGGACACTGTTTATGAGCCGGCCGGGACTCTGTAGGCCGGAGGGCGTCAACCCGTGTATATAAGGGAACGACCCGTTGGCGGCTTAGGGCAAGAAAACGACCAATCGAGAACCGGGCATAGCGTATCTCGCTCCCTGGTCATCGAAACGTCAAGCAATACCAACCCAACTAGACGTAGGCCTTCCTTCACCGCAAGGGGCTGAACTAGTATAAACCTCACGTGTCCTTTGTCCCGATTAACCCCTTTAAGCTTCCTAGTTGCGATGGCTCCACGATTAAGTCCTTGCAAGAGGACATCTGCCGTGACAATTCGACGACAGAAATACTTACGCTACTTTGCTGCATCATCCCTTCCTCTTCGGGGAAAACCAACGCAGTGCTAAAAGAGGTAGTAAGAAGGATTTCTGGCGCCATTGCCGGGGAGGTCTTCGCAAAAGTCAACATACCAAGTACCCATCACATAACCTTATCTCCCGCATTACATTATTTGCCATTTGCCTCTCGTTTTCCTCTCCCCCCAATTCACCCTTGCCGTTTTATTCGCCCTCCCTCTCTCTATCCTCCCTCTCTTTCTCTATTTGCCCCTTTTTGTCCGTTTGCTTTCTGTTTGCTTGTGTGTTAGTTTGATTGCTTGTCTTTATGACTAGTTCTATACCCTCTGCCTCTATGTCGGAAATTGGGGATACTATTGTCGATAATAATTTTGATGCTCCTACTAAAGAACCCACTATCTCACATATAAAAAGATTCTGTGTTGGTAGTGGTAATATTATTAGAAAAGGAGTTATTCAAGATTTCTTTACTTGTGCTGGTGCTTTACCTTCTATGGGTAGTTCTATTCTTCATAGAACTAGTAGTCTTGCGGACACTATTGCCATGCTTGTAGTTGAACTTGAGATACAATTCATGCACATGCATCCTTCTATACAAAGGATTTTCCTAGAATTTTCTAATATTGAGCATTCTTCTGTTAAGCGTGCCGTTACTATCTTTTTGGCTCATGAGTTTTGATTCATAATAAAAGAGGCCAAAGAAACCTTTGCGCATTATAGGGTGGACGCTTGCCGTCCTCCCATAGAGACTATCCTCTTTGATCAAGAAGAAATAATGCGTTTTCAATCTTTAGACTGTGTTGCTTTCAATGAAAATCTTAGAAAAAGGGTTCCTACCAATGTGTTAGTTGATAGAATTTCTGGACTTAATGACGATTTGGCTATTCGAGATAATGAATTGGGATATTCTCTTGAATATAGGCTCATAAAGTTCTGTCAAAAGAATGCTTATAATGATGAATTGGTTGTGCAATATGAAGGACCAAAGGAGGAACCTATACCTCCCAAGGTTGATCTTGGAGACTTTTGTCCCAACAAATTTAGCCCTTTTGATTACTTTTCTTGCCTCAAAGAAAACTTGCTGCTGAACGTAGAGAATTTGAAATGAGTTTTAACAATCTATCTTATTATTATGGCAATACCTAGATCTATTTTTGCTTGTTATGCCTAGCTAGGGGCGTTAAACGATAGCGCTTGTTGGGAGGCAACCCAATTTTATTTTTATTCCTTGATTTTTTTCTCTTAATTAGTAATAAATAATTTATTTATACTCTGTTTTGGTTGTGTTTTTTGTGTTTAATTAGTGTTTGTGCCAAGTAGAACCGTTGGGAAGACTTGGGGAAAGTCTTGTTGAACTTGCTGTAAAAACAGAAACATTAGCACTCACGAGAACTGTTGTCATTTTTATTTGGAAAGTTATATTTAGTTAATTCTTTTTGAATATGATTAATAGATAAATTCCTCACGTCCAGAAATTTATTTTAGAATTTTTGGGGTTCCAGATCTTGCGCTAGCTACAGATTACTACATACTGTTCTGTTTTTGACAGATTCTGTTTTGAGTGTGTTGTTCGCTTATTTTGATAAATATATGGCTAGTAAATTAGTTTATAAACCATAGATAAGTTGGAATACAGTAGGTATAACACCCATATAAATAAATAATGAGTTCATTACAGTACCTTGAAGTGATCTTTTGTTTTCTTTCGCTAACGGAGCTCACGAGATTTTCTACTTTAAGTTTTGTGTTGTGAAGTTTTCAAGTTTTGGGTAAAGATTTGATGGATTATGGAACAAGGAGTGGCAAGATCCAAAGCTTGGGGATGCCCATGGCACCCCCAATATAATCTAAGGACACCTAAAAGCCAAAGCTTGGGGATGCCCCGGAAGGCATCCCCTCTTTCGTCTACTTCTATCGGTAACTTTACTTGGAGCTATATTTTTATTTACCACATGATATGTGTTTCGCTTGGAGCATCTTGTATGATTTGAGTCTTTTCTTATTAGTTTACCACAAAAATCCTTGCTGTACACACCTTTTGAGAGAGCCATACATGATTTGGAATTTGTTAGAATACTCTATGTGCTTCGCTTATATCTTTTGAGTTATATAATTTTGCTCTAGTGCTTCACTTATATATTTTAGAGCACGGTGGTGGATTTGTTTTATAGAAACTATTGATCTCTCATGCTTAACTTATATTATTTTGAGAGTGTTAGTAGCATGGTAATTTGCTTAAAATCCTAATATGCTTGGTATGCAAGATTAATAATAAAAATTCTCTTATGAGTGTATTGAATACTATGATAAGTTTGGTACTTGATAATTGTTTTGAGACATGGAGATGGTGATATTAAAGTCATGCTAGTTGAGTAGTTGTGAATTTGAGAAATACTTGTGTTGAAGCTTGTGATTCCCGTAGCATGCACGTATGGTGAACCGTTATGTGATGAGGTCGGAGCATGATTTATTTATTGATTGTCTTCCTTATGAGTGGCGGTCGGGGACGAGCGATGGTCTTTTCCTACCAATCTATCCCCCTAGGAACATGCGCGTAATACTTTTCTTCGATAACTTGTAGATTTTTGCAATAAGTATATGAGTTCTTTATGACCAATGTTGAGTCCATGGATTATACGCACTCTCACCCTTCCACCTTTGCTAGCCTCTCTAATACCGCACACCTTTCGCCGGTATCATACACCCACCATATACCTTCCTCAAAACAGCCACCATACCTACCTATTATGGCATTTCCATAGCCATTCCGAGATATATTACCATGCAACTTTCCACCGTTCTGTTTATGGCACACTCCATCATTGTCACATTGCTTAGCATGATCATATAGTTGACATAGTATTTGTGGCAAAGCCACCGTTCATAATTCTTTCATACTTGTCACTCATGCATCATTGCATATCCCGGTACACCGTCGGAGGCATTCATATAAAGTCATATTTTTGTTCTAAGTATCGAGTTGTAATTGTTGAGTTGTAAGAACAATAAAAGTGTGATGATCACCATTATTAGAGCATTGTCCCAGTGAGGAAAGGATGATGGGGACTATGATTCCCCCACAAGTCGGGATGAGACTCCGGACGAAAAAAAAAGAAAAGAGGTCATAAAAAAGAGAAAAGGCCCAAATAAAAAAAGAAGAAAAAAAATAAAAAAATAAAAATGAGAGAAAAAAAGAGAAGGGACAATGTTACTATCCTTTTACCACACTTGTGCTTCAAAGTAGCACCATGATCTTCATAGTAGAGAGTCTCTCATGTTATCACTTTCATATACTAGTGGGAATTTTTCATTATAGAACTTGGCTTGTATATTCCAATGATGGGCTTCCTCAAATTGACCTAGGTCTTCATGAGCAAGCAAGTTGGATGCACACCCACTTAGTTTCTTTTTGAGCTTTCATATACTTATAGCTCTAGTGCATTCGTTGCATGGCAATCCCTACTCACTCACATTGATATCTTTGATGGGCATCTCCATAGCCCGCCTAGTTGATGTGAGACTATCTTCCCCTTTTGTCTTCTCCACAACCACCACTCTGTTCCACCTATAGTGCTATATCCATGGCTCACGCTCATGTATTGCGTGAAGATTGAAAAAGTTTTGAGAATGTCAAAAGTATGAAACAATTGCTTGGCTTGTCATCGGGGTTGTGCATGATTTAAATATTTTGTGTGGTGAAGATAGAGCATAGCCAGACTATATGATTTTGTAGGGATAACTTTCTTAAGCCATGTTATTTTGAGAAGACATAATTGCTTTGTTGGTATGCTTAAAGTATTATGATTTTTATGTCAATATGAACTTTTGTCTTGAATCTTTCGGATCTGAATATTCATACCACAATTAAGAAGAATTACATTAAAATTATGCCAAGTAGCACTCCGCAGCAAAATTTCTGTTTTTATCATTTACCTACTCGAGGACGAGCAGGAATTAAGCTTGGGGATGCTTGATACGTCTCCAACGTATCTATAATTTTTTATTGCTCCATGCTATATTATCTACTGTTTTGGACATTATTGGGCTTTATTATCCACTTTTATATTATTTTTGGGACTAACCTATTAACTGGAGGCCCAGCTCAGAATTGTTGTTTTTTGCCTGTTTTAGGGTTTCGAAGAAAATGAATATCAAACGGAGTCCAAACGGAATAAAACCATCGGGAACATGATTTTCTCACCGAATACAACTCAGGAAACTTGGACCCTACATCAAGCCAACTAACAGGAGGCCACGAGGTAGGGGGCGCACCTGCCCCGCTAGGCGCGCCCTCCACCCTCGTGGGCCCCCTGTTGCTCCACCGATGTACTTCTTCCTTCTATATATACCCACATACCCCCAAACGATCAGATACGGAGCCAAAACCCTAATTCCACCGCCGTAACTTTCTGTATCCACGAGATCCCATCTTGGGGCCTATTCTGGAGCTCCGCTGGAGGGGGCATCGATCACGGAGGGCTTCTACATCAACACCAGAGCCTCTCCGATGAAGTGTGAGTAGTTTTACTTCAGACCTACGGGTCCATAGTTAGTAGCTAGATGGCTTCTTCTCTCTTTTTGAATCTCAATACAATGTTCCCCCCCTCTCTTGTGGAGATCCATTCGATGTAATCTTCTTTTTGCGGTGTGTTTGTTGAGACCGATGAATTGTGGGTTTATGATCAAGTCTATCTATGAATAATATTTGAATCTTCTCTGAATTCTTTTATGTATGATTGGTTATCTTTGCAAGTCTCTTCGAATTATCAGTTTGGTTTGGCCTACTAGATTGATCTTTCTTGCAATGGGAGAAGTGCTTAGCTTTGGGTTCAATCTTGCGGTGTCCTTTCCCGGTGACAATAAGGGTAGCAAGGCACGTATTGTATTGTTGCCATCGAGGATAACAAGATGGGGTTTCTTCATATTTCATGAGTCTATCCCTCTACATCATGTCATCTTGCTTAAGGTGTTACTCTGTTTTTAACTTAATACTCTAGATGCATGCTAGATAGCGGTCGATGAGTGGAGTAATAGTAGTAGATGCAGGTAGGAGTCGGTCTACTTGTCTCGGACGTGATGCATATATACATGATCATACCTAGATATTCTCATAACTATGCTTAGTTCTGTCAATTGCTCAACAGTAATTTGTTCACCCACCATAGAATACTTATGCTCTCGAGAGAAGCCACTAGTGAAACCTATGGCCCCGGGTCTATCTTTATCATATGAATCTCCTACTACTTAGTTATTTACTTTGCTATTTATCTTGCCTTTATTTTACTTTGCATCTTTATCATAAAAGTACCAAAAATATTATCTTATCATATCTATTAGATCTCACTCTCGTAACTGGCCTTATAGGGATTGACAATCCCTATTTGTGTTGGTTGCGAGGATTTATTTGTTTTGTGCAGGTACGAGGGACTCACGCGTAGCCTCCTACTGGATTGATACCTTGGTTCCCAACAACTGAGGGAAATACTTACGCTACTTTGCTGCATCATCCCTTCCTCTTCGGGGAAAACCAACGCAGTGCTAAAAGAGGTAGCAGTGGCACTAGATGCACTTAAAATCTCCCCCTTTTTGGTGATTGATGACAAACTGGTTGAATTTTTCAACGGGATAAAAGTATGTCAAATTGTAAGGATAAGGTATTGTCTTCATAAGTAGCAAAAGGCTCCCCCTGAAGATGTGCATAGAAATAATTTGCATTTGAATGCAACTGCACATGGCAGGTTTTACTTGTGGAGATCCTCTTCAGCTTATGAAGACAATTCATCATGCATGAAAGAATACAATGAAGATAATGACATGCATAATGAAAAATGGATGTATGTGGAATGACTTCGTGCGGAATTTATCATCGCACATGCGGAATTTATCATCGCATCACATAGTTAACAGAAAAGGTAGCAGACAACCATCAAGTTTAAGTGTTAGAACTCAAAGAACCGAAAGTATCAAAACCAAGAGTTGTAAACACTTGCAAAAGTATAGCAACCACCCATAAGGACCCGCTTGAAGACTATCAAATCATATGCTTCTCCCCCTTTTGTCAGTAAGAGACAAAAAGGCTTGAAGACATAGAGCTCTACTTATTCCCATGAGTAGGTGAAGGTGCAGGGTCGATGTTGGAGTCCGGTGGTGCAGAAGAGCTTGGTGTAGTGTCGATTCTCGGCGAAGTTGTAGTTGGTGAAGTAGCATCATCTTTGTCATCAAAGACTCGGGCATCGACAATTGCTGCCGAGGAGGAGTACTCAGAGTCTTCGAGTGAGGGAGTCCGACGCAAGAGAGCGTTCCTGGGAGGAGTGGAATCAAATTTGAATCGCTCTGTGAAGCCATCCTGTTGAAGATCATCTTAAGAGCTTATCAATGTCAGACTCTTCCACGACCGCCGACAGTTTTCATGTGTGACAAAGGTATTCTTGGTGGCAAGATTTCGAATGCGATTAACGTCCACCAAGAGACTTTGCATCTGACGCTTGAGCCAGTCATGATGCTTATCCTATTTTTGATGTAATGCCACGAGAAGCTCCCGGTCATTGTGAGCGCGAGATCGCTTCCGAGGCCTTTGAGCAATGGTGCTTTCAGTGGCTTCAATGGTTGCACAACAAGGTGCACGAGTGTTACCAGCCAGAGGATAAACACGAGTGGCAGCAAGAACTCCTGCAATGAGTTGTGTGAAGCTTTGGTGATCTGCATTGTGAAGATATAGAAGCTCCTTGGCAGGTTCAGGGTAGATGGTTTCGACAGACATATCAACCTCTAGCAAAAGATGTGATGATTGCGCGCAGAGGGCTGATAGTTGACAGAAGAGTGAAGCTTGATGAGGCACATTACCCATGGAGCATAAAATTTCAGACCAAATAGATCAGATCCAGACGCAGAAAGTTGCCTGATGAAGAAGTTTTGAGCATTGAAGCTGATGCCATTGAGGATATAGAAAACCAATGTCTTCATTCTTCCTTCAAGCTTTGTTGCAGGAGAATGTCCTTTGACAGGCCATAGAGTTCGCCGGATGATATGATAAATGGTGCGGGGCAGATACTCTAGGTCTTCAAAAAATTTCCTACGCACACGCAAGATCACGGTGATGCATAGCAACGAGAGGGGAGAGTATCGTCTACGTACCCTCATAGACCGTAAGTGGAAGCGTTATGAGAACGCGGTTGATGTAGTCGTATGTCTTCACGATTCGACCGATCCAAGTACCAAACGTACGGCACCTCCGAGTTCAGCACATGTTCAGCTCAATGACGTCCCACGAGCTCCGATCCAGTAGAGCTTCACAGGAGAGTTCCGTCAGCACAATGGCGTGATGACGGTGATGATGTTGCTACCGACGCAGGGCTTCGCCTAAGCACAGCTACGATATGATCGAGGTGGATTATGGTGGAGGGGGGCACCGCACACGGCTTGGAACAATCAACTTGTGTGTTTCCATGGGGTGACCCCCTCCCTGTATCTAAAGGAGTGGAAGAGGGGGAGGGCCGGCCCTCTACTATGGCGCGCCCTGGGGAGTCCTACTCCCACTGGGAGTAGGATTCACCCCCCATTCCATGTAGTAGGAGTAGGAGGGAAGGAAAAGGAAAAGAGAAGAGAAGGAAGGAGGGGGCGCCGCCCCTCCCCCTAGTACAATTTGGAATAAGCCTTGGGGGTGCACATCCTCCCCTCTCTCTTTCCCCTAAAGCCCAATAAGGCCCATATACTCCCCGGTGAATTCCCGTAACTCTCCGGTACTCCGAAAAATACCCAAATCACTCGGAACCTTTCCGATGTCCGAATATAGTCGTCCAATATATGAATCTTTACGTCTCGACCATTTTGAGACTCCTCGTCATGTCCCTGATCTCATCCGGGACTCCGAACTACCTTCGGTACATCAAAACACATAAACTCATATTGCCGATCGTCACCGAACATTAAGCGTGCGGACCCTACGAGTTCAAGAACTATGTAGACATGACCGACACACGTCTCCGGTCAATAACCAATAGCGGAACCTGGATGCTCATATTGGCTCCCACATATTATACGAAGATCTTTATCGGTCAAACCTCATAACAACATACATTGTTCCCTTTGTCATCGGTGTCTTACTTGCCTGAGATTCGATCATGGGTATCCTAATACCTAGCTCAATATCGTTACCGGCAAGTCTCTTTACTCGTTCCGTAATACATCATCCCGCAATTAACTCATTAGTTGCATTGCTTGCAAGGCGTGAAGTGATGTGCATTACCGAGAGGGCCCAGAGATACCTCTCCGACAATCGGAGTGACAAATCCTAATCTTGATCTATGCCAACTCAACAAGTACCATCGGAGACACCTGTAGAGAACCTTTATAATCACCCAGTTATGTTGTGACGTTTGGTAGCACACAAAGTGTTCCTCCGGTATTCGGGAGTTGCATAATCTCATAGTCATAGGAACATGTATAAGTCATGAAGAAAGCAATAGCAACAAACTAAATGATCATCGTGCTAAGCTAACGGATGGGTCAAGTCAATCACATCATTCTCTAATGATGTGATCCCGTTAATCAAATGACAACTCATGTCTATGGTTAGGAAACATAACCATCATTGATTCAACGAGCTAGTCAAGTAGAGGCATACCAGTGACAATCTGTTTGTCTATGTATTCACACATATGTATTAAGTTTCCGGTTAATACAATTCTAGCATGAATAATAAACATTTATCATGATATAAGGAAATATAAATAACAACTTTATTATTGCCTCTAGGGCATATTTCCTTCAGTCTCCCACTTGCACTAGAGTCAATAATCTAGTTCACATCTTTATGTGATTAGTTCACATCTCCATGTGACTAATACCCAAAGGGTTTACTAGAGTCAATAATCTAGTTCACATCGCTATGTGATTAACACCCAAAGAGTGATCATGTTGTGCTTGTGAGAGAAATTTATTCAACGGGCCTGCCACATTCTGAGCCATATTATTTTGCAAATTTTCTATATATACAATGCTTTGCACGGAGCTACTCTACCTAATTGCTCCCACTTTCAATATGTATACAGATCGAGACTTAGAGTCATCTAGATCAATGTAAAAAGCTTGCATCGACGTAACTCTTTACGATGAACTCTTTTATCACCTCCATAACCGAGAAATATTTCCTTAGTCCTCTAAGGATAATTTTGACTACTGTATAGTGATCTACTCCTAGATCACTATCGTACTCCTTTGCCAAACTCAGGGCAGGGTATACAATAGATCTGGTACATAGCATGACATACTTTATAGAACCTATGACTGAGGCATAGGGAATGACTTTTCATTCTCTTTCTATTTTCTGTCGTGGTCGGGTTTTGAGCCTTTACTCAACTTCACACCTTGCAACACAGGCAAGAACTCCTTCTTTGACTGTTCCATTTTGAACTACTTCAAAATCTTGTCAAGGTATGTACTCATTGAAAATATATCAAGCGTCTTGATCTATCTCTATAGATCTTGATGCTTAATATGTAAGTAGCTTTACGGAGGTCTTTCTTTGAAAAACTCCTTTCAAACACTCCTTTATGCTTTCCAAAAAAATCTACATTATTTCCGATCAACAATATGTCATTTACATATACTTATCAGGAATATTGTAGTGCTCCCACTCACTTTCTTGTAAATACAGGCTTCACCGCAAGTCTGTATAAAACCATATGCTTTGATCACTTTATCAAAGTATATATTCCAACTCCGAGATGCTTGCACCAGTTCATAGATGGATCGCTGGAGCTTGCACACTTTGTTACCACCTTTAGGATTGACAAAACCTTCTGGTTGCATCGTATACAACTCTTCTTTAAGAAATCCATTAAGGAATACAATTTTGACATCCATTTGCCAGATTTCATAAAATGCGGCAACTGCTAACATGATTCGGACAGACTTTTAAGCATCAATACGAGTGAGAAAATCTCATCGTAGTCAACACCTTGAACTTGTCGAAAACATTTTTGCGACAATTCGAGCTTTGTAGATAGTAACACTACTATCAGCGTCCGTCTTCCTCTTGAAGATCCATTTATTCTTAATGACTCACCGATCACCGGGCAAGCCAATCAAAGTCCATTCTTTGTTCTCATACAAGGATCCCATCTCAGATTTCATGGCCTCAAGCCATTTTGCGGAATCTGGGATCATCATCATAGTTCGTAGGTTCATAGTTCGTAGGTTCATCATGATCTAGTAACATGACTTCCAGAAAGTATTACCGTACCACTCTGGTGTGGACCATACTCTGGTTGTCCTACGAGGTTCGGTAGTAACTTGATCTGAAGTTTCATGATCATCATCATTATCTTCCTCACTAATTGGTGTAGAGATCACTAGAACTGAATTTTGTGATGAACTACTTTCCAATTCGGGAGAAGGTACAATTACCTTATCAAGTCTACATTCCTCCCACTCACTTCTTTCGAGAGAAACTTCTTCTCTAGAAAGGATCCATTCTTAGCAACAAAATATCTTGCCTTTGGATCTGTGATAGAAGGTGTACCCAACAGTTTCCTTTTGGGTATCCTATGAAGACGCACTACTCGAGCATATCAGTTTGAAACCTTTTCACATAAGCATCGCAACCCCAAACTTTAAGAAATGACAGCTTTGGTTTCTTGCCAAACCATAGTTCATACGGTGTCATCTCAACGGATTTAGATGGTGCCCTATTTAACGTGAATGCAGTTGTCTCTAATGCATAACCCCAAAACGATAGTGGTAAATCAGTAAGAAACATCATAGATCACTCCATATCTAGTAAAGTGTGATTATGACGTTCGGACACACCATTACGCTATGGTGTTCAAGGTGGCGTGAGTTGCGAAACTATTCTGCATTGTTTCAAATGAAGACCAAACTCGTAACTCAAATATTCTCCTCCACGGTCAGATCATAGAAACCTTATTTTCTTGTTACGATGATTTTCCACTTCACTCTAAAATTCTTTGAACTTTTCAAATGTTTCATACTTATGTTTCATCAAGTCGATATACCCATATCTGCTCAAATCATCTGTGAAGGTCAGAAAATAACGATACCTGTCGTGAGCCTCAACACTCATCGGACCCCATACATCAGTATGTATTATTTCCTATAAGTCAGTTGCTCGCTCCATTGTTCCGGAGAACGGAGTCTTAGTCATCTTGCCCATGAGGCATGGTTCGCAAGCATCAAGTGATTCATAATCAAGTGATTCCAAAAGCCCATCAGCATGGAGTTTCTTCATGCGCTTTACACCAATATGACCTAAATGGTAGTGCCACAAATAAGTTGCACTATCATTATTAACTTTGCATCTTTTGGCTTCAATATTATAAATATGTGTATCACTACAATCGAGATTCAATAAACCATTCACCTTGGGTGTAAGACCACAGAAGGTTTTATTCATGTAACGAAATAACAATTATTCTTTGACTTAAATGAATAACCGTATTGCAATAAACATGATCCAATCATATTATGCTCAACGCAAACACCAAATAACATTTATTTTAGGTTCAACACTAATCCTGAAGGTAAAGAGAGTGTGCGATGGTGATCTTATCAACCTTTGGAATTACTTCCAACACACATCGTCACCTTGCCCTCAACTAGTCTTTTGTTTATTTTGCAACTCCCGTTTTGAGTTACTACTTTTAGCAACTGAACCAGTATCAAATACCGAGGGGTTTGCTATAAACACTAGTAAAGTACACACATCATGTATATCAAATATACCTTTGTTCACTTTGCCATCCTTCTTACCCGCCAAGTATCTAGGGTAGTTCCACTTCTAGTGACCATTTCCTCTGTAGTAGAAGCACTCAGTTCCAGGCTTGGATCTAGCTTTGGGCTTCTTCATGGGAGTGGCAACTTGATTGCCATTATTCTTGAAGTTCCCTTTCTTTCCCTTGCTCTTTTACTTGAAACTAGTGATTTTTTCAACCATCAACACTTGATGCTTTTCTTGATTTCTACCTTCATCGATTTCAGCATCACGAAGAGCTTGGGAATCATTTCCTTTATCCCTTGCATATAATAGTTCATCACGAAGTTCTAGTAACTTGGTGATAGTGACTAGAGAACTCTGTCAATCACTATCTTATCTGGAAGATTAACTTCCACTTGATTCAAGTGATTGTAGTACTCAGACAATCTGAGCACATGCTCACTGGTTGAGATATTCTCCTCCAGCTTGTAGGCAAAGTACTTGTTAGAGGTCTCATACCTCTTGACTCGCGCATGAATCTGAAATACCAATTTCAGCTCTTGGAACATCTTATATGCTCTGTGGCGTTCAAAACATTTTTGACGTCCCGGTTTTAAGCCGTAAAGCATGGTGCACTAAACTATCAAGTAGTCATCATATCGAGCTTTGTCAAACGTTCATAACATCTATATCTGCTCCTGTAATAGGCCCATCACCTAGCGGTGCATGAAGGACATAATAGTTCTGTGCAGCAATGAATATAACCCTCAGATCACGGAGCTAGTCTGTATCATTGCTACTAACATCTTTCAACTTATTTTTCTCTAGGAACATATCAAAAATAAACAGGGAGCTACATTGCAAGCAATTGATCTATAACATAGATATGCAAATACTATCAGGACTAAGTTCATGATAAATTAAAGTTCAATTTAATCATATTACTAAGAACTCCCACTTAGATAGACATCCCTCTAATCATCTAAGTGATCACGTGATCCATATCAACTAAACCATGTCCGATCATCACGTGAGATGGAGTAGTTTTCAATGGTGAACATCACTATGTTGATCATATCTACTATATGATTCACGCTCGACCTTTTGGTCTCAGTGTTCCGAGGCCATATCTGCATATGCTAGGCTCGTCAAGTTTAACCTGAGTATTTCTGTGTGTGCAAAATTGGCTTGCACCCGTTGTATGTGAACGTAGAGCTTATCACACCCGATCATCATGTGGTGTCTCGGCACGACGAACTTTGGCAACGGTGCATATTCAGGGAGAACACTTGTACCTTGAAATTTAGTGAGAGATCATCTTATAAAGGAGTGGGGTGACCCCCTCCCTGTATATAAAGGAGTGGAGGAGGGGGAGGGTCGGCCCTCTACTATGGCGCGCCATGGGGAGTCCTACTCCCACCGGGAGTAGGATTCACCCCCCCCCCCCCTTCCATGTAGTAGGAGTAAGAGGGAAGGAAAGGGAAAAGAGAAGAGAAGGAAGGAGGGGGCGCCGCCCCTCCCCCTAGTCCAATTTGGACTAAGCCTTGGGGGCGCACAGCCTCCCCTCTCTCTTTCCCCTAAAGCCCAATAAGGCCCATATACTCCCCGGCGAATTCCTGTAACTCTCCGGTACTCCGAAAAATACCCGAATCACTCGGAATCTTTCCGATGTCCAAATATAGTCATCCAATATATCGAGATTTATGTCTCAACCATTTCGAGACTCCTCGTCATGTACCCGATCTCATCAGGGACTCCGAACTACCTTCGGTACATCAAAACACATAAACTCATATTGTCGATCATCACCAAACGTTAAGCATGCGGACCCTACAGGTTCGAGAACTATGTAGACATGACCGAGACACGTCTCCGGTCAATAACCAATAGCGGAACCAGGATGCTCATATTGGCTCCTACATATTATATGAAGATCTTTATCGGTCAAACCGCATAACAACATACGTTGTTCCCTTTGTCATCGGTGTGTTACTAGCCTGAGATTCGATCGTGGGTATCCTAATACCTAGCTCAATATCATTACCGGCAAGTCTCTTTACTCGTTCCGTAATACATCATCCCACAATTAACTCATTAGTTCCATTGCTTGCAAGGCTTAAAGTGATGTGCATTACCGAGAGGGCCCAGAGATACCTCTCCAACAATCGGAGTGACAAATCCTAATCTTGATCTATGCCAACTCAACAAGTACCATCGGAGAAACCTGTAGAGCACCTTTATAATCACCCAGTTACGTTGTGATGTTTGGTAGCACACAAAGTGTTCCTCCGGTATTCGGGAGTTGCATAATCTCATAGTCATAGGAACATGTATTAGTCGTGAAGAAAGCAATAGCAACAAACTAAACGATCATCGTGCTAAGCTAACGGATGGGTCAAGTCAATCACATCATTCTCTAATGATGTTATGCCCTTAATCAAATGACAACTGATGTCTATGGTTAGGAAACATAACCATCATTGATTCAACGAGCTAGTCAAGTAGAGGCATACTAGTGACAACCAGTTTGTCTATGTATTCACACATGTATTAAGTTTCTGGTTAATACAATTCTAGCATGAATAATAAACATTTATCATGATATAAGGAAATATAAATAACAACTTTATTATTGCTTCTAGGGCATATTTCCTTCAAGATCATTGAAGATCTCCGCCTCCTCCTTGCTCTTTATGAGCATCTCAAGAGCATCATTGCCAAAATCGTCGCCGTTGGACAGATCAATGGTGGCTTCTTCATTTCACAAAATATCAGCTGGGGTCAGTTCTTGCTCAGAGTGTTGGATGGGCTTCTTCTGCTTTGAAGACTTCTCAGAATTCTTGGAGATGCGAGAAAGATATTCAGACTGCACACTTGCTTCAGGAGGTGCAGTGGCCAGAGGCTTCGCACACGAAACTTTCGTTGCTGCAGAGGGCTTTGAAGCCTTTGATTTCTTCTGCTTCTGCTTCGGTGGGGTTGGCGCTGATACGTCTCTAACGTATCTGTAATTTTTGATTGCTCCATGCTATATTACCTACTATTTTGGACTATATTGGGCTTTATTTTCCACTTTTATATTATTTTTGGGACTAACCTATTAACCGAAGGCCCAGCCCAGAATTGTTGTTTTTTTGCCTATTTCAGTATTTCGGAGAAACAGAATATCAAACGGAGTCCAAACGGAATAAAACCTTCGGGAACGTGATTTTCTCACCGAACGTGATCCAGGAGACTTGGACCCTACTCCAAGGATTCAAAGAGGTGGTCACGAGGGTGGGGGCACGCCCACCCCCCTAGGGCGCGCCCCCTGCCTCGTGGCCCCCTCAGTGCTCCACCTACGTACTCCTTCCTCTTATATATACCTACGTACCCCCAAACGATCAGAACAGGAGCCAAAAACCTAATTTCACCACCGCAACTTTCTGTATCCATGAGATCCCATCTTGGGGCCTGTTTCGGAGCTCCGTCGGAGAGGGCCGTCATCACGGGGGTCTTCTACATCATCATAGCCTCTCCGATGAAGTGTGAGTAGTTTACTTCAGACCTTCGGGTCCATAGTTAGTAGCTAGATGGCTTCTTCTCTCTTTTTGGATCTCAATACAAAGTTCTCCCCCTCTCTTGTGGAGATGTATTCAATGTAATCTTCTTCTTTTTGTGGTGTGTTTGTTGAGACCGATGAATTGTGGGTTTATGATCAAGTCTATCTATGAATAATATTTGAATCTTCTCTGAATTCTATTATGTATGATTGGTTATCTTTGCAAGTCTCTTCGAATTATACGTTTGGTTTGGCCAACTAGATTGGTAGTTCTTGCCATGGAAGAAGTGCTTAGCTTTGGGTTCGATCTTGCGGTGTCCTTTCCCAGTGACAGAAGGGGCAGCAAGGCGCGTATTGCATCGTTGCCATCGAGGATAACAAGACGGGGTTTATTTCATATTGCATGAATTTATCTCTCTACATCATGTCATCTTGCTTAAAGCGTTACTCTGTTTTTAACTTAATACTCTAGATGCATGTTGGATAGCGGTCGATGGGTGGAGTAATAGTAGTAGATGCAGAATCATTTCGGTCTACTTGTCACGGACGTGATGCCTATATAGATGAGCATGCCTAGATATTCTCATAACTATGCTCAATTCTATCAATTGCTCAACAGTAATTTGTTCACCCACCGTAGAATACTTATGCTCTTGAGAGAAGCCACTAGTGAAACCTATGGCCCCCGGGTCTATTCTCATCATATCAATCTCCATCACTTTAATCTTGCTTTGCTTTTTACTTTGCCTTTTACTTTTCACTTTGCATCTCTATACCAAAAATACCAAAAATATTATATCTATCAGATCTCACTCTCGTAAGTGACCTTGAAGGGAGTGACAACCCCTAATCGCGTTGGTTGCGAGTAGCTATCGTTTTGTGGAGGTACGAGGGACTTGAGCATGGCCTCCTACTGGATTGATACCTTGGTTCTCAAAAACTGAGGGAAATACTTACGCTACTCTACTGCATCATCCCTTCCTCTTCGGGGAAATCCAACGCAAGCTCAAGAGGTAGCAAGAAGAATTTCTGGCGCCGTTGCTGGGGAGTCTACGCAAAAAGTCAACATACCAAGTACCCATCACAATCCCTATCTCTCGCAGTACATTATTTGCCATTTGCCTCTCGTTTTCCTCTCCCCCACTTCACCCTTGCCGTTTTATTCGATCTCTCTCTCTCTATCCTCCCTCTCTATTTGCATCTTTTTTGCCCGCTTGCCTTTTGTTTGCTCGTGTGTTGGATTGCTTGTTTGTCGCAATGGCTCAAGATACTACCAAATTGTGTGACTTCACCAATACCAATAATAATGATTTCCTTAGCACTCCGATTGCTCCTCTTGCCAATACTGAATCTTGTGAAATCAATACTGCTTTGTTGAATCTTATTATGAAAGATCAATTCGCCGGCCTTCCTAGTGAAGATGTCTCTACTCATCTGAATAGCTTCATTGATTTATGTGATATGCAAAAGAAAAAAGATGTCGATAATGATGTCGTTAAATTGATGCTATTTCCTTTTTCGCTTAGAGATCGTGCTAAAGCTTGGTTTTTGTCTTTGCCTAAAAATAGTATTGATTCTTGGAACAAGTGCAAAGATGCTTTTATCTCTAAGTATTTCCCTCCCGCTAAAATCATCTCTCTTAGAAACGATATTATGAATTTTAAGCAACTTGATCATGAACATGTTGCACAAGCTTGGGAGAGAATGAAATTAATTATACGTAATTGCCCCACTCATGGTTTGAATTTGTGGATGTATACAAAAAATTTATGCCGGATTGAATTTTGCTTCTAGAAATCTTTTAGATTCAGCCGCGGGAGGCACTTTTATGGAAATCACTTTAGGAGATGCTACTAAACTCCTAGATAATATTATGGTTAATTATTCTCAATGGCATACTGAAAGATCTTCTAATAAAAAAGTGCATGCGATAGAAGAAATCAATGTTTTGAGTGGAAAGATGGATGAACTTATGAAATTATTTGCTACTAAGAGTGTTTCTTCTGATCCTAATGATATGCCTTTGTCTACTTTGATTGAGAATAACAATGAACCTATGGATGAGAATTTTGTTGGTAGGAATAATTTTGGTAACAACGCTTATAGAGGGAATTTTAATCCTAGGTCATATCCTAGTAATCCTTCTAATAATTATGGGAATTCCTACAACAACTCTTATGAAAATTATAATAAGATGCCCTCTGAATTTGAGAATAGTGTTAAAGAGTTTATGAATTCACAAAAGAATTTTAATGCTTTGCTTGAAGAGAAATTGCTTAAAGTTGACGATTTGAACATTGATAGAATTTCTCTTGTGATTGATTCTTTAAAGCTTAGATCTATTCCTCCTAAGCATGATATCAATGAGTCTCTCAAAGCCATGAGCATTTCCATTGATGAGTGCAAGGAAAGAACAGCTAGGATGCGTGCTTCCAAAGATGCCTTTATTAAAGTGCGTTCTTCCAATTCCTATGAAAATCAAGATGAAAATCTAAAATTTATTGATGTGTCTCCTATTAAATCTTTGTTTTGCAATATGAATCTTGATGAAACTGAATATGATCTTCCTTTACCTAGAAGGCGTTCTAAAAATTCAGAGTATTTAGATCTTTATGATGAAATTGATGAAAGTGGGATTGAAAGAAATAAAAATCTAGATGTTGTTAAACCCACTATATTGGATTTCAAGGAATTTAATTATGAAAGTTGCTCTTTAAGTGATTGTATTTCCTTGTTGCCATCCATGCTAAATTCTCCACATGCTTATAGTCAAAAGAAAGCCTTCACCAAACATATTGTTGATGCCTTGATGCAATCTTATGAAGAAAAACTTGAGTTGAAAGTTTCTATCCCTAGAAAACTCTATGATGAGTGGGAACCAAATATTAAAATTAAAATTAAAGATCATGAGTTTTATGCTTTGTGTGATTTGGGTGCTAGTGTCTCTACTATTCCCAAGACTTTGTGTGATTTGCTAGATTTCCGTAATTTTAATGATTGCTCTCTAAACTTGCATCTTGCAGATTCTACTATTAAGAAACCTATGGGAAGGATTAATGATGTTCTTATTGTTGCAAATAGGAATTATGTGCCCGTAGATTTCATTGTTCTTGATATAGATTGCAATCCTTCTTGCCCTATTATTCTTGGTAGACCTTTCCTTAGAACGGTTGGTGCGATTATTGATATGAAGGAAGGGAATATTAGATTTAAATTTCCATTAAAAAAAGGCATGGAAAACTTTCCAAGAAAGAAAATAAAATTGCCATATGAAACTATCATGAGAGCCACTTATGGATTGCCTACCAAAGATGGCAATACCTAGATCTATCCTTGCTTTTATGCCTAGCTAGGGGCGTTAAACGATAGCGCTTGTTGGGAGGCAACCCAATTTTATTTTTATTCCTTGATTTTTGCTCCTGTTTAGTAATAAATAATTTATTTAGCCTCTGTTTTGGTTGTGTTTTTTGTGTTTAATTAGTTTTTGTGTCAAGTAGAACCGTTGGGAAGACTTGGGGAAAGTCTTGTTGAACTTGCTGTAAAAAACAGAAACTTTAGCGCTAACGAGAACTGCTGTTATTTTTATTTGAAAAGTGATATTTAGTTAATTCTTTTTGAAGATGATTAATATATAAATTCCTCACGTCCAGTAATTTATTTTAGAATTTTTGGGGTTCCAGATCTTGCGCTAGCTACAGATTACTACAGACTGTTCTGTTTTTGACAGATTCTGTTTTTCGTGTGTTGTTTGCTTATTTTGATGAATCTATGGCTAGTAAAATAGTTTATAATCCATAGAGAATTTTTGGAATGCAGTAGATTTAACACCAATATAAATAAAGAATGATTTCATTACAGTACCTTGAAGTGGTTTTTTGTTTTCTTTTGCTAACGGAGCTCACGAGTTTTCTACTTTAAGTTTTGTGTTGTGAAGTTTTCAAGTTTTGGGTGAATTCTTGTGATGGATTATGGAACAAGGAGTGGCAAGAGACTAAGATTGGGGATGCCCATGGCACCCCCAAGATAATCCAAGGACACCAAAAAGTCAAAGCTTGGGGATGCCCCGGAAGGCATCCCCTCTTTCGTCCACTTCCATCGGTAATTTACTTGGAGCTATATTTTTATTCACCAACATGATATGTGTTTTGCTTGGAGCATCTTGTATTATTTGTTTCTTTGTGTTTTAGTATGCCACAATCATCCTTGCTGTACACACCTTTTGAGAGAGCCATACATGAATTAAAATTTGATAGAATACTCTATGTGCTTCACTTATATCTTTTCAGCTATGTAGTTTTGCTCTATGTGCTTCACTTATATCTTTTTGAGCTAAATAATTTTGCTCTATGTGCTTCACTTAGATCTTTTAGAGCATGGTGGTGGATTTGTTTTAAAGAAACTATTGATCTCTCATGCTTCACTTAAATTATTTTGAGAGTCTCTTAATAGCATGGTAATTTGCTTAATAATAATATGCTTGGTATTCAAGATTTGTGAAACTTTCTGTTGAGTGCATTGAATACTAAGAAAAGATTGAAGCATGATAATTGTTTTGAGATGTGGAGGTGATAATATTAGAGTCATGCTATTTGAGTAGTTGTGAATTTAAAGAAAACTTGTGTTAAAGTTTGTGATTCCCGTAGCATGCACGTATGGTGAACTGTTATGTGATGAAGTCGGAGCATGATTTATTTATTGATTGTCTTCCTTATGAGTGGCGGTCGGGGATGAGCGATGGTATTTTCCTACCAATCTATCCCCCTAGGAGCATGCGCATAATACTTTGCTTTGATAACTTCTAGATTTTTGCAATAAGTATATGAGTTCTTTATGACTAATGTTGAGTCCATGGATTATACGCACTCTCACCCTTCCACCTTTGCTAGCCTCTCTAATACCGTGCACCTTTCGCCGGTATCATACACCCACCATACACCTTCCTCAAAACAGCCACCATACCTACCTATCATGGCATTTCCATAGCCATTCCGAGATATATTGCCATGCAACTTTCCGCCATTCTATTTATCATGACACATTCATCATTGTCATATTGCATATCCCGGTACACTGCCAGAGGCATTCATATAGAGTCATATTTTGTTCTAAGTATCAGGTTGTAATTGTTGAGTTGTAAGAAAAATAAAAGTGTTATGATCATCATTTTTAGAGCATTGTCCCAAGTGAGGAAAGAATGATGGAGACTATGATTCCCCCATAAGTTGGGATGAGACTCCGGACGAAAAATAAATAAAAGAGGCCAAAGAAGCCCCCAAAAAAGAGGCCATAAAAAAGAGAAAAGGACCAAATAAAAAATGAGAGAGAAAGAGAGAAGGGACAATGTTACTATCCTTTTACCACACTTGTGCTTCGAAGTAGCACCATGATCTTCATGATAGAGAGTCTCTCGTTATGTCACTTTCATATACTAGTGGGAATCTTTCATTATAGAACTTGGCTTGTATATTCCAATGATGGGCTTCCTCAAATTGCCATAGGTCTTCATGAGCAAGCAAGTTGGATGCACACCCACTTAGTTTCTTTTTGAGCTTTCATATACTTATAGCTCTAGTGCATCCGTTGCATGGTAATCCCTACTCACTCACATTGATATCTATTGATGGGCATCTCCATAGCCCGTTGATACGCCTAGTTGATGTGAGACTATCTTCTCCTTTTTGTCTTGTCCACAACCACCATTCTATTCCACCTATAGTGCTATATCCATGGCTCACGCTCATGTATTGCGTGAAGATTGAAAAAGTTTGAAAAAGTTAGAGTATGAAACAATTGCTTGGCTTGTCATCGGGGTTGTGCATGATTTAAATACTTTGTGTGGTGAAGATAGAGCATAGCCAGACTATATGATTTTGTAGGGATAACTTTCTTTGGCCATGAGATTTTGAGAAGACATAATTGCTTTGTTTGTATGCTTGAAGTATTATTATTTTTATGTCAATATAAACTTTTGTCTTGAATCTTTTGAATCTGAATATTCATATCACAATTAAGAAGATTTGCATTGAAATTATGCCAAGTAGCACTCCGCATCAAAAATTCGGTTTTTATCGTTTACCTACTCAAGGACGAGCAGGAATTAAGCTTGGGGATGCCTGATGCGTCTCCAACATATCTATAATTTTTGATTGCTCCATGCTATATTATCTACTGTTTTGGACTATATTGGGCTTTACTTTCCACTTTTATATTATTTTTGGGACTAACCTATTAACCGGAGGCCCAGCCCAGAATTGCTGTTTTTTGCCTATTTCAGTATTTCGGAGAAACAGAATATTAAACGGAGTCCAAACGGAATAAAACCTTCGGGAACATGATTTTCTCACCGAACGTGATCCAGGAGACTTGGACCCTACTCCAAGGAGTCAAAGAGGCGGTCACGAGGGTGGGGGCACGCCCACCCCCTAGGGCGTGCCCCCTGCCTCGTGGGCCCCTCGATGCTCCACCGACGTACTCCTTCCTCCTATATAAACCTACTTACCCCCAAACGATCAGAACAGGAGCCAAAAACCTAATTCCACCACCGCAACTTTCTGTATCCACGAGATCCCATCTTGGGGCCTGTTCCGGAGCTCCGCCAGAGAGGGCCGTCATCACGGAGGGCTTCTACATCATCATAGCCTCTCCGATGAAGTGTGAGTAGTTTACCTCAGACCTTCGGGTCCATAGTTAGTAGCTAGATGGCTTCTTCTCTCTTTTTGGATCTCAATACAAAGTTCTCCCCCTCTCTTGTGGAGATCTATTTGATGTAATCTTCTTCTTTTTGCGGTGTGTTTGTTGAGACCGATGAATTGTGGGTTTATGATCAAGTCTATCTATGAATAATATTTGAATCTTCCCTGAATTCTATTATGTATGATTGGTTATCTTTGCAAGTCTCTTTGAATTATCCGTTTGGTTTGGCCAACTAGATTGGTAGTTCTTGCCATGGGAGAAGTGCTTAGCTTTGGGTTCGATCTTGCGGTGTCCTTTCCCAGTGACAGAACGGGCAAAAAGGCACGTATTGCATCGTTGCCATCGTGGATAACAAGATGGGGTTTATTTCATATTGCATGAATTTATCTCTCAACATCATGTCGTCTTGCTTAAAGCGTTACCCTGTTTTTAAATTAATACTCTAGATGCATGTTGGATAGCGGTCGATGGGTGGAGTAATAGTAGTAGATGCAGAATTGTTTCAGTCTACTTGTCACGGATGTGATGCCTATATACATGATCATGCCTAGATATTCTCATAACTATGCTCAATTCTGTCAATTGCTCAACAGTAATTTGTTCACCCACCATAGAATACTTATGCTCTTGAGAGAAGCCACTTGTGAAACCTATGGCCCCGGGGTCTATTCTCATCATATCAATCTCCATCACTTTAATCTTGCTTTGCTTTTTTACTTTGCCTTTTACTTTTCACTTTGCATCTCTATACCAAAAATACCAAAAATATTATATCTATCCGATCTCACTCTCGTAAGTGACCGTGAAGGGATTGACAACTCCTAATCACGTTGGTTGCGAGTAGCTATCGTTTTGTGCAGGTACGAGGGACTTGAGCGTGGCCTCCTACTGGATTGATACCTTGGTTCTCAAAAACTAAGGGAAATACTTACGCTACTCTGCTGCATCATCCCTTCCTCTTCGGGGAAATCCAACGCAAGCTCAAGAGGTAGCAGGCGCTTCTTCAGAATCCGCATCGCCAGCTGAGTGATCCATTGCCACGACCGGTTTTCCGGGTAATAAATTTCCAGAAGAGACCGTCGTGCTCATCAGCCCCAGGATTACTGTTAGCTGATGAGGCTCCAACTTGATACAGAAATTTCAAGCAGAAGACAAAATATGTAGTACAAGGCCATTCTGGCCTGTGAGTACAACAAATGGTTTCTAGTGGTTGATGGCGGAAGCGGTCTGTGGATCATCAGTGTCTATGGGACTCCAATTCCCACAGGAACAGCTGACCAGGTTAACTCCTATCTTCGCGAGGCTGTTATCTCCATTGAGTGGGTTCCGGGGCTGGCATCGCGTCGCTCCTCTCCGTGCATGAAAATCTGGCCAAGACAATAGCCAGGGACAAGCCAGTGAGTACTTTGAATGTACCCGCAAACATTATGAACACAGGTATAATATAACAATGATGTGCTGAAAATATTTTATGCTCATGACGTCAGTCACAATAGATAAATGAAACTCTGATGCGTGCAAGCAAGCTATTTATAAAATTGCAATAACATGGTAGTATAAAAACTTATGAAACAAATAATCAAGTAATGCCACAGTCGGGCGTCTGAGCGACGCCACATAGAGGGCTTTAAAAGAAATGCCACAGTCGGGCGTCTGAGCGACGCCACATAAAGGGCTTTAAAATAAATGCCACAGTCGGGCGTCTGAGCGACACCACATAAAGGGCTTTAAAAGAAATGCCACAGTCGGGCGTCTGAGCGACACCACATAAAGGGCTTTAAAAGAAATGCCACAGTCGGGCGTCTGAGCGACACCACATAAAGGGGTTTTAAAAGAAATAATCAAAATGAATATCCCGGAGGTAGAACCATCCCAGAGATACTCGATAATAACAATAATATCACAGGTTAGTCAACAATAATAATAATCATAGTTATCACAAGTCACAAGTAGTAAATTCCATTTCTGGTTAAGAGTTTCACCTCCGAAGACCGACACTAAGACCGACACCTGACCCATCCCAGACTGCAATCCTTAACCATGGACACGGCTATTCGAATAGGTTTATTCTCTGCAGAGGGTGTACTCTTTACCCACGAGTAACGGATTTCTTTAGTCCATCGGGACTAATTCCGTCTACGGTCTTTTTGTTGAAAACACACCTAACTTGCACACACCAGCTTATCACACACGTGTCTGGAATCACCCACGACACCTGTTAAGCAAACTCTAAGTGGGGAGGCTACAACCTCGCGTAGCATGGGATCAAATTTATATCGCGCGCTCTAAGGGGTGGCCTCCCCTCTCGGTCCCAACCGGAAACACCCATGCTCCCGGACCAGGTGGCCTGCCTACCAGTTACAACCAGTATCTTCCACCATGGCCTCTCTGTACGGTGTGTGCTAGAAAGAGGTTGACAACTTACTGAACCGTACTCTACTTGCTGTAGAGACGAGTGGTAGCACGAAACAAGTATGGGGGTTACTGGAACAAGACTCGATCTACGGTCGACTCAGGAGGTTCAAGTATTCCCTGCATGATTAGCATAACAAATATGTTTCATCAAACAGAGTCACCATTCATATCACCTTACTATGCCATACCAGACAGAACCGTCCCGACGGAGACCGGCGACAAACTCATACCTACCCAAGGCAGAGGTTTTCCCGGGTTCCTGCCGGTATGCATGTAAAGCTCATGAGGGTGATTATCATCACAGGTGTGTCCATTACCAACAGCATGGAAATCAGTAACATGCACCCATGCATATGATCATATCACATGAAATAACAAGTCCTTCGAAATGCGGTGGAGTTCTATATGCATCAATGATCACTCCAAAATTATTATGCCAGGGTTCAGAATGCTTGCCTTCAATGTGTGGAAAGGCAGGGTGCTCTCCAAGCTTTTGAAAGTTTTCTTCTCTTTCCCCAAAATCCTATTTGAAAATACATTTGAATTAACCCACATTTCAAAAACAGAACCAAAAAGTTGTTTAAATTTTTTTTAAATAAATCTTAAAATAAACTAGATCAAATTTGAGGAAGGTAGGAAAAAGAATCAACTCATTTGGACTTATATTTAAAAAGTTAGAGCTAGTCAAAGTTTTGGTCAAAAATCTGTTTTTAAATAAAACAGAAAAAGAAAACGTTTCGGAGGGGAATACGCTTTCGGAGAGGGGAAAGCGTACTAGGGATAATATGCCTTCACTTAATCTCACGTGGACAGCGCGGGGTGTCGCTGACAGTGGGCCCGCCTGGCCCACTGGTCATGTTTGACCGGTCGCCGCGCGTCGTCTCCCTCCTCTGTCCGAGCGGAGCGGGGCTCCGGCGATCGTCGCCGGCGTTTGGCTGCTCCTCGCGGGCTCCAGAGGGTGGGGATGGATCCGCACGGCTGGGGCGGTTCTCCCGGTGGTCGAGGGGTTGCTGGGGAAGGAGTAAATCACCGGCGGCGAGCTCCGCGGCGGAGGGAAGCTTCGGTGGCAAAGTGATTTGTTGGCAGCGACGGCTCCCGATCAAAATTAAGTAGGGGGTTGGGTTCACAGGGGAATGAGGAAGTTCTTGGTGGAGAGAACGGAGAGGGGGAGGTACTGGGGGTGCCGGATTGGCTGGGGCGGTGGCGGCGGCAGGAGTTGCCGGAGATGATGAAGAAGACCTCCCCGGGTCGAATGCGAGGCAGGGGAGCGCCATGGGGGTAGCATGAGGTCGCGTGCGTGCTCAGAGGGGCTCGGGGTGTCCATTTATAGCACGCCGAGGTCGGTTCCGCGGCGGTGGGGATAAGTTCTCCGGCGAACCGCCTCTCTGTAGCTAGGGCGACGTGGCGGCGACGAACGCTAGCGGACACCCGTGTGGATGAGCTCGGGCTGTGCCGGGGCCAGGTGGCGAGCCGGGGTGGCTTGGGCGGTGCTGAACGGAGCAGGGGCTGTCGGGCGGCGGCGGCGGCTAGCTCTTGGCCTGCCGGGCGCGGCGGGGGCTGCTTGGCGCGTTGCTGCGAGGAGGGGAGCGCGTGGCGTGGTTCTGCAGAGCGGGCCAAAGCCGTGGGGGCCAGCGTGTCGGCTCCGCCGCGTGGCTGCAATACGCGCGCTCTGGACGCGTCCAGTGCACGCACACCAGATGTTCGACACAATGCCGCGGCATGCTACAGGTCGCAGGTGAGGATGGTGTTTACCAGATCAAGGTTAGGAGCAACGGGGAGTCTAGTGGACATGCTGGTTTGATCAGAGGTGCAAGGTCACAGTGCAATGCCAAAACTCATGTCAAAACTGGTCATGCTCTCCAGGTGTTTGACAAAATGCCAAGGGCACTTAGGCATTTCTTGGAGTGGCTAAAATCTCCAGATCAGTGTCTTTGTGGATGAAAAAGAGAGTGGTGATGTTAGTTGGACAAAAGAAGAAACTTGTTAGTGCAAGTTTTACAAAACTTCAATTCTGGACAGGAAATAAATGACATTATTCCATGAACCAAAAATGATCCAAAAGGTGCATGCTCTTGGACTTAAGGGTTTAACATGGCGGACTACAAGTAGGAGAAATAGTTAAGGGTATAGGAGCAACTAAAAAGGTGGCTGCTGTACAAATCCTCAAGTTGGTCTAGAATAGAAATGAGGTTGAAACACTCAAATTTTTCAAAGAACAATTTTAGGTTTTTGCACAAAGAGGGACAACAGGCTCCTACTGACCTCCCTTAATTTTGGTAGAAGTTTTAAAGAAATATTTAAATAGGCTGCTGTGTAAAATTGCTCACTGGACCAGAGAACAAAATTGAGAGTAGGGCTCAAAATATTTCATGAATGAAATATATTTTTGCATAAAAGTGATTTAAAAACATCACATGACATCTCCAAATTTTTATGGGAATTTTAAGTGAATCTATCAAATGGTTGTAGTGCAAATATGGTCAATTAACCTTGAAAACCATCTTCAAGAAAATAAAGATCAAGCTACTTAATTATTTAATTAGTTATACTGATAAAAGGAAAGTTTTTCTTGAGAGGTTAAATAAGTCCAACAACATTTTTGAAAAGTTTTCTTTCTGGAACACTCATTATAACAGGGAAGGAAATGACTTAAAAATCAAAATGGAGCTCAGAAATCCAAAGTTTTAAATCCTGGCAAAAATTTTAATTTAATAAAACAAGGCCAAATTTTTGGGGTGTCACATCCATCGCAGCCCCTTGGATAGCAACGTGAGTGATGGGTCCTTCAAGATTGTAGAAGGGACCTATCTCATTGGGTTCAGCTTCACGTGTGCCATCAGCCCATGGAGCAAGTGGACCAGGGTTGAAGTCGAGGCCAAACTGCTTCTTGTTCTTCTTGGCAGACTCCTTGGCAAACTAAAAGTTGTGCTTGAAGAGATTGTCGTCGCAACACCATAGCAGACTGGATGAGTCGGTGTCCTCAGGCTAAGGTCCTCGGACCATGCAAGGGTAGAAGCCTTGAGCAATAGCTTCAGGCTTGGACTTGGGCTGCAGACCTTTGTATATTATGTCTCCCCATGGTCGCTTGATGGCATTCTTCTCCGCATATTCTGCAGTCACGAATCTGTACTGAAACCATTATCCAGCCCAGTATCTGTGAATCCATTGGATTCGAGTATTGCATTCACCATAGGTTTCTTCAGGATCTGACTTGTATAGTTCAAAGAGATCCAGTGGTAGGTCCTTGGACGTGTCCCCACAGCGCTGTCTGTCACCCTTTCTTGCTGACTTTTCTATCGCCATGAAGTTCAAACTAAATGGCTTCAGAACTTGCAAAGGCTTCCATCTACTGGTCAGACAGGAACTGGCTGCAGGAGAATTAATGTGACGCTGCAAGAACTCTGCAAATGAATGCAGACTATGAGAACCAAGGGATTCTCCCACGAACATGTACCTGTGACAGCATTAGAGATGCGAGGGAAGGGGAAGAGGTCATATGCATTCTCAGAAGATTTTGAAGATAAATCAGTTTGAAGACATTGACCTAATGACGCGAAGACATTCACTTATTTGTTGAGAGTTGGTTCCAGATTTATACGAATCCAAGAATAGGTACAAGTGAGGAATCTAACTAGTAGTGATGCATAAGTGAATATACTAGGCACGATATGAGATGCAGAATAGGATAGATCCAATTTTCTAGGTTCAAAAACCATTTTTGGTGGAGAGGGATGGATCTATCGGATAAAAAAGGCAGTAAAAAGGTAGGTTTTAATTACCACATGAAGAACTGCTAGACGGAGTGGAGTTGGAGGCCGAGCAGTTCAATCTGCCATGCCCTAACTTGGCGACGGAAGACACCTATGGTGGCCGCGGAGGAGACGAGGTTTGCGGCCGGCATGAGGACGGCGTCGGTGAGGTCGCGACAACTAAGCGCTTCATCGCCCGCGTCGTCGAGAGCGAGCTGAAAACAGAGTAACGCCTTAAGCAAGATGACATGATGTAGAGGGATAAACTCATGCAATATGATGAAAACCCCATCTTGTTATCCTTGATGGCAACAATACAATATGTGACTTGCTGCCCCTACTGTCACTGGGAAAGGACACCGCAAGATTGAACCCAAAGCTATGCACTTCTCCCATTGCAAGAAAGATCAATCTAGTAGGCCAAACCAAACTGATAATTCGAAGAGACTTGCAAAGATAACCAATCATACATAAAAGAATTCAGAGAAGATTCAAATATTGTTCATAGATAGACTTGATCATAAACCCACAATTCATCGGTCTCAAGAAATACACCGCAAAAAGAAGTTTACATCGAATAGATATCCACAAGAGAGGGGGAGAACATTGTATTGAGATCCAAAAAGAGAGAAGAAGCCATCTAGCTGATAACTATGGACCCGTAGGTCTGAGGTGAACTACTCACACTTCATCGAAGGGGCTATGGTGTTGATGTAGAAGCCCTTCGTGATGGATACCCCCTCCGGCGGAGCTCCGGAACAGGCCCCAAGATGGGATCTCGTGGATACAGAAAGTTGCGGCAGTGGAATTAGGGTTTTGGCTCCGTATCTGATCGTCTGGGGCTACGTAGGTATATATAGGAGGAATGAGTATGTCGGTGGAGCAACAGGGGGCCCACGAG
>NC_041386.1:162572728-162575024 GCF_002162155.2 Triticum dicoccoides
CTACCCCGTGGCCTCCTCCTTTGTTTCTTGACGTAGGGTCCAAGTCTCCTGGATCATGTTCGGTGAGAAAATCACGTTCCCGAAGGTTTCATTCCATTTGGACTCCGTTTGATATTCCTTTTCTTTGAAACCCTAAAATAGGCAAAAAAACAATTCTGGGCTGGGCCTCCGGTTAATAGGTTAGTCCCAAAAATAATATAAAAGTGGATAATAAAGCCCAATAATGTCCAAAACAGTAGATAATATAGCATAGAGCAATCAAAAATTATAGATACGTTGGAGACGTATCAAGCATCCCCAAGCTTAATTCCTGCTCGTCCTCGAGTAGGTAAATGATAAAAACCGAATTTTTGATGTGGAGTGCTACTTGGCATAATTTTAATGTAATTCTTCTTAATTGTGGTATGAATATTTAGATCCGAAAGATTCAAGATAAAAGTTCATATTGACATAAAAATAATAATACTTCAAGCATACTAACTAAGCAATTATGTCTTCTCAAAATAACATGGCCAAAGAAAGTTCATCCCTACAAAATCATATAGTTTAGTCATGCTCCATTTTCGTCACACAAGAATGCTCTCGTCATGCACAACCCCGATGACAAGCCAAGCAATTGTTTCATACTTTAGTAATCTCAAACCTATAAACTTTCACACAATATATGAGCGCGAGCCATGGATATAGCACTATGGGTGGAATAGAATATGATGGGGGTTATGTGGAGAAGACAAAAAGGAGAAAGTCTCACATCAACGAGGCTAATCAATGGCCTATGGAGATTCCCATCGATTGATGTTAATGCAAGGAGTAGGGATTTCCATGCAACAGATGCACTAGAGCTATAAATGTATGAAAGCTCAACAAAAGAAACTAAGTGGGTGTGCATCCAACTTTCTTGCTCACGAAGACCTAGGGCACTTGAGGAGGCCCATTGTTGGAATATACAAGCCAAGTTCTAAAATGAAAAATTCCCACTAGTATATGAAAGTGACAAAACAAAAGACTCTCTATCATGAAGATCATGGTGCTACTTTGAAGCACAAGTGTGGCAAAGGATAGTAGCATTGTCCCTTTTATATATATATATATATTTGGCCTTCCTTTTTTTATTTGGCCTTTCTCTCTCTCTCTCTCTTTTTTAGGACAATGCTCTATGAATGAAGGTCATCACACTTCTATTTATTTACAACTCAAGAATTACAACTCGATACTTAGAACAAGATATGACTCTATTAAAGGAAATATGCCCTAGAGGCAATAATAAAGTTATTATTTATTTCCTTGTATCATGATAAATGTTTATTATTCATGCTAGAATTGTATTAACCGGAAACATAATACTTGTGTGAATACATAGACAAACAGAGTGTCACTAGTGTGCCTCTACTTGACTAGCTCGTTGAACAAAGATGGTTATGTTTCCTAGCCATAGACATCAGTTGTCATTTGATTAACGGGATCACATCATTAGGAGAATGATGTGATTGACTTGACCCATTCCGTTAGCTTAGCACTTGATCGTTTAGTATGTTGCTATTGCTTTCTTCATGACTTGTACATGTTCCTATGACTATGAGATTATGCCACTCCCGTTTACCGGAGGAACACTTTGTGTGCTACTAAACGTCACAACGTAACTGGGTGATTATAAAGGTGTTCTACAGGTGTATCCAAAGGTACATGTTGGGTTAGTGTATTTCGAGGTTAGGATTTCTCACTCCCATTGTCGGAGAGGTATCTCTGGACCCTCTCGGTAATGCACATCACTTAAGCCTTGCAAGCATTGCAGCTAATGAGTTAGTTGCGGGATGATGTATTACTGAACGAGTAAAGAGACTTGCCGGTAATGAGATTGAACTAGGTATTAAGATACCGACGATCGAATCTCGGGCAAGTAACATACCGATGACAAAGGGAACAACGTATGTTGTTATGCGGTCTGACCGATAAAGATCTTCGTAGAATATGTAGGAGCCAATATGAGCATCCAGGTTCCACTATTGGTTATTGACCGGAGACGTGTCTCGGTCATGTCTACATTGTTCTCGAACCCGTAGGGTCCGCACGCTTAACGTTACAATGACAGTTTCATTATGAGTTTATATGTTTTGATGTATCGAAGGTTGTTCGGAGTCCCGGATGTGATCACGGACATGACGAGGAGTCTCGAAATGGTCGATACATGAAGATCGATATATTGGAAGCCTATGTTTGGACATCGGAAGTGTTCCGGGTGAAATCGGCATTTTACCGGAGTACCGGGAGGTTACCGGAACCCCCCGGTAACCTAATG
>NC_041386.1:162575326-162590473 GCF_002162155.2 Triticum dicoccoides
CTCTCTCTCTCCTCCCCCCAAGTCCTAGCCCAACATGGAAAAAGGGGGAGTCCTACTCCCGGTAGGAGTAGGACTCCTCCTGGCGCGCCCCTTGCCTAGCCGCACCTCCTCCCCCTTGCTCCTTTATATACGGGGGCAAGGGGGCACCCCATAGACACAACAATTGATCATTGATATCTTAGCCGTGTGCGGTGCCCCCCTCCACCATAATCCTCGATAATATTGTAGTGGTGCTTAGGCAAAGCCCTGCGATGGTAGAACATCAAGATCGTCACCACGTCGTCGTGCTGACAACTCTTCCCCAACATCCTGCTGGATCGGAGTCCGGGGATCGTCATTGTCACACCCTAGCTAGTTCAAGCATTAGAGTGTGCATCATGTTTAAATTTCTCTTAAATTTGAAATGGGGAAAGCAGAAACCCCCAACACCCCCCTGGAAACAACTAGGGTTTACTAAAATTATTTTCAATGAACCTGAAATGCCCTTCTAAAAAGTTCACCCTCCTTATCTTGGGTTAAAAACCTCTGGCAAAATTGGTGCACAATTTTCTAGGTCAACAGAAGGTCATTGAATTAAATCATAAGTATTTGAATTTGGGCATTTAAATGCTATAAAATAATTTAAATTCTCAAATAATCCTGGAAATAAATGTTTGCTGTTGGAAATAATCTAAACAGAGCCCACAATTATTTTCAGGATTTTTGGAAACGTTTTAGTATTTTATTTAAAGCCCAACAATTGCAGTTAATTAGAAAAACAGAAACAAATAAAAAGAGAGAGAGAGAGGGAAGCCCACCCGGGCCTTACCTGTGCTAGCCCAGCCACCTGGCTCGGCCCAGCCTACTGGCTCTCCCAGTCGTCGTCCTCCTTGCGCCAGAAGGACGTGGAGCGCGTGGCCGGCGCCCGCGGCCACACGCCGGCCACCTCCTGCTTCCGCCGACGCCTGGAGACGCCTAGGGGTGCCACGCGACCCCCACGTCCCCCTCTCATCCTCGCTCACTCTCCCCTCGTCTCCCTCACCCTCTCCCGCACCATGGCCGACGAGCTTGTCGCCGTCTCACCGCCATAGTCGCGCTCTCCATCACCCCCTCGCCTCTCTGACCTGTCCAGAAGCTCCGCCGCGATGCCCTCGCCCTCCCCACTGAGCCACGCATCGCCGGAGGCCCTGCATCGCCGCCATCGGATCGTCTTCAACCTCGGTACCCACCGGACGCCGTTCATCGATTCGCCTCACTCCGGTCGCCCTCAAGCCCACTGAGCTGCTCATCGACCTCCCTATGAGCTCCGCCGCCTTTCCCCTCTTCTTTCCCATGCGTTCGCACCCTCTAGGCCATAGTTCCACCATGGCCGAAGCTCGTCTCCGCTGAGCTCGTCGCCGGCGTCGCTCCGGCGGCCATTTGGTCCTCGTGTGCTATGCAACGAGCTTGCCGCATCACGTAGTGCCTCGCTAGCACTTCAGTTTCCATGTTTGCACGCCGCAGCCCACTCCCCACACATGGCCGAACTCCGGCCGCCGCCTTGGAGCTCGCCGTTGTTGTCTCCGGCCACCGTAGGCCCGGCCTCCACCACCACTAGATGCGCGACTGCAAGAGCTCTCCAACGAGCCCAAGAATGGCCTCGCCCGTGCCCTATGGGCATTTTCCGAGCTACGCCACCGTCTCGGGCCTCGCCGGCGTCGAGTCGCCGGCGAGTTTGACCCAGTTCGACTCCTGGGTGGGCCCAGGTACACCCCCCTGAGTCTATGACAGGTGGGGTCGGTCTACTAACTAATTTAGGATTAGTTTTAATTAATTCTAATTAAATCAGTCACTGACATGTGGGCCCAGGCCCCACTGACAGCTAATTAGTGTTAATCTAATCATGTTAATTAGCTAAGAGGCTGACAGAAGTGGCCCACCAGTCAGGTTTGACCTGGGCTAGCGCCTTTGACCTGCTGAGGTCAGCATGACGCAATGCTGATGCAGTAATGCATTTTCTGGATTCATTTTTATTCAGGAATTTCCAGAAAATAGTTAGAACTTCTAAAAATCATAGAAAGTCAACCATAGCTCCAAATGCAAAGATTTATATATGAAAAATGACCAGAAAAATCCAATCTATCCATCTAGAATGGTTTCATGCATGACAAAACAGGTTTACCTTGCTGTTTAAGCAGAATAAGGAAATGCACTATTAAGGCCATGTTTAATGAGCTAATATTTGAATCTTTGATTCAAATGAGTTCATTCCTTTCTGTTATAGCTTGCATTAGGCCAAGACACATTCATATTGCCATGTCATAGCATGCATCATATTGTTGCATATCGTCATGTGTTGATTGTGTTCCGATGTGTTCTTCGTGGTAGGTTCTGCCTCCGAGGATATTCACGAGTATCCAACTGAAGGGCAGTATCCCACTACCACTCCATCAGGCAAGCAACCATTGATCATTTTGATACAAACCCATGTTCTCGCTTCTGCTCTTGTTTACTGCATTAAGACAACGCGATTCAAACTGCTGTGTGCTACGGTAGTTGAACCCTTATCCTCTACATGACATGTCATTGCCACAGTAACTAGATGAAACCCACTAGCATGTGTAGGAGTTGATTGAGCCATGTATGTGATTCCTACCTTGCTATGTCTGCTATGCTTAGAGTTGTGTCAGGTCTGGTTCATCTAGGTGATGGGCCAGAGTGAAATGCTTATGCCGGTAATGTGAGGGATGTGTTGAACATGTTTTGGTAAAGGTATCGATGAGAGGCCATGTAGGAGTACATGGTGGGTTGTTTCATCGAGGCCGTCCCTAAGAACTGAGATCTGTATGTGTGATTTAAGATTCAGCTACTACCATGCATTGGGATCCTTAATTTACCCTCTCGGCTTCTTAACCACCCTAGTACTCTGTCCAGGAGTTGCAAATAGTTTCTGGTGTTTGTAGGTTATGTGTTGGCAGCCGTGCGTAGCGCTGACCCTAGGGGTGGGCTATGTTGTGGTAGATACACCATGGCACGATGTGCCGAGTCACCCGTTTGGTGTCTCGGGATCCCTGTTCACATCGTTCGGGGCCGTATGTGGAAACCTCGTCCAGACTCCCTGCGGATGGAACCTGGATAGGCGATAAACCTGGACTAGAGACTTAAGTGTTTAGGTAGGCCGTGGCCAACACCCTCGCTGGGCTTCCGCTTGAAGGTTGCCGAGTACATGTCGTGTAAACGGTGGTAAGTGGTGAAAGTGTGTATGAAGAAGTACACCCCTGCAGGGTATAAAACTATTCGAATAGCCGCGTCCGCGGTAAAGGACTACTTGGTTGCCTATACAGTTCATAGACAAGTTAATGGGTACTAATAAAAGACTCAAGATAAGTGTGAGTACCGAGGATGGCCCTCTCGTAGGATGACGAGGGAGGATCCCTGGTGGAGTATTGTGTTGGTGAGTAGTGGACTCGTGTGCGAAAACTATTTTACTGGTGAAGTTCCGTAGGATAGCTTAGCCAAGAGTCAAAGCTGGCTTGCTGCATTAACCTCGCCACCTTCTTGAGAATAAGCATGTATAGTAGGTTCTGATGTGAGACTTGCTGAGTACCTTTGTACTCATGTTTGCTTAATTACTATTTTCAGACGACAACACCGCCCCCTCCGATGGGTTCTACGTAGACCTTGACGTCGACGAGTGACTAGCCACCCAGGTGGTGATCCTGGCCATGGAGGGCCCTATGTAGATAGACAGGCTTCGAGAAGCCTTCTTTCTTTCTAGAGTCTATACTCAGACTAGTTGCTTCCGCATGTGCTTGTATGTTTGTATGACTTGAGTGTCGGGTCATGTGACCCCTATCTGTATGAACATGTTATGTATGGCTCCCTGGAGCCTTTAAATAAAGTACTTGAGTTGTAGAGTTTTGTTGTGATGCCATGTTGTATGTACTCATATCGGGCATATTGTGTGTATGATTGAAATGCTTGGTATGAGTGGGATCCGACAATCTAGTTGTTTATCCTTGGCAGCCTTTCTTATGGGGAAATGTAGTCTAGTGTTCCTCGACCATAGTAGTCCGCTACAGCCCGGTTCACCGGAGTCCTGCTAGCCTAGCACTACTGTTCAGGACACTTGACTGGCCGGCATGTGTTTCACTTCGTTCCTATGTCTGTCCCTTCAGGGAAATGTCACGCTGTGACTTCCGGAGTCCTGCCTAGCCTGCTACAGCCCGGGTTCCCCAGAGTCCTGTTAGCCCAGTGCTACAGCCCGGAATCAATCGCTGATGACCGACATGCTCGATGTGATTCATGTATGCCTGTCTCCATAGGTCTGTGCCGCTTTGGGTTCATGACTAGCCATGTCGGCCTGGGTTCTCTGTCATATGGATGCTAGCGACACTATCATATATGTGAGCCAAAAGGCGCAAACGGTCCCGGGCCAGGGTAAGGTGACACCCATGGGATACCGTGCGTGAGGCCGCAAAGTGATATGAGGTGTTACCGGCTAGATCGATGTGACTTGGAATCGGGGTCCTGACAGTCATCGAGCTGAACGTGTGCTAGAACTCGGAGGTGTCATAGTTTTGGTGCTTGATCGGTCGGGCCGTGAAGACGTATGACTACATCAACTGCGTTGTTATAATGCTTCCGCTTTCGGTCTACGAGGGTACGTGGACAACACTCTCCCCTCTCGTTGCTATGCATCACCATGATCTTGCGTGTGCGTAGGAATTTTTTTGAAATTGCTACGTTCCCCAACATCTATATGAATGCCTTCGGCGGTGTACCGGGTTATGCAATGAACCAAGAGTGACATGTATGAAAGAATTATGAACGGTGGCTTTGCCACAAATACTATGTCAACTACATGATCATGCTAAGCAATATGACAATGATGAATGTGTCATGATAAACGGAATGGTGGAAAGTTGCATGGAAATATATCTCGGAATGGCTATGGAAATGCCATAATAGGTAGGTATGGTGGCTGTTTTGAGGAATATATAAGGAGGTTTATGTGTGAAAGAGTGTATCATATCACAGGGTTTGGATGCACCGACGAAGTTTGCACCAACTCTCAATGTGAGAAAGGGCAATGCACGGTACCGAAGAGGCTAGCAATGATGGAAGGGTGACAGTGCGTATAATCCATGGACTCAACATTAGTCATAAAGAACTCACATACTTATTGCAAAAATCTACAAGTCATCAAAACCAAGCACTACGCGCATGCTCCTAGGGGGATAGATTGGTAGGAAAAGACCATCACTCGTCCCCGACCGCCACTCATAAGGAAGACAATCAAATAACACCTAATGTTTCAAATTTGTTACATAATGTTTACCATACGTGCATGCTACGGGACTTGCAAACTTCAACACAAGCATTTCTCAAATTCACAACTACTCAACTAGCACGACTTTGATATTATTACCTCCATATCTCAAAAAAATCATGAAGCATCAATCTTCTCTTAGTATTCAAAACACTCATAAGAAAGAAATTAATCTTGAATACCTAGCATATTAGGATTATTTAAGCAAACTACCATGCTATTTAAGACTCTCAAAATAATCTAAGTGAAGAAAGAGAGATTGATATGTTTCCAACGTATCTATAATTTTTGACTACTCCATGCTATATTATTTACTGTTTTGAATGTTTATGGGCTTTATTATACACTTTTATATCATTTTTGGGACTAACCTATTAACCTAGAGCCCAGTGCTAGTTTCTGTTTTTACCCTGTTTTAGGGTTCCAAAGGAAAGGAAAATCAAACGGAGTCCAATTGACCTGAAACTTCACGGAACTCATTTTTGGAAGGAAAGAAGCCTAGAAGACTTGGAGTGCATGTTGGGGGATCTGCGAGGAGGTCACGAGGCAGGGGGGCACGCCCACCCCCTGGGCGCGCCCTCCACCCTCGTGAGCCCCTCATGGCCCCCCTAGCGTACTTCTTCCGCCTATATATCTCCATATACCCCTAAAAACATCTGTGAGCACAATAGATCGGGAGTTCCACCGCCAGAAGCCTCCGTAGCCACCGAAAACTAATCTAGACCCGTTCCGGCACCCTGCCGGAGCGGGCAATCCTTCTCCGGTGGCCATCTTCATCATCCCGGTGCTCTCCATGACGAGGAGGGAGTAGTTCTCCCTCGGGGCTGAGGGTATGTACCAGTAGCTATGTGTTTGATCTCTCTCTCTCGTGTTCTTGAGGTGGTACGCTCCTGATGTATCGCGAGCTTTGCTATTATAGTTGGATCTTATGTTTCTCCTCCTCCTCTACTCTCTTGTAATGAATTGAGTTTCCCCTTTGAAGTTATCTTATCGGATTGAGTCTTTAAAGATTTGAGAACACTCGATGTATGTCTTGCCGTGCGTATCTGTGGTGACAATGGGATACCACGTGATTCACTTGATGTATGTTTTGGTGATCAACTTGCGGATTCCGCCCATGAACCTATGCATAGGGGTTGGCACACGTTTTCGTTGTGATTCTCTGATAGAACTTTGGGGCACTCTTTGAGGTTCTATATGTTGGTTGAATAGATGAATCTGAGATTGTGTGATGCATATCATATAATCATACCCACGGATACTTGAGGTGACATTGGAGTATCTAGGTGACATTAGGGTTTTGGTTGATTTGTGTCTTAAGGTGTTATTCTAGTACGAACTCTAGGGCTATTTGTCACACTTATAGGAATAGCCCAACGGATTGATTGGAAAGAATAACTTTGAGGTGGTTTCGTACCCTACCATAATCTCTTCGTTTGTTCTCCACTATTAGTGACTTTGGAGTGACTCTTTGTTGCATGTTGAGGGATAGTTATGTGATCCAATTAAGTTATTATTGTTGAGGGAACTTGCACTACCGACAGTACGAACCCTAGGCCTTGTTTACTATCATTGCAATACCGTTTACGCTCACTTTTATCATTAGTTACCTTCCTGTTCTTATAATTTCAGATTAAAAATACCTTCATCTACTATCCATATACCACTCGTATCACCATCTATTCGCCGAACTAGTGCACATATACAATTTACCATTGTATTGGGTGTATTGGGGACACAAGAGACTCTTTGTTATTTGGTTGCAGGGTTGCTTGAGAGAGACCATCTTCATCCTACGCCTCCTACGGATTGATAAACCTTAGGTCATCCACTTGAGGGAAATTTGCTACTGTCCTACAAACCTCTACACTTGGAGGCCCAACAACGTCTATAAGAAGAAGGTTGTGTAATAGAAATCAAGCTCTTTTTTGGCGCCGTTGCCGGGGAGGTTAGCGCTTGAAGGTATATCTTTAGATCTTGCAATCGAGTCTTTTAGTTTCTTGTTTTATCACTAGTTTAGTTTATAAAAGAAAACTATAAAAAATGGAATTGAGTTTGTCTCATACGCTTCACCTTTTTAATATCTTTCGTGAGTATGATGGAAAGGATAATTGTGCTCAAGTGCTAGAAGAAATCTATAGAATGTTTGGCACTAAATATTTGAATGATGAGCATGATTGCAATGTCGTTAGTATGAATTCCTTGAATATCTATGATGCTAATGATATGCAAAGCCACAAGCTTGGGGAAGCTATGTTTGATGAAGATGATATTTTTTGTCCCCCAAGTTTTGATGAGCAAATTTATTATGATGAAAGCATGCCTCCTATCTATGATGACTATTGTGATGACACGTATGCTTTAAAGAATAATGATAACAATGAAACTTGTCAACTTGATTTCAATTTTCAATCCCATGATAGTTACTTTGTTGAGTTTGCTCCCGCTAGTATTCATGAGAAGAATTTTGCTTATGTGGAGAGTAGTAAATTTTCTATGCTTGTAGATCATGAAAAGAATGCTTTAGGTGCTGGTTATATTGTTGAATTCATTCATGATGCTACTGAAAATTATTATGAGGGAGGAACATATGATGGAGTCATGTACCTAGGGTAGGGTCACAGACCTGATCTAAGTACCCTGCCCAAGGACACCCTTAGAAGAGATCACCTTCCAGTCGACCTACGAGGGACTCACTCGACTGACTTGAAGGACTCGACCACGAAGACTCACTCGACCACCAGAAGGTCAAGAGGCACTCTGCACTGCAACGGTCTGTAATTGAGTAGACTTTATGGTAGTAAAGACACTTTATGTGGGGCGTTACCAGTAACGCCCCGGACTTAATGTACCTTAAACCCTTCATTACGTGGGTTGGCTGGGGTCCTGGCGCACTCTATATAAGCCACCCCCCTCCACAGGCAGAGGGGTTCGGCACCCTGTAATCCATATACACATTATCCACTCGACCGCCTCCGGGCTCCGAGACGTAGGGCTTTTACTTCCTCCGAGAAGGGCCTGAACTCGTACATCTCTTGTGTTTACAACCTCTCCATAGCTAGGACCTTGCCTCTCCATACCTACCCCCCACTCTACTGTCAGATTTAGATCCACGACAGTTGGCGCCCACCGTGGGGCAGGTGTTTTAGCGATTTTGTGGAGAAGTTGCGATTCTTCCGAGTACTTTCATCATGGTAGCTGTTGGAGTTTTGGTCGAGGGTCGAGAGATTCGTCTCGGTGCTCTCACCTTCGTCGCCGACGACTCCGCCTGGCTCCAGGAGGCTCCACTCGACGTCGATGCGCTCCCCGTCCGCGGTGCGACGCATTTTCGCGCATGTGTCCGCGGCATTCTGCTGCGGCAACCGTCGATCCCATATCGGTCGACTCCCCTATCGACCACCCTCCCAGTCTCCCGCCAGCGCAAGCGCTCGGGTCGGTCGAGGCTTCAGCGGTGGGTGAGACACGCGGTGGCTCGCCAGACGGCCACCACCCAAGTTGCGGCAATAGAGCCCGACGAATCTCTCTACGGCCTGTTCGATCTGTCGACTGGCTCCATAGAGACTGCATCCGAATGCGATAGCAGTGATCCAGCAGCGGAAATCCTGATGGTCGACGGGCCTCGCAGCCCCCCTAGCTTCGCCCGTGATGGTGGGGCAGGCGACGGAGGCGACCCCGCATGAGACCACGAAGAGTACCAGCCCGAGCCACTCGACTCTCTGCAAAGAGAGGAACTTCGCCGCAGGAACATGGATGCCCTGCATACTCCCATCGCAGGAGAAACCCCCGAGGCTCGCGCCTTGGAGGAGGCACGTTTGGCCAATTTGGCCGAACGCGCTCTCCTGGAGAATCTTCAGCGAGCACTCGACGAGCGTGCGCGGCAACGAGTTCCCGACGCCAATCGACGTCAACTCTTCCCGCCGACTCAGGTATATCGAACCCCAATCCAGAATTTAGCAGCTGCGACCCGTATAGCAGAGTCCATCCAGCCCTCTCAGCCGGAAGCTGGCAGAGGCTTGATGCAGATCAGGGATCTGCTCCGGGCAGCAGGAGATCAGAATTCAGCCGTGTCGCAGTCGCGCAACAGAATTCACAGTCGATCCATCGCTGCGAATACGGTTCAGTCGGCTCACAGTCCCAGGTCGCCTCCGCGGCGTGAAGGGCGCGAGAATCGGCGAGACCAATATGGAGACCGACACGACCGAGATGATAGGCGTCGAGTGCCCACTTCCCCTCTGAGGGGTGGGTCTTACGCTCCTCGGCAGCAAGATGACAGACGTCAGCTCAGTGCGGGGCGAAGAGTTCCAGTCGACCCCAGAGAGCCAGGCTTCGACGCACGATCCATTATCGTGCAAGGCTTGGTCGACCGGAACAGAGCCCATCGAGGTGGACTCGACAGAGATGCGCCCACGAGCAGTCGAGTGCATGTTTCTGGTCCGGAATGTTTCAGCAGAGCTATCAGAGCCGCAGTGATTCCTCCCAATTTCAGGTTGGCAACAGGAGTCAGCAAGTTCACCGGTGAGTCTAAGCCTGAAACTTGGCTTGAGGACTACCGAGTGGCGGTTCAGATTGGTGGTGGGAATGATGAGGTGGCCATGAAGCATTTGCCCCTCATGTTGGAAGGTTCTGCCAGAGCGTGGTTGAATCAGTTACCTCCTAGCAGCATTTACACTTGGGAAGATCTATCCCGAGTGTTCGTCAGAACGTTTGAAGGAACTTGCAAGCGACCGGCTGGATTGACGGAGCTGCAAGTCTGCGTGCAGAAGACCAATGAGACTCTCAGGGAGTATATTCAGAGATGGATCACTTTGCACCATACTATGGAGAATGTGTCTGATCATCAGGCAGTCTGCGCCTTCAAGGATGGTGTCAAGAACAGAGAATTGAGTTTGAAATTTGGTCGAACCGGAGACATGACCTTGAGTCGGATGATGGAAATTGCTACCAAGTACGCCAACGGCGAAGAAGAAGACCGACTCCGAAGCGGCAAGCACAAGCCGAGCCAGTCGGAGAAGGGAAACACCAGTCGGAAACAGAAGCGGAAGGCTGAACCGGCAGCTCCTGGAGAGGCTCTGGCCGTGACTCATGGAAAGTTTAAAGGGAAACCAAAAGGATCCTGGAACCCTAAGAAGGTAAAGGATAAAGAAGGGAACGACGTGATGGATATGCCGTGTCACATCCACACAAAGAAAGACGAAGAGGGGAATATCATTTACCCAAAGCATACCACTCGCCAATGTCGACTCCTGATCCAGCAGTTTCAAGGCAAACAGTCTAAAGACAAGGAAAAGGAGTCGGACAAGGCCGAAGACAAGGAGGACAGTGAGGAAGGATATCCGCATGTCAACTCCATTCTGATGATCTTTGCAGATGTGGAAAGCAAGAGTCGATTGAAAGTCATTAACCGCGAGGTGAACATGGTTACCCCAGCAAAAGCAAATTATCTGAGATGGTCCCAAACACCCATCACATTCGACCAATCTGATCACCCGAATCATATTGCCACCCCTGGGAGGCAAGCTTTGGTGGTCGATCCAGTTGTCGAAGGCACTCGACTGACAAAAGTGCTGATGGACGGTGGTAGCGGGCTGAATGTGTTGTATGCAGACACACTGAAAGGAATGGGCATTCCGATGTCCCGACTGAGCACCAGTAACATGAGCTTTCATGGAGTTATACCAGGGAAGAAAGCTGAGTCACTCGGCCAAATAGCTCTGGACGTGGTGTTTGGTGATTCGAAACATTTTCGCAAAGAGAAGTTGACGTTTGAGGTCGTGGATTTTCAGAGTGCATATCATGCCATTTTGGGGAGACCAGCTTATGCACGGTTCATGGCTCGACCATGTTACGTGTACCTCAAATTGAAGATGCCCGGCCCCAAAGGAGTGATCACTGTCACCGGTGATCGGAAAAAGGCAGAAGAGTGCTTTCAGAAGGGCTCAAAGATTGATGATTCCCAGGTGACAGCGGTCGAGTTTGAAGAATACAAGCAAAACGCAGATCCGAGTGATTTGCTGCGATCCAAGAAACCCGCCACAGAATCTGCATTTCAGTCATCCGGTGAGACGAAGCCTGTTCACATTCACCCGACCGACCCCGATGCAGCCCCGACCCACATCTCCACAACACTCGACCCGAAATAGGAAGAAGCGCTCATCCAGTTCCTCCGTGAGAACTGGGACATTTTTGCATGGAAGCCCGCTGACATGCCAGGTGTTCCCAGGGGACTGGCTAAGCATTGCCTAAGAGTCGACTCATCAGCAAAACCAGTCAAAGAGCATCTTCGGCGGTCCGCCGTCCAGAAGAGAAAAGCCATTGGTGAGGAAGTGGCTCGACTGTTGGCGGCAGGATTTATCCGAGAGATATACCACTCCAAATGGCTCGCTAATGTCGTCATGGTTCCTAAGAAGGACAAATCGCTCCGAATGTGCATTGATTTCAAGCACATCAACCGGGCCTACCCGAAAGATCATTTTCCTCTCCCTCGCATAGATCAAATTGTTGACTCGACCGCGGGATGCGAGAGATTGTCTTTTCTAGACGCCTACTCCGGGTACCACCAGATCCGTCTGTACGGACCCGACGAGGTAAAAACAGCTTTCATCACTCCATTCGGGTGCTTCTGCTATATCACCATGCCATTCGGCCTCAAGAATGCCGAAGCCACATTTATGCGAATGATTCAGAAGTGTCTACTCACTCAAATCAGTCGGAATGTGGAAGCGTATATGGATGATATCGTCGTCAAGTCAGGAAAAGGTTCCGACCTGCTCGCTGACCTCGCCAAAACATTTGCCAACCTCAGAAGGTATGATATCAAGCTCAATCCATCAAAGTGCACATTCGGAGTTCCCGGTGGCAAGTTACTCGGTTTTCTCGTTTCCGAGCGAGGGATCGACGCTAATCCAGAAAAGATCGGCACTATTCTCCGAATGAAACGCCCTGTGCGAGTGCACGATGTCCAGAAGCTTACTGGATGCTTGGCCGCATTAAGTCGATTCATCTCACGACTCGGTGAAAAGGCATTGCCTCTTTACCGACTAATGAAGAAGGCAGACAAGTTCGAGTGGACTCCAGAAGCTGATGCAGCGTTTGCCGAGCTAAAAGCTCTGCTCTCCACCCAGCCGGTGCTTGCTGCTCCAATCAGCAAAGAGCCTCTGTTGCTTTATATCGCAGCCACAGGACAAGTCGTCAGTACAGTGCTTATGGTCGAGCGAGAAGAAGAAGGAAAAGCTTTCAAATTTCAGCGCCCAGTGTATTATTTGTCTGAAGTCTTGACTCCATCCAAGCAGAGATATCCTCATTATCAGAAGCTTGTGTATGGAATATACATGACCACAAAGAAGGTTGCTCATTATTTCTCTGATCATTCCATCACAGTCGTCAGCGACACTCCACTATCAGAGATTTTGCACAACAAAGATGCAACTGGTCGAGTGGCGAAATGGGCGATTGAACTTCTTCCCCTTGATATCAAGTTTGAGGCAAAGAAAGCCATTAAGTCCCAGGCAATAGCAGATTTCCTCGCCGAGTGGATTAAACAGCAGCAGCCGACTGAAGTTCACTCGGAGCATTGGACCATGTTTTTTGATGGCTCTAAGATGTTGAATGGTTCCGGTGCTGGGGTTGTCCTGGTTTCCCCCAGAGGAGATAAGCTCAGATATGTGCTCCAGATTCACTTTGATTCCTCCAAAATTGAGGCAGAGTATGAGGCCCTCTTATACGGATTGTGCATGGCCATTTCACTCGGCGTCCGTCGCCTGATGGTCTATGGCGATTCAGATTTAGTGGTCAACCAAGTGATGAAGGAGTGGGACGTGAGAAGCCCAGCCATGACTGGATACTGCAGTGCAGTGAGGAAGCTGGAAAAGAAGTTCGAGGGGTTGGAGCTCCATCATATACCCCGACTGAAAAATCAAGCAGCTGATGATCTAGCAAAGATAGGTTCCAAGAGAGGAGCCATTCCGAGTGGTGTGTTCTTGGGGCATATACACACTCCGTCAGTCAAAGAATATCCTTTCACCGAAGAAGCTCCATAGCCCAAGAGTGCCACAGATCCGACTGAGGTTGAAGTCCCAGCAGTGGTCGACTTGGTCATGGAGGTCTTGGTGGTCATTCCCGACTGGACAGTTCTGTATATCGCGTATATCCTAAGAAAAGAGCTTCCGGAGGATGAGGAAGAGGCTCGACAGATCGTCCGTCGATCTAAAGCCTTTACCGTAATCAAAGGACAGTTATATAGAGAAAGCGCGACTGGAGTTGGTCAGAAGTGCATAACACCAGAAGAAGGTCGAATCATCCTTAATGATATCCACTCGGGGACCTGTGGTCATCATGCGTCCTCTCAGACCATCGTGGCCAAAGCATACCGAGCCGGATTTTACTGGTCGAAGGCAAATGAGATGGCAAAGGAAATAGTGGATAAGTGCGAGGGATGTCAGTTCTACTCGAATATGTCGCACAAGCCTGCATCAGCTCTGAAGACCATTCCACTCGTCTGGCCTTTCACAGTATGGTGGTTGGACATGGTCGGTCCTTTGAGAACAGGTCGAAGTGGCTTCACGCATGTACTGGTGGCAGTCGACAAGTTCACCAAGTGGATTGAGGCTAAACCAATCAAGAACCTTGACGCCGGTACTGTTGTTAGCTTCATTAGGGAACTGATATTCAGATATGGAGTCCCGCACAGCATCATTACGGATAATGGGTCGAACTTTGACTCGAAGGAATTCAGGGATTTCTGCAACTCTCAAGGCACACGAGTCGACTACGCTTCAGTCGCCCATCCGCAGTCGAATGGACAAGCAGAGCGAGCCAATGGCCTGATTCTCAAGGGATTGAAACCCCGACTGATGCGTGATCTCAAGCATGCATCTAGAGCGTGGGTCGACGAACTTCCCTCGGTGCTTTGGGGACTGCGGACCACACCTAATCGATCGACCGGAAGAACTCCATTCTTCTTGGTCTACGGAGCTGAAGCAGTCTTGCCGAGTGATCTTCTCCACAATGCTCCTCGAGTTGAGATCTACAACGAAGCAGAAGCTGAACAAGCGCGGCAGGACGCAGTCGACCTTTTAGAGGAAGAAAGGGAGATGGCTCTGATCCGATCGACCATCTACCAACAAGATTTGCGTCATTTCCACGCCAGAAATGTGAGGGGTCGAGCCTTCCAGGAAGGAGATTTAGTTCTCCGAGTGGATCAGAAGAAACATCACAAGCTTGCTCCTTCTTGGGAAGGACCCTTCATCGTCACCAAAGTTCTCCACAACGGGGCGTACCATCTTTACAACGTCGAACATAATATCGACGAGCCCCGAGCTTGGAACGCGGAACTACACCGCCCATTTTACACTTAAGTTTATCACTCGGATGAGTTGCAATAAAGTACTCCTGTAGTTCATGGATTTCAAAATAATAGTGTCATAGTTCCTCCATAATTTTTGTCACTTTTTATTTTGTCCAATAAAATTTTCCCCTCAGTGGGTGACTTAGCCGCGAATCTGTTTCGCCTAAGTTTGTAAAAATCCTTACCGAGTGGTGAGCCAGACTCCCACTCGGAGGCTTAGCTGCGAGTCCGTTTCGCCTAAGATTAAATAAAATCTTACCGAGTGGTAAGCCAGACTTCCACTCGGGGGCTTAGCTGCAGTCCAAGTACTCGCCTAAGTTATAAAAATCCTACCGAGTGGTAAGCCAGACTTCCACTTGGGGGCTTAGCTGCAGTCCAAGTACTCGCCTAAGTTATAAAAATCCTACCGAGTGGTAAGCCAGACTTCCACTCGGAGGCTTAGCTGCAGTCCAAGTACTCGCCTAAGTTATAAAAATCCTACCGAGTGGTAAGCCAGACTTCCACTCGGAGGCTT
>NC_041386.1:162591374-162638401 GCF_002162155.2 Triticum dicoccoides
AGAGCAAACCTCTCACTCGGGGGCTTAGCTGCAGCCCAGTGCTCGCCTAAGATATAAAAATCCTACCGAGTGAAGAGCAAACCTCTCACTCGGGGGCTTAGCTGCAGCCCAGTGCTCGCCTAAGATATAAAAATCCTACCGAGTGAAGAGCAAACCTCTCACTCGGGGGCTTAGCTGCAGCCCAGTGCTCGCCTAAGATATAAAAATCCTACCGAGTGAAGAGCAAACCCCTCACTCGGGGGCTTAGCTGCAGCCCAGCGCTCACCTAAGTGGATTAAGGAATAAGTCGACTGCAGTGAGCGTCTTGCTTTGAACCTACAAAAGACATTTCAAGCCAAAAGCAATCATATTCAAACATCAAATTCAAGTTTGGAACGATACCTAAAGGAACCGAAAGTGCTCAGGCGCTAAGCCTGTTAAGGTTTATCGGTTACAACTCCACTCGGCATACCGAGGCAAATTTAAAGCGTCGAGCTTAAAAGAAGTTTTTTACCCCTCCCGTGGAGGGCTGGAAGGTGCAACAAACTCATCAAGATCAATCCCATCTGCGATCCGAGTGGCAGCAGCAATGAAAGTTTCCATAAAGGACCTGAAGTCGTGTTTCTTGGTGTTGGCCACCCGGAGGGCCGCCAGCTTGTCTTCTCGCGCATCTTTGCAGTGGACTCGGGCCAGACACAGAGCAACATCTGCACCGCACCGAGCCGAGGACTTTTTCCACTCCTGCACTCGACCAGGGACCGTGTTCAAGCGAGCCATCAGCGACTCGAGGTCGTTCTGGAGTGTCTCCCTGGGCCAGAGCGTTGAGTCGATGCGAGATGTGGCGACCTTTAGCCTTGCAAGATAGTCCACGACAGCTGCAACACGGGACTCCAGTCGGAAAACATTCATGGCAACTTCGTCGTTCACCGGAGAATTGACGGGGTCAAGGTTTGGTTCCAGCCGGCTAGTCTCTTCTTCAAAGTCTTGACAAAATTCTGCAAGGGCGATCACCGAGTCAAGGCAATGGTCGAATGGAAAAATCACAGTTGAAAATGATTGTTGAGCGTAAAGGTTTACCTTCAAGCATAAGGAATAGCTTCTTGGCAAGACCACTCAGGAAGGCCTCCAGATCATTTTTCTTCCCAAGAGCAGCTTTCAGATTGATATTTTCTTGTTCAAGCTTGGTGACTGAAGCTAACTTCTCGTCAGCAAGCTTGATCTTCTCAGCTAGTTCAAGGTCTTTTTTCTGTTGGGCCTCCTTCACCTTACCTGCAAGTTACAGCAAGATCAGATTTTGAAACAAATAAAGGGAAAAAGCAGTCGTCGAGGTCTCACCAAACATACCTTTGGTCTCCTCCTTTGCCTTCGTCAGATTCTCCTGAACCAGCTTCAAATCCAGCTCGAGCTGAATGTGCTTGTTTTCCAGCTCAGTGTAGTGAGCCGCAAGGTCACAGGATCTCTGCGAAGAATCAATCGACTAAATGTCAAAGATAATTCACTTCCGAGTGGAAAAGGAAAAATCATGTGTTTCTAAGACTACAGCCGAATACAAGCATTCGACCATAGTCTCGGGGACTACACCCAGTGGGTGCACTCAGCGTGCCCCCACTAATCCTATTGAAGACAGAGTCGACCAGTTGACCTCAAAAAAAAACAAGATGTATTCTTTAAGACTGTAATCGACTGCAAGCAGTCGACCACAGTCTCGGGGACTACACCCAGTGGGTGCACTCAGCGTGCCCCCACCGGTTTGCGAAATCCAGTCGCCATAGTCGAATGACGGAAAGACTGAACTTATAAAGCCTAAGGCCGACTGCCAGCAGTCGACCTTAGCCTTGGGGACTACACCCAGTGGGTGCACTCAGCGTGCCCCCACCGGTTTGCGAAATCCATTCGCCATAGTCGAATGACGGAAAGACTGAACTTATAAAGCCTAAGGCCGACTGCCAGCAGTCGACCTTAGCCTTGGGGACTACACCCAGTGGGTGCACTCAGCGTGCCCCCACCGGTTTGCGAAATCCATTCGCCATAGTCGAATGACGGAAAGACTGAACTTATAAAGCCTAAGGCCGACTACCAGCAGTCGACCTTAGCCTTGGGGACTACACCCAGCGGGTGCACTCAGCGTGCCCCCGCTAACACGGAGTTTAAATCGACACACCCAGTGGGTGATTACTATAAATTCTGGAAAGAAAAGTTTTTGATAGCATATCCTAACAGAACAAGCGGTGGTCGACTGACCTGAACATTGCTTTGAAGGGCGGAACTGGCGTCGTAAGCTGCCTGGCTCGCATCTCGGATGGTCTTCAACTGCTCCATCATGATCCCTGCCTGGCGTATCGCCTCCTTCGCGGCGCTAGCTTGGTCCTCTGGGACGTGGTGCGTCGTGAAGAGGGAGGGCTGCAGAGCACTCGTCAGTGGATCTGTGAAGGACACAGTGTGTCGAGTGGTGTTCTCCTCCTCCGCGACCAGAGTCTCAGGCACCGTCACATCCTGGGGCACCCTGCCGGCAGACGCTTTCCTACTCCTTCTGTGCTTCAGCGGTTCCTCATCTTCATCATCATCAGGGAGAGTGATAACAACATTGGATGGAGCTACAGAAAAGAATCAGGATTAGAGATCATGAGTCAGTCGACTAGAAACGGTGTTAAGAGTATAGTACCAGGTTTTGAGGTTGCTGCGTCCTCCATCTCATGGTCGTCAGCCCGGGCTGAGGTCTCAGAAGTAGCAGCACTGCAACTCCAAAGAATCAGTCGACTAACTCCAGCGCCAACCAGAGATAAAGTTCGCACAAAACAAGAAGACTTAAGCAGCATGATTACCCTGATATGGTGGGGATGGACACCTTCATCTTCGGCAGGAGCTTGGTCGGCTTTGACGGGGCCACCCTGGGCTGCTTCGACGCCTTTTCAGTCGGCGCCGGAGAGGTGGTCCGAGGGCGCTTGGTCGACTGTGTAACAGTCGCAACCCCCTTGCCACGTTCAGTCGCAGGGTCATGGACAAGCTTCGACCGCCTTTCCGAGCGCGGTGGTGCGACCTCCTCCTCCTCCTCTTCTTTGTCCTCATCATCATCATCATCATCGTCATCGTCATCATCATCATCCTCAGCGGCGTCCGAGTCCCACTCCTCCTCCTGGCTCTCGCCCCCGCTCGCTTCTCCCTCCTCAGTCGGAGCCTGGGCTCCATTGGGCATCGAGTACAGCTCAGTGAGGACCTGATAGACATCAAGACAAAGATCAGTCGACCGATCGGCAGAGAAAACAGAAATAAATGTGACAAGAATACAATGGGAAGTGGAGCAGACATACCTTGTTTGGATCACTGTGGTGGTCGAGTGGAGGAATCCTTCTGGCTCCATGAGGGTTATCCTTGTTCCCAGTAACAGCGGCCATCCACCTTTCCAGAGTGGCATCGTCAACTGCTTCTGGATTGACCCGAGTCTCATCCTCGGTCCCGCGGTACAACCACATGCAATGGCTCCGGAACTGAAGAGGCTGGATACGACGCCTAAGAAAAACCTCCAGGAGATCCATACCCGTCACTCCCTCCCGAACCAACTGAACTACACGCTCCATCAGCATCTTCACGTCAGCTTTCTCCTCCGGAATCACCTTCAGAGAGGAGGGCTTGTTCACTCGGCCCATGGTGAACTGAGGGAGTCCACTCGACTGCCCCGGCGTCGGCTGATCCTGGCAGTAGAACCAGGTCGACTGCCAGCCTCTGACTGACTCGGGAAACGTCATGGCTGGGAAGGTGCTCTTGTTCCTCACCTGGATCCCCAGACCCCCACACATTTGGACAACTTGGGTTTTTTCGCCGCCTGGGCTCGCCTTCTTCACGGTCTGAGAGCGACACGTGAATATGTGCTTGAACAAACTCCAATGCGGTCGACAACCCAGAAAACTCTCACACATGGACACAAACGCGGCAAGATAGGCGATAGAATTCGGGGTGAAGTGGTGGAGTTGCGCTCCAAAGAAGTTCAAGAAACCACGGAAGGAAACGCTCGGCGGCAAAGAAAATCCGCGGTCGACATGGGTAGCCAGAAGCACGCACTCACCCTCTTCCGGCTGGGGCTGCCACTCTTTTCCCGGAAGCCTTGCAGCTCCATGAGGGATCAGGCCCTCGTTGGCCATGTCGAGGAGATCCGTCTCCGTGATGGTCGATTGGATCCAATCTCCCTGGACCCAGCCTTTCGGCAGGCGAGATCTAGACGAAGACCCGCCGCGACTGGTGGATCTCCCCTTCGCCTTCTCCGTCGTCGACGCCTTCTTCGCGCGTTCTAGCGCCGCCGTCTTCTCCTTGACCATGGCTGCCGGCGAGACGCGCGAGGAGAAGTTGTGCGGAGGCGAGAGCGAGCGCGTTGGGTGGAGACGAAGGGAGCAGAGAGAGAATGCTGAGGCACTGCTCAAAAAACCCTCGCCGGGCGCGTTTATAAGATCCCTTCCGAGTGGATGACAGGTGGGCCCGGTCGATCTAATCATATCCTGAAACAGTTGCGCGGACGTGATACGTGGCGAAAAAAGCGGCGCGGGGATCGAGGCGTCTATGCCCTGTCCCATCCGAGCGCCGCGGTCCGCCCCGCTTCACGCGCTTCCCCAAATTTCGTATCCCGCGGAATCCGCGAACGGCAGATCGGTCTGCCAGACGCGGGATTTCCTGCGATCCGTCGCTCGGAAATCGGCGAAGTCCAAAAGATCACTTGACGAAGGAAAAGAATGGATCGAGTCGACTGAAGAAAAGTTGCTCACTATCAACAAAGAGATTTTTTGGTTCAAAACAACGCACGACCAGTATGTGAAGGCTAATCGGAAACAACATCAACTCCTTCATCACTCAAGCCTCAATCCATTCGGGGGCTAATGATGGAGTCATGTACCTAGGGTAGGGTCACAGACCTGATCTAAGTACCCTGCCCAAGGACACCCTTAGAAGAGATCACCTTCCAGTCGACCTACGAGGGACTCACTCGACTGACTTGAAGGACTCGACCACGAAGACTCACTCGACCACCAGAAGGTCAAGAGGCACTCTGCACTACAACGGTCTGTAATTGAGTAGACTTTATGGTAGTAAAGACACTTTATGTGGGGCGTTACCAGTAACGCCTCGGACTTAATGTACCTTAAACCCTTCATTACGTGGGTTGGCTGGGGTCCTGGCGCACTCTATATAAGCCACCCCCCTCCACAGGCAGAGGGGTTCGGCACCCTGTAATCCATATACACATTATCCACTCGACCGCCTCCGGGCTCCGAGACGTAGGGCTTTTACTTCCTCCGAGAAGGGCCTGAACTCGTACATCTCTTGTGTTTACAACCTCTCCATAGCTAGGACCTTGCCTCTCCATACCTACCCCCCACTCTACTGTCAGATTTAGATCCACGACAACATATGCTTGTAGGAATTGCAATAATATCAAGTTTCCCCTCTATGTGCTTAAAATTTTGAAGTTATGCTTGTTTTACCTTCCTATGCAAGTTGATTCTTGTTCCCACAAGTTGTTTGATCACAAAATCCCTATGCATAGGAAGTATGTTAGGCTTAAATGTGCTACTTATATTCTTCATGATTCTCTCTTTATGTTACAATTCTTATCTTTTATGTGAGCATCGTTGAAATCATCATGCCTAGCTAGGGGCGTTAAACGATAGCGCTTGTTGGGAGGCAACCCAACTTTAGCGTTGTTCCTTGATTTTTGTTCCTGTTTAGTAATAAATAATTCATGTAGCTTCTGTTTAGATGTGGTTTTATGTCTTTAATTAGTGTTTGTGCCAAGTAGAACCTTTGGGAAGACTTGGGGAAAGTCTTGTTGATCTTGCTGTAAAAAAAGAAACTTTAGTGCTCACAAGAATTGCTGCCATTTTTATCTGGAGAGTGATATTTAGCTAATTCTTTTTTCAGATGATTAATAGATAAATTACTCAGGTCCAGAAATTTATTTGAGAATTTTATTAGTTCCATAAGTATACGTTTGATACATATTACTACAGACTGTTCTGTTTTTGACAGATTCTGTTTTTCATGTGTTGTTTACTTATTTTGATGAATCTATGGCTAGTAAAAGAGTTTATAAACCATAGATAAGTCGGAATATAGTAGGTTTAACACCAATATAAATAAATAATGAGTTCATTACAGTACCTTGAAGTGGTGATTTATTTTCTTATACTAACAGAGCTTACGAGTTTTCTGTTAAGTTTTGTGTTGTGAAGTTTTCAAGTTTTGGGTAAGGATTCGATGGACTATGGAATAAGGAGTGGAAAGAGCCTAATCTTGGGGATTCCCAAGGCACCCCAAGGTAATATTAAAGGATATCCAAGAGCCTAAGCTTGGGGATGCCCCGGAAGGCATCCCCTCTTTCGTCTTCGTTCATCGGTAACTTTACTTGGAGCTATATTTTTATTTACCACATGATATGTGTTTTGCTTGGAGCGTCAATTTATTTTGTTAGGATTTGCTTTATGTTGTTTAGAACAATGTTTTGAATCTTTTATTTCAATAAAAGTGGCATTGATAGCCTTTACTATGCCTATGTTACAAGTATACATGTTGTTGTTTGAAAACAGAAAGTTTACCGCTGTTGCAATAATTCCCTAGAAAATTCAGAATGTGATAAAATGTTGAAACCTTTTGCATATTAAGCTCTGATAAATTTACTACAGTGAGAATTTTCGTTCATAATTTTTGGAGCTAGGGAAGTATGGATGTTGCTGCATTCTTTACAGACTGTCCTGTTTAGGCAGATTGCTGTAATGTTTGCATTGTTTGCATATGTTTTTCTTCTTTAATGATTCTATTTAAGGATAGGACTATTGAATATGCAGAGGCATTTATTATGCAATGTTGAATAATAATTTTAGTGATTTGCTACAGTAGAGTATGATAAGGTTTTTGCAATGGTTTATACTAACTTATCTCACGAGTCCTTGTTGAGTTTTGTGTGGATGAAGCTTCTAAGATTTAGGGAGACCGTGATATGAGAGGAATTAAGGAGACACAAAAGCTCAAGCTTGGGTATGCCCAAGGCATCCCAATATAATATTTCAAGAAGTCTCAAGCATCTAATCTTGGGGATGCCCCGGTTGGCATCCCACCTTTCTTCTTCAACAACTATCGGTTAGTTTCGGTTGATCCTAAGTTTTTGCTTATTCACATGATGTTTGCTATTCTTAGATGTAATTTTATTTTGTTTTGCTTGCTGTTTGAATAAAGTATGAAGATCTGAAATTATTAAATGTTAGAGAGTCTTCACATAGTTGCATAATTATTCGACTACTCATTGATCTTCACTTATATCTTTCGGAGTAGTTTGTCATTTGCTCTAGTGCTTCACTTATATATTTTAGAGCATGGTGGTAGTTTTATTTTGTAGAAATAGATGAACTATCATGCTTCACTTATATTATTTTGAGAGTCCTAAACATCATGGTAGTTTGCTTAAATAATCCTAATATGCTTGGTATTCAAAGAATAGTTAAAAATCTTCTTAGGAGTGTTTTGAATATTAAGAGAAGTTTGATGCTTGATGATTGTTTTGAGATATGGAGGTAATAATATCAAAGTCGTGCTAGTTGAGTAGTTGTGAAATTGAGAAATGCTTGTGTTGAAGTTTGCAAGTCTCGTAGCATGCACGTATGGTAAACGTTGTGTAACAAATTTGAAACATGAGGTGTTATTTGCTTGTCTTCCTTATGAGTGGCGGTCGGGGACGAGCGATGGTCTTTTCCTACCAATCTATCCCCCTAGGAGCATGCGCGTAGTGCCGAGGTTTTTGATGACTTGTTGATTTTTGCAATAAGTATGTGAGTTCTTTATGACTAATGTTGAGTCCATGGATTATACACACTCTCACCCTTCCATCCTTGCTAGCCTCTTCGGTACCGTGCATTGCCCTTTCTCACATTGAGAGTTGGTGCAAACTTCGCCGGTGCATCCAAACCCCGTGATATGATACGCTCTGTCACACATAAATCTCCTTATATCTTCCTCAAAACAGCCACCATACCTACCTATTATGGCATTTCCATAGCCATTCCGAGATATATTGCCATGCAACTTTCCATCATTCCGTTCATCATGACACATTCATCATTGTCATATTGCTTAGCATGATCATGAAGTTGACATAGTATTTGTGGCAAAGCCACCGTTCATAATTCTTTCATACATGTCACTCATGAATCATTGCACATCCTGGTACACCGCCGGAGGCATTCATATAGAGTCATCTTTGTTCTAGTATCGAGTTGTAATCATCGAGTTGTAAATAAATAGAAGTGTGATGATCATCATTATTAGAGCATTGTCCCAAGTGAGGAATAAAAAAAAGAAAGGCCATAAAAAGAGAAGGCCCAAAAAAAGAGAAAGGCCATAAAAAAAGAAGGCCCAAAAAAGAGAAAGGCTATAAAAAAGGGAAAAGGCCCCAAAAAATGAGAGAAAAAGAGAGAAGGGACAATGCTACTATCCTTTGCCACACTTGTGCTTCAAAGTAGCACCATGATCTTCATGATAGAGAGTCTCTTGTTTTGTCACTTTCATATACTAGTGGGAATTTTTCATTATATAACTTGGCTTGTATATTCCAACAATGGGCCTCCTCAAGTTCCCTAGGTCTTTGTGAGCAAGCAAGTTGGATGCACACCCACTAGTTTCTTTTGTTGAGCTTTCATACATTTATAGCTCTAGTGCATCCGTTGCATGGCAATCCCTACTCCTCGCATTAACATCAATCGATGGGCATCTCCATAGCCCATTGATTAGCCTCATTGATGTGAGACTTTCTCCTTTTTTGTCTTCTCCACATAACACCCCTCATTACATTCTATTCCACCCATAGTGCTATATCCATGGCTCGTGCTCATGTATTGCGTGAAAGTTTATGAATTTGAGATTACTAAAGTATGAAACAATTGCTTGGCTTGTCATCGGGGTTGTGCATGGTGAGAGCATTCTTGTGTGACGAAAATGAAACATGACTAAACTATATGATTTTGTAGGGATGAACTTTCTTTGGCCATGTTAATTTGAGAAGACATGATTGCTTAGTTAGTATGCTTGAAGTATTATCATTTTTATGTCAATATGAACTTTTGTCTTGAATCTTTCAGATCTGAATATTCATACCACAATTAAAAAGAATTACATTGAAATTATGCCAACTAGCATTCCACATCAAAAATTCTTTCTTTTATCATTTACCTACTCGAGGACGAGCAGGAATTAAGCTTGGGGATGCTGATACGTCTCCAACGTATCTATAATTTTTGATTACTCCATGCTATATTATCTACTCTTTTGAATGTTTATGGGCTTTATTATACACTTTTATATCATTTTTGGCACTAACCTATTAACCCAGAGCCAGTGCCAGTTTCTGTTTTTACCCTATTTTAGGGTTTCGAAGAAAAGGAAAATCAAACGGAGTCCAATTGACCTGAAACTTCACGGAACTCATTTTTGGAAGGAAAGAAGCCCAGAACACTTGGAGTGCACGTCGGGGGATCTGCGAGGAGGTCACGAGACAGGGGGCGCACCCACCCCCCCACCCCCCGGGCGCGCCATCCACCCTCGTGAGCCCCTCGTGGCCCCCCTGACGTACTTCTTCCGCCTATATATCTCCATATACCCTAAAAACATCCGTGAGCACAATAGATCGGGTGTTCCGCCGCCAGAAGCCTCCATAGCCACCGAAAACTAATCTAGACCCGTTCCGGCACCCTGTCGGAGGGGGCAATCCTGCTCCGGTGGCCATCTTCATCATCTCGGTGCTCTCCATGACGAGGAGGGAGTAGTTCTCCCTCGGGGCTGAGGGTATGTACCAGTAGCTATGTGTTTGATCTCTCTCTCGTGTTCTTGAGATGGTACGATCTTGATGTATCGCGAGCTTTGCTATTATATTTGGATCCTATGATGTTTTCTCCCCCCTCTACTCTCTTGTAATGGATTGAGTTTCCCCTTTGAAGTTATATTGTCGGATTGAGTCTTTAAAGATTTGAGAACACTTGATGTATGTCTTGCCGTGCGTATCTGTGGTGACAATGGGATACCACGTGATTCACTTGATTTATGTTTTGGTGATCAACTTGCGGGTTCCGCCCATGAACCTATGTATAGGGGTTGGCACACGTTTTCATCGTGATTCTCCGGTAGAACTTTGGGGCACTCTTTGAGGTTCTATGTGTTGGTTGAATAGATGAATATGAGATTGTGTGATGCATATCGTATAATCATACCCACGGATACTTGAGGTGACATTGGAGTATCTAGGTGACATTAGGGTTTTGGTTGATTTGTGTCTTAAGGTGTTATTCTAGTATGAACTCTAGGGTTGTTTGTGACACTTATAGGAATAGCCCACGGATTGATTGGAAAGAATAACTTTGAGGTGGTTTCGTACCCTACCATAATCTCTTCGTTTGTTCTCCGCTATTAGTGACTTTGGAGTGACTCTCTGTTGCATGTTGAGGGATAGTTATGCGATCCAATTATGTTATTATTGCTGAGGGAACTTGCACTAGCGAAAGTATGAACCCTAGGCCTTATTTACTATCATTGCAATACCGTTTACGCTCACTTTTATCAATAGTTACCTTGCTGTTTTTATAATTTCAGATTACAAATACCTGTATCTACTATCCATATACCACTTGTATCACCATCTCTTCGCCGAACTAGTGCACATATACAATTTACCATTGTATTGGGTGTGTTGGGGACACAAGAGACTCTTTGTTATTTGGTTGCAGGGTTGCTTGGGAGAGACCATCTTCATCCTACGCCTCCTACGGATTGATAAACATTAGGTCATCCACTTGAGGGAAATTTGCTACTGTCCTACAAACCTCTGCACTTGGAGGCCAACAACGTCTACAAGAACAAGGTTGTGTAGTAGACATCAGAGATCAATAGTTTCTATAAAACAAATCCACCACCGTGCTCTAAAAGATATAAGTGAGGTACTAGAGCAAAACTATATAACTCAAAAAGATATAAGTGAAGCACATAGAGTATTCTAACAAATTCCAAATCATGTATGGCTCTCCCAAAAGGTGTTTACAGCAAGGATGATTGTGGTAAACTAAAAAGCAAAGACTCAAATCATACAAGACGCTCCAAGCAAAACACATATCATGTGGTGAATAAAAATATAGCTCCAAGTAAAGTTACCAATAGAAGTAGACGAAAAGAGGGGATGCCTTCCAAGGCATCCCCAAGCTTTGGCTTTTAGGTGTCCTTAGATTATCTTGGGGGTGCCATGGGCATCCCCAAGCTTAGTCTCTTGCCACTCCTTGTTCCATAATCCATCAAATCTTTACCCAAAACTTGAAAACTTCACAACACAAAACTTAAAGTAGAAAATCTCATGAGCTCCGTTAGCGAAAGAAAACAAAAGACCACTTCAAGGTACTGTAATGAACTCATTATTTATTTATATTGGTGTTAAACCTACTCTATTACAACTTCTCTATGGTTTATAAACTATTTTACTAGCCATAGATTCATCAAAATAAGCAAACAACACACGAAAAACAGAATCTGTCAAAAATAGAACAGTCTGTAGTAATCTGTAGCTATCGCAATATCTGGATTCCCAAAAATTCTAAAATAAATTGATGGACATGAGTAATTTATCTATTAATCATCTGAAAAAAGAATTAACTAAATATCACTTTCCAAATAAAAATGGCAGCAGTTCTCGTGAGCGCTAAAGTTTCTGTTTTTTACAGCAAGATTAAAAAGACTTTCCCCAAGTCTTCCCAACGGTTCTACTTGGCACAAACACTAATTAAACACAAAAAGCACAACCTAAACTGAGTCTAGATAAATTATTTATTACTAAACAGGATCAAAAATCAAGGAATAAAAACAAAATTGGGTTGCCTCCCAACAAGCGCTATCGTTTAACGCCCCTAGTTAGGCATAAAAAGCAAGGATAGATCTAGGTATTGTCATCTTTGGTACATCTTTGGTACGCAATCCATAAGTGGATCTCATAATAGATTCATAAGGTAATTTAATTTTCTTTCTAGGAAAGTGTTCCATGCCTTTCCTTAATGGAAATTAGAATCTAATATTTCCTTCATTCATATCAATAATTGCACCAATCGTTCTAAGGAAAGGTCTACCAAGAATAATAGGACATGAAGGATTGCAATCTATGTCAAGAAAAATAAAATCTACGGGTACATAATTCCTATTTGCAAAAATAAGAACATCATTAATTCTTCCCATAGGTTTCTTAATAGTGGAATCCGCAAGGTGCAAGTTTAGAGAGCAATCATCAAAATCACGAAAACCTAACAAATCACACAAAGTCTTTGGAATCGTGGAAACACTAGCACCCAAATCACATAAAGCATAGAACTCATGATCTTTAATCTTAATTTTAATAGTTGGTTCCCACTCATCATAAAGTTTTCTAGGGATAGAAACTTCCAACTCAAGTTTTTCTTCATAAGATTGCATCAAGGCATCAACGATATGTTTAGTGAATGCTTTATTTTGACTATAAGCGTGGGGAGAATTTAGAATGGATTGCAAAAAGGAAATACAATCAATCAAAGAGCAATTTTCGTAATTAAATTCCTTGAAATCCAAAATAGTGGGTTTAGCAACATCTAGGGTTTTAATTTCTTCAATCCCACTTTCATCAATTTTAGCATCAAGATCTAAAAACTCCGAATTTTTGGAACGCCTTCTAGGTAAAGGTGGATCATATTCAGTCCCATCATTATTAAGATTCATATTTCAAAACAAAAATTTAATAGGGGACACATCAATAACTTTTAGATCTTCATCTTTATTTTCATAGGAACTAGAAGAACATGCTCGTATAAAGGCATCTTTCTTAGCACGTATCCTAGTGGTTCTTTCTTTGCACTCATCAATGGAAAATCTCATGGCTTTGAGAGACTCATTGATATCATGCTTAGGCGGAATAGATCTAAGTTTCAAAGAATCAACATCAAGAGAAATTCTATCAACATTCCTAGCCAACTCATCAATCTTAAGCAATTTTTCTTCAATCAAAGCATTGAAATTCTTTTGCAAAGTAATAAATTCTTTAATATTAGATTCAAAATCAGAGGGCATCTTTTTATAATTTCCATAAGAATTGTTGTAGGAATTTCCATAATTATTAGAGGGATTACTAGGATAAGGCCTAGGATTAAATTTTCCTCTATACGTGCTGTTACCAAAATTGTTCCTACCAACAAAATTCACATCCATAGGTTCATTATTATTCTCAATCAAAGTAGACAAGGGCATATCATTAGGATCAGAAGAAACACTTTTACTAGCAAATAATTTCATAAGTTCATCCATCTTTCCACTCAAAACATTAATTTCTTCTATCGCATGCACCTTTTTATTAGTAGATCTTTCAGTATGCCATTGAGAATAATTAACCATAATATTATCTAGGAGTTTAGTAGCTTCTCCTAAAGTGATGTCCATAAAAGTGCCTCCCGCAGCCGAATCTAAAAAATTCTAGAAGCAAAATTCAATCCGACATAAATTTTTTGTATAATCATCCACAAATTCAAACCATGAGCAGGGCAATTACGTATCATTAATTTCATCCTCTCCCAAGCTTGTGCAACATGTTCATGATCAAGTGGCTTAAAATTCATAATATCGTTTCTAAGGGAGATGATCTTAGCGGGAGGAAAATACTTAGAGATAAAAGCATCTTTGCACTTATTCCAGGAATCAATACTATTTTTAGGCAAAGACGAAAACCAAGCTTTAGCACGATCTCTAAGCGAAAAAGGAAATAGCTTCAATTTAACAGTATCGTTATCCACATCTTTCTTCTTTGGCATATCACACAAATCAACGAAGCTATTTAGATGTGTAGCGGCATCTTCACTAGGAAGGCCGGAAAACTGATCTTTCATGACAAGATTCAGCAAGGCAGTATTAATTTCACAAGATTCACCATCAGTAAGAGGAGCAATCGGAGTGCTAATAAAATCATTGTTGTTGGTATTGGTAAAGTCACACAATTTAGTGTTATCTTGAGCCATCGTGACAAGCAAGCAATCCAACACACAAGCAAACAAAAAGCAAGCGAGCAAAAAGAGGCAAACGGGAAAGAGAGGGAGGATAGAGAGAGAGGGCGAATAAAACGGCAAGGGTGAAGTGGGGGAGAGGAAAACGAGAGGCAAATGGAAAATAATGTAATGCGGGAGATAAGGATTGTGATGGGTACTTGGTATATTGACTTTTGCGTAGACTCCCCGGCAACGGCGCCAGAAATCCTTCTTGCTACCTCTTGAGCACTGCGTTGGTTTTCCCCGAAGAGGAAGGGATGATGCAGCAAAGTAGCGTAAGTATTTCCCTCGGTTTTTGAGAACCAAGGTATCAATCTAGTAGGAGGCTACGCGCGAGTCCCTCGCACCTACACAAAACAAATAAATCCTCGCAACCAACGCGATAAGGGGTTGTCAATCCCTACACAGCCACTTACGAGAGTGAGATCTGATAGATAAGATAAGATAATATTTTTGGTATTTTTATGATAAAGATGCAAAGTAAAATAAAAGCAAAGGAAAAAAGCAAAGGAAATAACTAAGTATTGGAAGATTAATATGATGAAGATAGACCCGGGGGCCATAGGTTTCACTAGTGGCTTCTCTCAAGAGCATAGGTATTTTACGGTGGGGGAACGAATTACTGTTGAGCAATTGGCAGAATTGAGCATAGTTATGAGAATATCTAGGTATGATCATGTATATAGGCATCACGTCCGAGACAAGTAGACTGATTCCTGCCTGCATCTACTACTATTACTCCACTCATCGACCGCTATCCAGCATGCATCTAGAGTATTAAGTTAATGAAAACAGAGTAACACCTTAAGCAAGATGACATGATGTAGAGGGATAGACTCATGCAATATGATGAAAACCCCATTTTGTTATCCTCAATGGCAACAATACAATATGTGCCTTGCTTCCCCTACTGTCACTGGGAAAGGACACCGCAAGATTGAACCCAAAGCTATGCACTTCTCCCATTGCAAGAAAGATCAATCTAGTAGGCCAAACCAAACTGATAATTCGAAGAGACTTGCAAAGATAACCAATCATACATAAAAGAATTCAGAGAAGATTCAAATGTTGTTCATAGATAGACTTGATCATAAACCCACAATTCATTGGTCTCAACAAACACACTGCAAAAAGAACATTACATCAAATAGATCTCCACAAGAGAGGGGGAGAACATTGTATTGAGATCCAAAAAGAGAGAAGAAGCCATCTAGCTAATAACTATGGACCCGTAGGTCTAAGGTGAACTACTCACACTTCATCGAAGGGGCTATGGTGTTGATGTAGAAGCCCTCCGTGATGGATACCCCCTCCGACGGAGCTCCGAAACAGGCCCCAAGATGGGATCTTGTGGATACAGAAATTTGCGGAGGTGGAATTAGGGTTTTGGCTCCGTATCTGATCGTTTGGGGGTACGTAGGTATATATAGGAGGAAGGAGTATGTCGGCGCGCCCCCTACCTCATGGCCTCCTCCTTTGTTTCTTGACGTAGGGTCCAAGGCTCCTGGATCATGTTCGGTGAGAAAATCACGTTCCCAAAGGTTTCATTCCGTTTGGACTCCGTTTGATATTCCTTTTCTTTGAAACCCTAAAATAGGCAAAAAAAACAACAATTCTGGGTTGGGCCTCCAGGTTAATAGGTTAGTCCCAAAAATAATATAAAAGTGGATAATAAAGCCCAATAATGTCCAAAACAGTAGATAATATATCATGGAGCAACCAAAAATTATAGATACGTTGGATACGTATCCTAGCGGTGGCGCTTGATACGTCTCTGTTGTATCTACTTTTCCAAACACTTTTGCCCTTGTTTTGGACTCTAACTTGCATGATTTGAATGGAACTAACCCGGACTGATGCTGTTTTTAGCAGAATTGCCATGGTGTTATTTTTGTGTAGAAATAAAAGTTCTCGGAATGACCTGAAAATCAACGGAGAATTGTTTTGGAATATATAAAAAATACTGGAAGGAAGATCCACGTCAGGGGGGCCTCCACCTGTCCATGAGGGTGGGGGTGCGTATGCCCCCTGGGCACGCTCCCCTGCCTCGTGGGCCCCCTGACGCTCCACCGACCTCAACCTTGACTCCATATATTCACTTTCATGGAGAAAAAAACCAAAGAGAAGGATTCATCGCGTTTTATGATACGGAGCCACCGCCAAACCCTAAACTCTGTCATGAGGGCTGATCTGGAGTCCGTTCGGGGCTCCGGAGGGGGGAATCCATCGCCATCGTCATCATCAACCATCCTCCATCACCAGTTTCATGATGCTCACCGCCGTGCGTGAGTAATTCCATCGTAGGCTTGCTGGACGATGATGGGTTGGATGAGATCTATCATGTAATTGAGTTAGTTTTGTTAGGGTTTGTTCCCTAGTATCCACTATGTTCTGAGATTGATGTTGCTATGACTTTGCTATGCTTAATGCTTGTCACTAGGGCCCGAGTGCCATGATTTCAGATGTGAACCTATTATGTTTTCATCAATATATGAGAGTTCTTGATCCTATCTTGCAAGTCTATAGTCACCTACTGTGTGTTATGATCCGGCAACCCTGAAGTGACAATAATCGGTACCACTGCCGGTGATGATTGTAGCTTGAGGAGTTCACGTATTCACTATGTGTTAATGCTTTGGTCCGATACTCTATTAAAAGGAGGCCTTAATATCCCTTAGTTTCCAATAGGACCCCCCTGCCACGGGAGGGTAGGACAATAGATGTCATGCAAGTTCTTTTCCATAAGCACGTATGACTATATTCAGAATACATGCCTACATTACATTGATGAATTGGAGCTAGTTATGTGTCACCCTAGGTTATGACTGTTACATGATTGATCGCACCCGGCATAATTCTCTATCACCGATCCATTGCCTATGAGCTTTCCATGTATTGTTCTTCACTTATTTACTTTTCAGTTGCTATTGTTATCATCACTACAAAACACTAAAAATATTACTTTTGCTACCGTTACTTTTGCTATCATTACCACTACTATCATATTACTTTGCTACTAAACACTTTGCTGCAGATACTAAGTTTCCAGGTGTGGTTGAATTGACAACTCAGCTGCTAATACTTGAGAATATTCTTTGGCTCCCCTTGTGTCGAATCAACAAATTTGGGTTGAATACTCCACCCTCGAAAACTGTTGCGATCCCCTATACTTGTGGGTTATCAAGACTATTTTCTGGCGCCGTTGCCGGGGAGCATAGCTCTATTCTTTGAGTCACTTGGGATTTATATCTACTTATCATTATGAAGAACTTAAAAGATCCAAGAACCAAGATTTATCCCTTAGCTACGAGGGGAGGTAAGGAACTGCCATCTAGCTCTGCACTTGATTCACCTTCTGTTTTGAGTAAGCTTGCGACACCTAAACCTGCTTCTGCTATTAATTCTAATATGTCGCATGTTATTGATGATGCCACTTCTGCTATGCATGATACTTATGATGAAACTACTTCTATGCTTGATACTACGGTGCCACTTGGTGAATTACTTGATGAACAACTTGCTAGGGCTAGAGAGAATGAAAGTATTGAAACTGATAATATTGATGAAAGTGATGATAAAGATTCTCCCCCTAGATACGAATTACTTGTTGTGCCTGAGGGCTATGTTATGGATGAAGAAACTGCTAGAGATTTTCTTGCTTGCAATGATAGGAGTGATCTTAAGAAATTATTAGCTAAGCTGAAACAAAAAACTCTGAATGCTAGGATGAAATATGATCCTGCTTATGCTACTTCACCTATCTTTGTTACTGATAAGGATTATGATTTCTCTGTTGATCCTGAGATAACTACTTTGGTTGAATCTGATCCTTTTCATGGCTATGAATCTGAAACTATTGTGGCACATCTTACTAAATTAAATGATATAGCCACCCTGTTCACTACTGATGAGAGAACTCGTTACTTTTATATCCTTAAAATATTTCCGTTCTCATTAAAGGGTGATGCTAAGATATGGTTTAATTCTCTTGATCCTAGTTGTGTGCGTAGTCCCCAGGATATGATTTATTACTTCTCTGCTAAATATTTCCCCGCTCATACGAAACAAGCTGCTTTAAGGGAAATATATATTTTTTTGCAAACTGAAGAAGAGAGTCTCCAACAAGCTTGGGGGAGGCTTCTCCAATTACTTAATGCTTTGCCTGATCATCCTCTTAAGAAAAATGAAATACTTGATATCTTTTATAATGGACTAACCGATGCTTCCAGAGACCACCTGGATAGTTGTGGTGGTTGTGTTTTCAGGGAAAGAACACCAGATGAAGCTGAAATTTTATTGAACAATATGTTGACCAACAAAAATAATTGGACACTTCCTGATCCAATTCCTGAACCAACTCCTAAGCCAACTCCGAAGAAAAGGGGTATTCTATTTTTCAGTCCTGAAGATATGCAAGAGGCAAAGAAATCTATGAAGGAAAAAGTTATAAAAGCTGAAGATGTTAAGAATTTACCTCCTATTGAAGAAATACATGGTCTTAATTTATCACCTATTGAAGAAACACATGGTCTTGATAACTCGACATAGGTAGTAAAGGTAAATTCTCTCTATAGATATGATAAAGCTGAAATCCCATTTACTAAGTTTGCTAGCCCATGCTTGGATGAGTTTGATGACTTTATGGTTAAACAAGAAAACTTCAATGCTTATGTTGGCAGACAATTGAAACACAATGCTGATATGCTTGAACACTTGGGTGATTATATGGCTAATCTTAAAGGTGAACTTAAACTTATTAGTAAACATGCTTCTATGGTTACCACTCAAGTAGAACAAGTACTTAAAGCTCAGAATGATTTGCTCAATGAATTAAATAGTAAGAAAAATGATAATGTTGTTAGATTTATGACTAGAGGTGGTAAAATGACTCAGGAACCTTTGTATCCAGAGGGCCATCCTAAGAGAATTGAGCAAGATTCCCAGAGGAAGAAAAAGAAAAATATTATGATAAGAGGAAGAAAAAGAAAAAGAAAATGATAGGACTTTGCATGCTTCTAGTGAACCTGTTGTAGACATACCAGAGAATCCCAATGATATTTCTATTTCTGATGCTGAAACACAATCTGGTAATGAACATGAACCTAGTGAAAATGTTAACAATGATGCTCATGTTGATGCTCAACCTAGTAATGACAATGAAGTAGAGATTGAACCTGTTGTTGATCTTGATAACCCACAATCAAAGAATCAACGTTATGATAAGAGAGACTTTGTTGCTAGGAAGCACGGTAAAGAAAGAGAACCATGGGTTCAAAAACCCATGCCTTTTCCTCCTAAACCATCCAAGAAAAAGGATGATGAGGATTTTGAGCGCTTTGTTGAAATGATTAGACCTATCTTTCTTGCGTATGCGTTTGACTGATATGCTCAAAATGAATCCTTATGCTAAGTATATCAAAGAAATGGTTACAAATAAAAGAAAGATATCGTAAGCTAAAATTTCCACCATGCTTACTAATTATACTTTTAAGGGTGGAATACCAAAGAAACTTGGAGATCCAGGAGTACCAACTTTACCATGCTCCATTAAAAGAAACTATGTTAAAACTGCTTTATGTGATCTTGGAGTCGGTGTTAGTGTTATGCCTCTCTCTTTATATCGTAGACTTGATTTGAATAAGTTGACACCTACTGCAATATCTTTGTAAATGGCTGATAAATCAACTACTATATCTGTCGGTATTTGTGAGGATGTGCCTGTTGTGGTTGCAAACATTACTATTTTAATGGACTTTGTAATTCTTGATATTCCCGAGGACGATAGTATGTCTATTATTCTTGGAAGACCCTTTTTGAATAATGCAGGGGCTATTATTGATTGCACCAAAGGCAATGTCACTTTTCATGTTAATGGTAATGAGCATACGGTACACTTTCCCAGGAAACAACCTCAAGTCCACAGTATCAACTCTATTGGAAAAATTCCATCGATTATTTTTGGAGGTTTTGAATTTCCTCTTCCTACTATCAAGAAGAAATATGATATTCTTATTATTGGGGACATGCATATCCCCGTTGAGGTAACCTAGTGTTATTCAAAAATTCTCCGGTTCCATGTTATTCGGAATGACTTTGTTAACAAGACCTGATCAACCTTGTTAGTGGATTTCTTTTGATGAGCATGAGATGGATGAATTTAGAAAACACAAATCTCTGTACCCTCTTTTTACTTTCTGTTATTTATATTAAATAAAGAAAAAATAGTATTCTTCTATCTGTTTTATGAATTATCAATGCAATAAAAAATATCCCGAAAATAAAAGTTCTCCAAATGCCCTGAAAATTAAATATGATTCTTTCTAGAATATTTGAGAATATCTGGCACTGAGAACATAGAAGGGGGAGCAACCACCTGGCCACGAGGGTGGAGGGCGCACCCCCCTACCTCGTGGGCCCATGGTGGCTCCCCTCCACTTATCCCGGCTACCACACACTCCTTCTTCCTCCCACAAAAATCACCAACCAGCTCAAACCCGAGTCCAAGCTCATTTTGCTGCCATTTTCGATCTCCTTGCTCAAAGATCCATTCAAAAAACTGCTTTGGGGGATTGTTCCTTGGTATGTAACTCCTCCAATGGTCCAATTAGTTTTTGTTCTAGTGCTTTATTCATTGCATATTTTTGCTGCTTAGGTGACCCTGTTCTTGAGCTTGCATGTCAAATTTATATGGTCAAAAGTAGTTTTAATGCATGATATATCCTCTAGGCACTTGTGGTAGTAGTTGCTATCAATTTTCTTGAGTTTGGTTCACTTTTATTTTGAAGTTACTAAAATTTCAGAAATTTTTCAGAGGAATAAATATGTTTAGGAAAATGTACCAAGGTGGTCTATCAAGGAAGCAAGGACCCAGGCTCGCAATAAGTGATGCCAACAATGAACCACCGAGGGAAGCTCAAGTGCGGGCTTGTGAATGGCCTTCAGAGGACTTTATGGATCGAGCAGGAATCAAGGAAGAATTTAACGCATATGTGCGTAATGCTGATCTTGAGAGCTTCGAGGCAGATAAGTGCCGCCAGTACCACTATCTCACTAATTACTTTGTGAGAAGGTTTGAATTTTCATCATCACACAATTCTCAAACTGTCCTGCTTGATCTTTATGAAAATTCTTATACTATGGACTTAGAGGATTTTAACACTGTTTGCAAACTTCCACAATGGGGTAGTCCTAATGAACCTCGCAAATATGAATTTAGAGATTTTCTTGCTAGTATAACTATGGGGGAATCTAGAGACATAACACAAGCTACCATAGGGAGCATTCATTTTCCTGCTATACATTATTTTGCTCTCTTCATAGGTAGGTGCATAAATGGTAAGGATGAAGCATGTCACATGTGTGTACCTGACCTCAGTGTTCTCAGCAATGTTGTATTAGGATATAAACCTTATAATTTGGGAGCCATTGTTGCATGTAGGTTGCATAATAATAGATTTAATGGAGATTTCTTTGGTGGAATTTATGCAACCCGTCTAGCTAATTTTCTTGATATACCCATACGTGGGTATGATATTGAGTTGCCTCCTGTTTATTTAGATTATGAGGCCATGGTTCGTCATCAGTTTGTTGAGAGGAACAATCAGTTCCTCCAGTACCGACTAATCTTTGACAGACGACGCACCTATCACATCGCTCTCCCTGCTCCTGCTTTCTTTGACTCTCAGGCAAAAGGGAGATATGTTATAACCAGGGAGGAGACGGACGAGTATAAGAGGAGGACTGAGACGGCCCGTCTCCAAGCGGCAGCTCATGAGGCAATAGCTGCTGCATCTCAGTACGACCCCAACTATAACTTTGGATATCCACCAGGCCAGCCGTGGCCATAGACCAACTTAGGCCAAAAGCCTAAGCTTGGGGGAGTAAGTATTTCTCACCGACATTACATTTATGTTCACACACTCATCGATAGTTGTCGGTGCTCATACTTTTTCATTGTATCATCCATGCCAGTTTATTTTCCTTTTTATGCTTTCTTCTTGTGTGTTTAATAAACCTTAAGAAAAACAAAAAAATTAGTTGTAAGCTTTTAATTAGTTTACTTTCCATGCTTGTAGTAGTGATTAAAAAGAAAACTCAAAAAGATTTCTCGTTCTTCTTTTGCTTGTTGGGAGCTTTCCCATGTAAATAGTTTTATTTCTTTTCTTTCCTTTGGGGGTCAAGAGGAGAAAAGCATAATGAAAATTTAAAGTGGCTCTTATATGCATTATTGTTGATCTGACAAAAGAGCCTATATTACCTTGTCTTATCTCTTGAATTGAATGCCTGCAGATTCCAGCTTAGATCCACACTATTCGGTCGCGCAAGTGAAAGGCAATAATGATGATTATATGATGAACTTATTGAGATGAGAAAAGCTGGTATGAACTCGACCTCTCTTATTTTTGTAAATATGATTATTCCATCGTTTCTGATTCAGCCTATTATGAATAAACATGTTTGCAATGACAATTAGAGATTATAGTTGATTATGCCATGCTTAATTAGCTATGAGCTTATAATGGTTTACCTTGCATGCCAACATGCTATTAAAATGGTTGTGATGTGGTATGATAGGGTGGTATCCTCTTTTGAACGATTCGAGTTGCTTGATTTGGCACATGCTCACGCATGTAGTTGAAACAAAATCAACATAGCATGTACGATATTTATGTTCATGGTGCATTATATCCTACTCATGCTTGCATTCGATGTTGATTAATTTTAATGCATGTTCATGATTGTTGTCGCTCTCTAGTTGGTCGCTTCCCAGTCTTTTTCTAGCCTTCACTTGTACTAAGCGGGAATACTGCTTGTGCATCCAATTCCATAAACCCCAAAGTTATTCCATATGAGTCCATGATGTCTACTACACAACCTTCTTCTTGTAGACGTTGTTGGGCCTCCAAGTGCAGAGGTTTGTAGGACAGTAGCAAATTTCCCTCAAGTGGATGACCTAAGGTTTATCAATCCGTAGGAGGCGTAGGATGAAGATGGTCTCTCTCAAGCAACCCTGCAACCGAATAACAAAGAGTCTCTTGTGTCCCCAACACACCCAATACAATGGTAAATTGTATAGGTGCACTAGTTCGGCGAAGAGATGGTGATACAAGTGGTATATGGATAGTAGATAAAGGTATTTGTAATCTGAAATTATAAAAACAGCAAGGTAACAAGTGATAAAAGTGAGCGTAAACGGTATTGCAATGCTAGGAAACAAGGCCTAGGGTTCATACTTTCACTAGTGTAAGTTCCCTCAACAATAATATCATAATTGGATCACATAACTATCCCTCAACATGCAACAGAGAGTCACTCCAAAGTCACTAATAGCGGAGAACGAACGAAGAGATTATGGTAGGGTACGAAACCACCTCAAAGTTATTCTTTCCAATCAATCCATTGGGCTATTCCTATAAGTGTCACAAATAGCCCTAGAGTTCGTACTAGAATAACACCTTAAGACACAAATCAACCAAAACCCTAATGTCACCTAGATACTCCAATGTCACCTCAAGTATCCGTGGGTATGATTAACGATATGCATCACACAATCTCAGATTAATCTATTCAACCAACACATAGAACCTCAAAGAGTGCCCCAAAGTTCCTATCGGAGAATCACGACGAAAACGTGTGCCAACCCCTATGCATAGGTTCATGGGCGGAACCTGCAAGTTGATCACCAAAACATACATCAAGTGGATTAATAGAATACCCCATTGTCACCACGGGTATCCCACGCAAGACATACATCAAGTGTTCTCAAATCTTTAAAGACTCAATCCGATAAGATTACTTCAAAGGGGAAACTCAATTCATTACAAGAGAGAAGAGGGGTAGGAGAAACATATGATCCAACTATAATAGCAAAGCTCGCGATACATCAAGATCGTGCCAAATCAAGAACACGAGAGAGAGAGAGAGAGAGAGAGAGAGAGAGAGAGATCAAACACATAGCTACTGGTACATACCCTTAGCCCCGAGGGGGAACTACTCCCTCCTCGTCATGGAGAGCACCGGGATGATGAAGATGGCCACCTGAGAAGGATTACCCCCTCCGGCAGGGTGCCGAAACGAGTCTAGATTGGCTTTCGGTGGCTACGGAGGCTTCTAGCGGCGGAACTCTCGATCTATTGTTCGTTCTGGAAGTTTTAGGATACGTGGGTATATATGGGTGAAAGGAGTACGTCGGTGGACCGAAGGGGTGGCCACGAGGCAGGGGGCGTGCCCCAGGGGGGTGGGCACGCCCCCTACCCTCGTGAGCTCCTACTTCATCTTATGACGTAGGGTCCAAGTCTATCCGGTAGGTTTCCTTCCAAAAATAACTTCTCCAGTTGATTTCGTTCTGTTTCGACTCTGTTTGATATTTCTTTTCTTCGAAACACTGAAATAGGCATAAAACAGCAAATCTGGGCTGGGCCTCCTGTTAATAGGTTAGTCCCAAAAATAATATAAAAGTGGAAAATAAAGCCCAATATTATCCAAAACAGTAGATAATATAGCATGGAGCAATCAAAAATTATAGATACATTGGAGACGTATCAAGCATCCCAAGCTTAATTTTTGCTCGTCCTCGAGTAGGTAAATGATAAAAAGATAATTTTTGATGTGGAATGCTAGTTGGCATAATTTCAATCTAATTCTTTTTACTTGTGATATGAATATTCAGATCTGAAAGATTCAAGAAAAAAGTTCATATTGACATAAAAATAATAATACTTCAAGCATACTAATAAAGCAATTATGTCTTCTCAAAATATCATGGCCAAAGAAAGCTATCCCTACAAAGTCATATAGTCTGGCTATGCTCTATCATCACCACACAAAGTATTTAAATCATGCACAACCCTGATGACAAGCCAAGCAATTGTTTCATACTTTTGATGTTCTCAAACTTTTTCAATCTTCACGCAATATATGAGCGTGAGTCATGGACATAGCACTATAGGTGGAATAGAATGATGGTTGTGGAGAAGACAAAAAGGGGGGAAATAGTCTCACATCAACTAGGCGTATCAACGGGCTATGGAGATGCCCATCAATAGATATCAATGTGAGTGAGTAGGGATTGCCATGCAACGGATGCACTAGAGCTATAAGTGTATGAAAGCTCAACAAAAGAAACTAGTGGGTGCGGATCCAACTCGCTTGCTCACGAAGACCTAGGGCATTTTGAGGAAGCCCATCTTTGGAATATACAAGCCAAGTTCTATAATGAAAGATTCCCACTAGTATATGAAAGTGACAACATAGGAGACTCTCTATCATGAAGATCATGGTGCTACTTTGAAGCACAAGTGTGGTAAAAGGATAGTAGCATTGCCCCTTCTCTCTTTTTCTCTTTTTTTTATTTTTTTATTTTTTATTTGGGCCTTCTCTTTTTTTATGGCCTCTTTTCTCTTTTTTTTATTTGGGCTTCTTTGGCCTCTTTTATTTATTTATTTTCATCCGGAGTCTCATCCGACTTGTGAGGGAATCATAGTCTCCATCATCCTTTCCTCACTGGGACAATGCTCTAATAATGATGATCATCACACTTTTATTTACTTACAACTCAAGAATTACAACTCGATACTTAGAACAAGATATGACTCTATATGAATGCCTCCGGCGGTGTACCGGGATGTGCAATGATGCATGAGTGACATGTATGAAAGAATTATGAATGGTGGCCTTGCCACAAATACGATGTCAACTACATGATCATGCAAAGCAATATGACAATGATTAAGCGTGTCATAATAATGGAATGGTGGAAAGTTGCATGGCAATATATCTCGTAATGGCTATGGAAATGCCATAATAGGTAGGTATGGTGGCTGTTTTGAGGAAGGTATATGGTGGGTGTATGATACAGGCGAAAAGTGCGCGGTATTAGAGAGGCTAGCAATGGTGGAAGGGTGGGAAAAGTGTGTATAATCCATGGACTCAACATTAGTCATAAAGAACTCATATACTTATTGCAAAGATCTAGAAGTTATCAAAGCAAAGTATTACGTGCATGCTCCTAGGGGGATAGATTGGTCGGAAAAGACCATCGCTCGTCCCCGACCGCCACTCATAAGGAAGACAATCAATAAATAAATCATGCTACGATTTCATCACATAACGGTTCACCATACGTGCATGCTACGGGAATCACAAACTTTAACACAAGTATTTCTCAAATTCACAACTACTCAACTAGCATGACTCTAATATCACCATCTTCATATCTCAAAACAATTATCAAGCATCAAACTTTTCTTAGTATTCAACACTCTCATAAGAATTCTTACAAATCTTTTATGCTTAGAATATTAGGATTATTTAAGCAAATTACCATGCTATTTAAGACTCTCAAAATAATGTAAGTGAAGCACTAGAGCAAACGACAAACTACTCCGAAAGATATAAGTGAAGATCAATGAGTAGTCGGATAATTATGCAACTATGTGAAGACTCTCCCATTTAATAATTTCAGATCTTAGTACTTTATTCAAACAGCAAGCAAAGCTAAAGAAAATAAAATGACATGACGCTACAAGCAAAACACATATCATGTGGTGAATAAAAATATAGCTCCAAGTAAAGTTACCGATGAATGAAGACGAAAGAGGGGATGCCTTCCGGGGCATCCCCAAGCTTAGGCTCTTGGCTATCCTTGAATATTACCTTGGGGTGCCTTGGGCATCCCCAAGCTTAGGCTCTTGCCACTCCTTATTCCGTAGTCCATCGAATCTTTACCCAAAACTTGAAAACTTCACAACACAAAACTTAACAGAAAACTCGTAAGCTCCGTTAGTATAAGAAAATAAATCACCACTTCAAGGTACTGTAATGGACTCATTCTTTATTTATATTGGTGTTAAACCTACTGTATTCCAACTTCTCTATGGTTTATAAACTATTTTACTAGACATAGATTCATCAAAATAAGTAAACAACACATGAAAAACAGAATCTGTCAAAAACAGAACAGTCTGTAGTAATATGAATCAAACGTATACTTCTGGAGCACATAAAATTCTCAAATAAATTGCTGGACCTGAGGAATTTATCTATTAATCATCTGAAAATAATAATTAACTAAATAACACTTTCCAAATAAAAATGGCAGCAATTCTCATGAGCGCTAAAGTTTCTGTTTTTTACAGCATGATCAACAAGACTTCCCCCAAGTCTTCCCAAAGGTTCTACTTGGCACAAACATTAATTAAAAGTATAAAACCACATCTAAACAGAGGATATATGAATTATTTATTACTAAACCGGAACAAAAAGCAAGGAACAAGAATAAAATTGGGTTGCCTCCCAACAAGCGCTATCGTTTAACGCCCCTAGCTAGGCATAATGATTTCAATGATGCTCACATAAAGGATAAGAATTGAAACATAAAGAGAGCATCATGAAGAATATGACTAGCACATTTAAGTCTAACATACTTACTATGCATAGGTATTTTGTGAGCAAACAACTTATGGGAACAAGAATCAACTTGCATAGGAAGGTAAAGCAAGCAAAACTTCAAAAATTTAAGCACATAGAGAGGAAACTTGATATTATTGCAATTCCTAAAAGAATATGTTCCTCCCTCATAATAATTTTCAGTAGCATCATGAATGAATTCAACAATATAACCAGCACCTAAAGCATTCTTTTCATGATCCACAAGCATAGAAAATTTACTACTCTCCACATAAGCAAGATTCTTCTCATGAATAATAGTGGGACTATCATAAGAGACCCGGATACTATAAATTGTTTCCACATTAAAAGAGTAATGTTAAGAGAAGGGGTAATCATAATCATGACAAGTTTTATAAATATAATCACTACTTTTTATAGCATAAGTATCATCACAATAATCATCATAAGTAGGAGGCATGCTATCATCATTATAAACTTGCATATCAAAACTTGGGAGACTAAAAATATCATCTTCATTAATCATAGCTTCCCCAAGCTTAGGACAAACATTAATTGCAGAAAATATATTCTCAAAACATCATCTTCATCAAACATAGCATCCCCAAGCTTGGGCCTTTTCATATCATAAGCACAATCACTCTCATAATTAATAGTATGGATAGCACCAACAGTATAGCAATTATCATATTCTTCCAAGCGAGTGCCAAAAAGATTTTCAAGATCATAAGAAGTATAATTATCTTCCACAATTATATTTTCATGAGGCACAATAGTAATAGGAGCAACATTATTTGGGAGAGATATCTTTTTACCTCTCTTCCTTTTTCTTTTCTTCTTCTTCACCACATCATGTGTGGGTTCAATCCTATTTTTGGAGCTCCTTATTAACGAGATTGGTTGAATAGGAGGCTCCTCCTCGTTACCTGATTCATCATAAGAAATAATAGGAGGATATTGGGAAGTCTCTTCCCTTTCATTAGTATTCTCTTCATCTTCTATTTGTTTTCTTTTCTTTATGTAGTTGGCAATATAAGGATTTTCAATACAATTCACCGCACAATACATATAAATATTCTCTAGATCAAAATGAAGAACTTTATCAAGATTAAATTTTGGAATACCCTCAGTTATATGTTTCATTTCTTCATAACCCAAGAGAAAACTAAGTTCATTATGATGTGCAAGGGAAATCAAGTAATCACAATTTTTGGACATGATACGGTCATGAAACAATTTGCATTTGATATTTAAATGACCATGTTCATTGCAAAGTTCGCAAGTATGGGTAAGATATCTTAAATTTTCAGCACATTCATCTATCTCTTCTTGCAACAATTTTGTTTCTAAGTACTTATGCCCCTTGCAATATCTATCTTCCCTATTTGGTGTGTACTTGCAAACATGCACTCTACAAAAATTGACATGTTTATAGGAGGCATTTTCATCATAACTAGTGCAATCATCATTAGGATCATGGGTATTCAAAGAATTCATACCAACAACATTGCAGTCATGCTCATCATTAAAAGATTTAGTGCCAAACATTTTATAGATTTCTTCTTCTAGTACTTGAGCACAATTTTCCTTTCCATCATACTCAAGAAAGATATTAAAAATGTGAAGCATAGGAGTTTCACTCAATTCCATTATTTTTTGTAGTTTTGTTTTATAAACTAAACTAGTGCTAAAATAAGAAACAAAAAGATTCGATTGCAAGATCTAAAGATATACCTTCAAGCACTCACCACCCCGGCAACGGCGCTAGAAAAGAGCTTGATGTCTACTACACAACCTTCTTCTTGTAGACGTTGTTGGGCCTCCAAGTGCAGAGGTTTGTAGGACAGTAGCAAATTTCCCTCAAGTGGATGACCTAAGGTTTATCAATCCGTAGGAAGCGTAGGATGAAGATGGCCTCTCTCAAGCAACCCTGCAACCAAATAACAAAGAGTCTCTTGTGTCCCCAACACACCCAATACAATGGTAAATTGTATAGGTGCACTAGTTCGGCGAAGAGATGGTGATACAAGTGGTATATGGATAGTAGATAAAGGTATTTGTAATCTGAAATTATAAAAACAGCAAGGTAACAAGTGATAAAAGTGAGCGTAAACGGTATTGCAATGCTAGGAAACAAGGCCTAGGGTTCATACTTTCGCTAGTGTAAGTTCCCTCAACAATAATATCATAATTGGATCACATAACTATCCCTCAACATGCAACAAAGAGTCACTCCAAAGGCACTAATAGCGGAGAACGAACGAAGAGATTATGGTAGGGTACAAAACCACCTCAAAGTTATTCTTTCCAATCAATCCGTTGGGCTATTCCTATAAGTGTCACAAACAGCCCTAGAGTTCGTACTAGAATAACACCTCAAGACACAAATCAACCAAAACCCTAATGTCACCTAGATACTCCAATGTCACCTCAAGTATCTGTGGGTATGATTATACGATATGCATCACACAATCTCAAATTCATCTATTCAACCAACACACAGAACCTCAAAGAGTGCCCCAAAGTTTCTACCGGAGAATCACGACGAAAACGTGTGCTAACCCCTATGCATAGGTTCATGGGCGGAACCCGCAAGTTGATCACCAAAACATACATCAAGTGGATCAATAGAATACCCCATTGTCACCACGAGTATCCCACGCAAGACATACATCAAGTGTTCTCAAATCTTTAAAGACTCAATCCGATAAGATTACTTAAAAGGGGAAACTCAATTCATTACAAGAGAGAAGAGGGGGATGAGAAACATAGGATCCAACTATAATAGCAAAGCTCGTGATACATCAAGATCGTGCCAAATCAAGAACACGAGAGAGAGAGAGAGAGATCGAACACATAGATACTAGTACTTACCCTCAGCCCCGAGGGAGAACTACTCCCTCCTCGTCATGGAAAGCACCGGGATGATGAAGATGGCCACCTGAGAAGGATTGCCCCCTCCGGAAGGGTGCCGGAATGGGTCTAGATTGGCTTTCGGTGGCTACGGAGGCTTCTGGCGGCGGAACTCCCGATCTATTGTTCGTTCTGGAAGTTTTAGGATACGTGGGTATATATGGGTGAAAGGAGTACATCGGTGGACCGAAGGGGTGGCCACGAGGCAGGGGGCGTGCCCTAGGGGGGTGGGCGCGCCCCTACCCTCGTGATCTCCGCCTTCATCTTCTGACATAGGGTCCAAGTCTATCCGGTAGGTTTCCTTCCAAAAATAACTTCTCTAGTTGATTTCGTTTCGTTTCGACTCCGTTTGATATTCCTTTTCTTCGAAACACTGAAATAGGCATAAAACAGCAAATCTGGGTTGGGCCTCCGGTTAATAGGTTAGTCCCAAAAATAATATAAAAGTGGAAAATAAAGCCTAATATTGCCCAAAACAGTAGATAATATAGCATGGAGCAATCAAAAATTATAGATACGTTGGAGACGTATCAGTCCACCATACCTACCTATATACGGTATCTACCTGCCGTTCCAAGTATATTTGTATGTGCCAAACTCTAAACCTTCAAATAAACATTCTGTTTTGTATGCTCGAATAGCTCATGTATCAACTAGGGATGTCTGTATCGTCCATGTTAGGCGGGTTATTCTCAAGAGGAGTGGACTCCGCTCCTCACTCACGAGAAAATGGCTGGTCACCTGGATGCCCAGTCCCATGCTTTATGCAAATCAAATCAAAATAATTGCAAACAAAACTCCCCTGGGACTGTTGTTAGTTCGAGGCACTTGTTGTTTCGAGCAAGCCATGGATTGATGATTGTTGGTGGTGGGGGAGTATAAACTTTACCATTCTGTTAGGGAACCGCCTATAATGTGTGTAGCATGGAAGATATCGCCATCTCTCGGTTGTTATGTTGACAATGAAAGTATACCGCTCAAAATAGTATTCATATCTATTTCAAAACTGAGCTCTGGCACCTCTACAAATCCCTGCTTCCCTCTGTGAAGGGCCTATCTATTTACTTTTATGTTGAGTCATCACCCTCTTATTAAAAAGCACTAGCTAGAGAGCACCGCTGTCATTTGCATTCATTACTGTTAGTTTACATTGAGTATGACTTGAGTGGATCTCTTTTACTATGAATTACAATGTCTAGTCAGTCCTTGATCTTTAAAGGTGCTCTGCATTTATGTTTTGCGGTCTCATAAAGGGCTAGTGAGATACCATCTTGTTATATCATATGATGATTGTTTTGAGAAAGTGTTGTCATTCGAGATTTATTATTAACTGAATTGCTTGAGGACAAGCAAAGGTTTAAGCTTGGGGGAGTTGATACATCTCCGTCGTATCTACTTTTCCAAACACTTTTGCCCTTGTTTTGGACTCTAACTTGCATGATTTGAATGGAACTAACCCGGACTGACGCTGTTTTCAACAGAATTGCCATGGTGTTATTTTTGTGCAGAAATAAAAGTTCTCGGAATGACCTAAAAAATCAACGGAGAATTATTTTGGAATATATAAAAAATACTGGAAGGAAGATCCACGTCAGGGGGCCTCCACCTATCCACGAGGGTGGGGGCGTGCCCCCAGCCTCGTGGGCCCCCTGACACTCCACTGACCTCAACCTTCACTCCATATATTCACTTTCGGGGAGAGAAAAATTAGAGAGAAGGATTCATCGTGTTTTACAATACGGAGCCGCCGCCAAGCCCTAAACTCTCTCGGGAGGACTGATCTGGAGTCCGTTCGGGGCTTCGAAGAGGGGAATCCGTCGCCATCGTCATCATCAACCATCGTCCATCACCAATTTCATGATGCTCACCACCGTGCATGAGTAATTCCATCGTAGGCTTGCTGGACGGTGATGGGTTGGATGAGATTTATCATGTAATCGAGTTAGTTTTGTTAGGGTTTGATCCCTAGTATCCACTATGTTCTGAGATTGATGTTGCTATGACTTTGCTAGCTTAATGCTTGTCACTAGGGCCCGAGTGCCATGATTTCAGATCTGAACCTACTATGTTTTCATCAGTATATGAGAGTTCTTGATCCTATCTTGCAAGTCTATAGTCACCTACTATGTGTTATGATCCGGCAACCCCGAAGTGACAATAATCGGGACCACTCCCGGTGATGACTGTAGTTTGAGGAGTTCATGTATTCACTTTGTGTTAATGCTTTGGTCCGATACTCTATTAAAAGGAGGCCTTAATATCCCTTAGTGTCCAATAGGACCCCATTGCCACGGGAGGGTAGGACAATAGATGTCATGCAAGTTCTTTTCCATAAGCACGTATGACTATATTCGGAATACATGCCTACATTACATTGATGAATTGGAGCTAGTTTTGTGTCACCCTAGGTTATGACTGTTACATGATCGATCGCATCCAGCATAATTCTCTATCACTGATCCATTGCCTACGAGCTTTCCATATACTGTTCTTCCCTTATTTACTTTTCAGTTGCTATTGTTATCATCACTACAAAACACCAAAAATATTACTTTCGCTACCGTTACTTTTGCTATCGTTACCACTACTATCATATTACTTTGCTACTAAACACTTTGCTGCAGATACTAAGTTTCCAGGTGTGGTTCAATTGACAACTCACCTGCTAATACTTGAGAATATTCTTTGGCTCCCCTTCTATCGAATCAACAAATTTGGGTTGAATACTCTACCCTCAAAAACTATTGCGATCCCCTATACTTGTGGGTTATCAGTGCTAGGGCGCACGAGGTGGAGAGGTGGGAGAAGGATTTTTTACCGTGATGGGATGTGTATTTATAAGGAAAGGGACAGCACAACGCAATTACGTAGGTGCCCCTGGCGGTTCACATCTGAGGGACACGTGGCAAAGATGCAACACATTGGAAGTTATTCCATGTTCCCATGCATGCCTGGATTGTCGGGTGGTCGTTCCGGCTTCTCCGTGGTTCAGGAAATATGGATATAGCATTCAAAATAGATTCAATGTTTGTCTCTTTATCTTCTGCTGACAAGGACGCAAAGAAGACATTCGACAGTTTCAATAGAATGCATATGATTTGGATAGATAGAATCTGGGGTAGAAGCATAGAAAAGGTTAGGGTCCGATCACATTCACTTAGGTCAAAAGATTCAAACATGAAGACATAGCTATAAGTGAATGTTGTAGAGGACAGAACACCAATATAAGTATATATCAATATGATACCAAATCAACATTGTGAAGATAAACATGAAGTCGAAACAATGTTGAAGACAAAACCAAATGTGAAGATTATGCAAGTGTGACGCCAATTGAAAACACTTCAAACAAGAGTTTGGTGGTGGCATTACCCACCGTATATGAAGTATTAGAAGCAGACACAGCACACAATTATCATGGCGCTCCGAAGTCAATTTCCGCATTAATGTTTTCACACTTAGAATGTATGTCTTCATTATTTGAATATATATGTTACTTCGTGTGTTGCACATCTAAGTCATCTCATGCATAAGCGTCAGGATGTGTGCCCAACTACAGGACGTTCGAGGATTCTAAGATATTTAGCTCACATTGCAACTTGCAAAACCTTTTCTCATCCAAGGGCTTTGTGAAATATCGGCCAATTGCTCTTCAGTGTTGACATGAATGATATCAATATCTTCCTTCATGACATGATCTCTGAGAAAGTGATGACGGATCTGAATGTGCTTTGTTTTCGAATGCTGAACCGGGTTGTTGGCAATCTTGATAGCGCTTTCATTGTCGTAGTAGAGTGGCACATGCTTCAGACGGATGCCATAGTCCTTGAGAGTTTGCTTCATCCACGGAAGCTGAGCGCAACAAGATCCATCAGCAATGTATTCAGATTCGGAAGTGGAGAGAGACACACAGTTCTGCTTCTTTGAAGACCAACAGACAAGAGATCGTCCAAGAAAGTGACATGTGTCTGATGTAGAATTGCGATCAACCTTGTCACCAGCATAGTCAGCATCTGAGAATCCAACTAGATCAAACTATGAGCCCTTTGGATACCATAATCCTAGTGTTGGGGTGTAAGCCAAATATCAAAGAATTCGCTTCACAGCTAAGTGATGCAACTCCTTTGGTGCCGCTTGGAATCGGGCACACATGCAAATGCTAAGCATGATATCTGGCCTATATGCACACAAATAGAGTAAAGAACCAATCATGGAGTGGTATACCTTTTGATCGAACTCTTTACCATTGTCGTCGGGGCCCAGACGACTTTTGGTTGGCATTGGCGTCATGTATCCCTTGCAGTCTTGCATTCCAAACTTCTTCACGCAATCTTTGAGGTATTTCTCTTGAGATATGAAGATGTCGTTGCTTTGCTGACGGATCTGAAGACCAAGGAAGAACTTTAGCTCACCTATCATGGACATCTGATATTGCTCTTGCATCATGTGTCCAAACTCATCACTCTATCTTTTGTCAGTGCAGTCGAAGATAATGTCATCCACATAAATTTGGCATACAAACAGTTCACAATCATATGTCTTCGTGAAGAGTGTAGGATCTAGGGAACCATGTTTGAAGCCTTTGCTCTTTAGGAAGTCTTTGAGTGTGTCATACCAAGCGTGAGGGGCTTGTTTGAGGCCATACAGTGCCTTGTTGAGCTTGTAAACCATATCAGGATGTTTTGGATCTTCAAAGCCAGGTGGTTGTGCAAAATACACTTCTTCTTCAATCTTTCCATTGAGAAAGGCACTCTTAACATCCATTTGATATAGGAGGATGTTGTGATGGTTGGCATAGGCTAGCAGAATGTGAATGGCTTCAAGTCTAGCCACCGGAGCGAATGTTTCATCGAAGTCAATTCCTTCAACTTGAGTATATCCTTGAGCAACGAGACGAGCCTTGTTTCTGACAACTTGACCATGCTCATCTTGTTTGTTGCGATAGATCCATTTTGTGCCTATGATATTGTGCTTGCAAGGATCAGGACGCTTGACCAGTTCCCATACATTGTTCAGCTCGAACTATTTAAGCTCTTCTTGCATAGCTTGAATCCATTCAGGTTCCATGAAGGCTTCAACAACTTTCTTGGGTTCAGATATGGACACAAATGCAAAGTGCCCACATAAATTTGCTAGCTGAGTTGCTCTTGGACGAGTAAGGGGACCAGGTGCATTGATACTATCGATTATCTTCTCAATTTTTACTTCATTTGCAACACGAGGATGAACTGGACGAAGATTTTACTCTTGCTGATCATTGTCTTCATCTTCAGCATTGGCTTCAGGCTGAGCAGAGTCTTCAGGATTGATTTGGTGTAGAAATGATAAGTTCCTCTTCAGCCTGTGCCTCTGAAAGTATGATTTCTCCAGTACCCATAAGCTTGATTTATTCACTAGGAGGGACTTCATCTAGCACATTTGGCAGGTGCTCCCTTTACGAGTCGTTAGTTTCATCGAACCGCACATCCATAGTTTCAACCACTTTATAGTGAAAGAGGTTGAAGACTCTGTAGGAGTGCGAATCCTTTCCGTAACCAAGCATAAAACCTTCATGTGCTTTCGGTGCAAATTTTGACGTGTGATGTGGATCCTTGATCCAACACCTGACACCAAATACTCTAAAGTAGCTTACATTTGGCTTCTTACCAGTCAGTAGTTCATATGATGTCTTCTTTAGAAGCTTGTGAAGATAAACACGATTGATGACATCACACGCAGTATCAATGGCTTCAGGCCAGAACTTCCTTGGAGTCTTGTACTCATGCATCGTCCGAGCCATCTCAATGAGTGTTCTGTTCTTGCGCTCCACGATGCCATTTTGCTGAGGTGTGTATGGAGCTGAGAATTCATGAGTGATGCCCAATGTATCAAGATAAGTGTCGAGGCCGGTGTTCTTGAACTATGTGCCGTTCTCGCTTCTTATGTGCTTGATCTTGATGACATAGTTTGTCATGGCACGGTTTGCGAATCGTCTGAAGACATCCTGCACTTTAGTCTTGTAGAGAATTATATGCACCCAGGTATATCTAGAGTAATCATCAACAATAACAAAGCCATAGAGACAAGCAGTGGTACTAAGAGTGGAGTAATGAGTAGGGCCGAATAGGTCCATGTGAAGCATCTCGAAGGGACGTGATGTCGTCATGATTGTCTTTGAAGGATGCTTGGCCCTAGTCATCTTCCCGGCTTCGCAGGCACCACATAGATGATCCTTCTTGAACTTGACGCCCTCGATGCCTACGACGTGTTTCTTCTTTGCGAGGGTGTACAAGTTCCTCATGCCAGCATGCCCTAGCCTCCGATGCTAGAGCCAGCACTCTAAAGCTTTTGCTAGAAGACATACGGCCAATTGTGGTCCTACTGAGAAATCTACCATGTACAGATCACCTTTTTGGTATCCTTCAAAGACTAGAGACTTGTTAGATTCCATTAAAACAAGGCAACGATATTTTCCAAGTATCACAATCATATTCAAGTCACAAAGCATTGAGACAGACATTAAGTTGAAACCAAGGGATTCAACAAGCATCACTTTATCCATGTGCTGATCCTTTGAGATTACAACTCTACCTAGACCCAATACCTTGCTTTTACCAGTGTCAGCAAATGTGATATGACTCTTGTCATATGGACGTAAGGTTGAGTCCATGAGAAGACTTTGATCTCCAGTCATGTGGTTAGTGCATCCACTATCAATAATCCATTCTGAAGCAGCTGGTGTCATACCCTACAGTGCAGTTAGGGGGATAGGCTTCACGAAGAGTATTGTGAAGCATAAACATTTGACGAGCAAGTGGATTATGAAAGCTCAAATCCAGGTTAGGACTGATAGGATGATTGGCAAGCGATTCAGGGTCGAAATACATAGTAAGACCATTTGGGCATTTTATCTTGCGCCCCACAAGATGTTTTAGGTCCCCAGCAATAGCATCTGACGCCTTTGATTTTCGGCTGGAGCCCTTTCCCTGCAAAAGAGAGTTAAGCTTTCTTAACCACCCACATCTTCAGGGGTGGCTCCAAAGCAATGAGTCTAAGTGCAACATCTAAGAACTTTGGCTTTGGAGACCTAGCAAATAGTCTTGCAGGAGGTGAATAATACTCATAAGAATAAGCAGAATAATTCTTGGTCTTATGAACATGGCGGTTTGAAGAAACACACTCATATTCATGGGCCTGAGTATGGTTTCCCTGCAAAACATTTGTGTTAGGGCGACTCTGGTGAGTCCTCTATCTGTATGAAGCCTTTGGACCATGTGAAGCCTTTGGTCCGGGGTTTGTCTTCATCCCAGGTGGTGTCATGATGACATTCACCTGAAGATTTTTAAGACAACTCTTGGGAACCCAGATCTTCTTCAAAGGTGGTCCATTCTTGCAGTTAGTACCAATATACCTGGCAAACACTTCACCATTCTGATTCTTAAATAGTTTATAGTTTGCATCAAAGGATTCATAAATGATAAACGGGTTAGCACAAGTGAAGCCAGATAAGGTAGATGGATCCACTGAAGGCCCCTTTGCAGCAACCCATGTGGTTTTGGGGTACTGCTTAGGCTTCCAGTAAGAACCATCAACGTTCATTTTCCTTTTGAACCCAACACCCTCTTCCTATGGTTTCGGTTCAGAATCTATTTCTTGAGGACATCACATAGTGTGTTATGCCCTTTGAGACTTTTGTACATTCCTGTCTCAAGCAATGTCTTCAACCTGGCATTCTCATCAGCAATACTAGTGGTATCCTTAGCAGAGGGGTTAGTTACCACATCAGCAGTTGAAGATATTGCAATAGTAGTAGCAGTAGAACATCCAACAACAGAAGTAGCGTTATCACACTCAAGGCATTTTAGACATGGTGGTTCAAATCGTTCCTGAGCGGAACTGGTCTATTGAGCGCGAAGTGACTCATTCTCTTTTTGAAGATCTTCATGAGCCGCTCTCAAGTTCTCAAGTTCTTGCTTCCTTTGAAGTTCGTAACATCCCAAATTTTCAATTTGGAATGTAATACATTAGATCATCACTGCATATCATATTTTATTTGCTTTCGGTTTGATCCTAGAAATTCTACGCAACTCAAGGACCCTCGTAGAGAGTTGGGGATTTCATTATTTTCATAATTGAGTTTTCTCAAATTTTGAAAATAGGATCATTTGATTTGATTTATTTTATCTTCAATTATTTCTATCATAAAAATATGAGAGAGGAAATAAAATGACTTTCCCAAAATAAAGAAATATTGAGGATTTAATAATAAAATCAAATAAGATTTTATTTTGGAGTATTTGCTATTTCATTTGAATTTAGGAAAAATGCGCATTTTTCAAAATTGCATTTAGGCCCCAAATAAATGTTCATCATGTTCGTCTTGATTTTAGAAGTCGAGGAAAATTTATTTGGGGATTTTTGGAGTCCGTTTAGTATTTCTTTTATTTGTTTTTCTGCACGTAATGATTTAAAAAAACGCGCAACCGACTTTGGGCCGTATTCGGCCAGGACTCTGTCGGCCGGCCTTTATAAGGAGCCGCCCCGAGCCTGTAAGCCCACCCCGTGCCTAACCCTAACCCTAGCCGCCCCACGCCGCCGGACGCCACCGCCCCACGCCACCGCCGCCGCACGCCGGAGTCGCCGCCCGCTGACCCCGCCGCCGTCGCCGAGGTTGACCCCGCCGCCGCCGCCGGTTTTCCCTAGAAAACCGTTCAGTTTTCCGCCAGTTTTTCGTTCGGTTTTTTTAGATCCGTTTTTTATTTAGATCAGTTTATTTTCTGGTTTAGTTTATTTAGCAAGCGCTCGCTCGTTCATTCATTTTAACGAACGCGTTCACCGTTTAGTTCCAGAAAACGAACGTTCGTTCGTTAATCTGTTCATCGTTTTTCTTTTTCTTAGATTTTCCGCGATTATTTCTGATCATGATTTCTGATCCGATTTTCATTCTAGTATAACTTTTCGCTTGTTTATCAGAATCAGGCGATTCAAGCGCCTGGAGTTTCAACTCAAAACCCTCTTTCTATTTAACCAACTCAAACAAGTTTTTGCTTCTGTAAAATTTGACCTAGATCCAGATTAGTAAACGAAGCTTGTTTCTTTCGCCATTTGACTTTCGTTGCTTCGTTCGATTTGATTCTTTTTGCAAACCGGAGTTCTTAAGTTGAACTTTCTGGTTAGACCTCTTATTTGAGTTTTACCTGTGCATTAGTTGAGTACTTATTGTATGCTTGTTTGTTTGCGATAGAGTACCCGGAGTGCGCCGCTTGTTACTTCGAATCGCTAGGTTTCGCGGATCGTCAGCAAGGCAAGTAACACTTTGATCATACCTCCTACTACCCAGTTTTTATTGCATTAGATCAATCCTCAAACATTGCATGATTAGGATCTAATTAAATTGTGGGTTTTGGGGAGTAGATGAGGTAGTACCTATTACCTGTTATATTATCAAACCTTTGGGAGTTACTTCTACGTTTGCTTATTGCCATGCTATGCTAGTAGACGTGGATTGGGTGAGTGTATCCATGACAGATGTGAGATTGTTAAATTAATGGTTTATTTAAGGTGGCAACTTAAACACACATCTGAGTGGATTGAGGAACCTGGGTATTCCAGCGATTGCCTATTTTTATTTATGGACCGCCACCCAGGCTCAAAGGGATCATGAGATTATTCATACTAGAAACTTCCGTGTGCAGCCACAAGCTACTATGGGCTCTAGCATAGTTGATTAAGTCGTGCGAACTCTTACAGTGGTAGACTAGCAGATGTAGGGGAAAGTAGGTGTAACGGTCTACCCGTTCGTAAGGTGTTAGCGCTTCTGAAAGACTATGTCTCGGTCATCCGTTTCTCAAACACCATGTAGTGCAAGAATCCCAACGGAGGAGATCGAGTCTTGTGGGAAAAGTGCGCAAACCTCTACAGAGTGTATAAACTAATCATGGTTAGCCGTGTCCCCGGTTATGGACGTCTTGAGTATCTAGTACTTGGATTATCATGTGAATCTCATCATGTTACTCTAATTAATATTGTTGGGATTTATATATGATGCTTAATTGGGATTGAGAGGGTGTCTACACTCTCAATGTTTAACAACCACCATGATAGTTAAATAAAATTTATTCCTTTGCAGTAGGGAAAACTTGGCTTTACGCGAAACTGTAACCATAGAGCTTTCCACTAGTCATATATGCATGTAGTATAGCCTTATTCTTTCATTACTCTCTATGTGTTACTTTGCCAGCATATTCCATGTGCTGACCCGTTTCGGGCTGCAACATTCATGTTGCAGACTTTTCAGACAACGTGTAAGGTTCCTTTTAGGTCGTGGTTCTATACTCAGTGATGCCTTTGGAGTTGATGGACTCACTTATCTTCCAAGCCTTCCGCTGTTATCGTTATTAGATGGCCTTAAGCCATATTTATTGTAATAAGTTCTCTATGGAGACACTCGATGTAATAAGTGTGTGATTGCTACTCTGCTATAAAGCCTCCGAGTACTGTGTGGTGTCAGCATTACTGATCCAGGGATGACACCGGAGCACAGAGATCAGACTGTTTGAGGTCTGGTCGCTACAAGATGGTATCAGAGCACACGCTGACTGTAGGACATGACCTCTAAGCTAAAGCCCTAGATCACTACTCACTCTTCTCATTTCTGACTCCTCATCTTTTCTACTCTTTTAGGATGGCGGATGCAAGGAACAAGTTTACACAACCGGATGAAGATACACCCTTTGAACGTCACTTGAAGGAAGTCACTAGATACCTGAACATCGAAGTACCAAGCTTCACCGGAACCTACAACGCCACTTTACCCGAGGACGAGCATTGTATGATTCAAGTTCAAGTTCCAGGAAGGACGTTCATGCCAGTCACTGAGCCCATAGAGTTTTCCTTTGATGCACCAACCTGGAGTCTAGGAAAGAGCATGGCAGCTCACATCGCCATGGGACGTATTGGAGAAGTTTATTGCAATGATCTCAAGGATACTATCTACCAGATTTGTGGGCGCCGAGATGAGCACTGGGAGATGATCAGCACCAAGAAGGATAGATCAATCGCAACTTTCATCCAGGAGTTAAACCAGCACATTCAACATCAGGAGAACCAGATGTGCGCAGACATGATAGATCTGAAGAAGGCGAGGACAAGAATCACGGAGCTAGAAGAAGAACTCAAGGCTACACATGAAGATTACATGGAGGAAATCGAAGTATTAGTGGAGAAGAATGACAACCTGATCAAGAAGATCGGAATATTCATGGGAGACCCTACACCAGTAGAAGAAGATGAAGAACCCAAGGAGATTCGCCCGGAAGACCACATCATCATCGACGACACCGACTCGGACCCAGACGATAGCGATGATGACTATGTTGACGAAGCTGGAGCAGATAGTAGACCACCCCATCAGTAGTAGTATTCCCCCATGTAAATAGAGTAGTCCGAGCACTTTTGCGATAGTTAGACCGATTGTATGCCCTTGTTTGATTGAATGAAGTGAATTGTTTGCATTTGCCTCATGTGCATATGGGTAGTGTTTTCTCTCTAGACCTCTCTCTATTCTTAAATCTCATCTTTTCTAAACCCATCAGATGCCTCCGAGACGTGACCCCGGATTTACCTTCCCACTGGAGCTCACTCGGTTGATCCAGCAGCAGAATACGTTGATGCAGTTGCTAGTCCAGAATCAGAATCAGGGGAACAACAACAACAACCCACCACCACCACCACCACCTGTTGATCACTTAACCCGTTTTCTTAGGCTGAATCAGCCGGTATTCTCCAGTAGCATCGAGCCTATAGTAGCAGATGATTGGCTCCGCAAGACAGCAAGGGAGTTTACCACGGCAGGATGCACCGACGTGGAAAAGGTGAAATTTGCCGCACATAAGTTGGATGGACCCGTAACATCATGGTGGGAGAATTTCACAGCCACTTACCCTATCGACACTGTCACATGGGACCAGTTTCAGCAGGCTTTCCGTACTGCCCATGTTTCAGCAGGAGCTATGGCCATGAAGAAGCGTGAGTTTCGCAACTTGCACCAAGGAGGACGGACAGCTGGCCAATATGTGGATGACTTTAGTAAGCTAGCACGTTATGCCCCAGATGACGTTGCTACGGATGCAGCTAAGCAGGAGAAGTTTCTGGAAGGACTGAATGATGAGTTGAGCATGCAGTTGATGGTAGAAAGCTTCAACAACTACCAGGAGTTGGTAGATCGCGCTCTTATGATTGAAGGGAAGCAGCAGCAGATTGAAAACTGTAAGAGGAAGTATGGACCAGGGAAGTACAATTTTGGAGCGCAGCAGAAGCCGCGTTTTACCCCTAAACTGGGAGGACCTTTTCAGCATACCCATGGAGGAGGAAGTTCGCATAATCATAATGGCCCCAAGAATGGTAATGGGACTGGAGGAAGCAATGGCCAGAACCGTACCAACCCATCAACCCCAGCCAAGAGAGACCTGAGCCAAGTCACTTGCTTTAAGTGCTAGAAGACCGGACATTATGCCAATGAATGTCCTGAATCCCAAACTGGAAATGGCAATGGAAGCTCTGGGAAGAAGCCGAACCCTTTCAATAGGGGACAGGTGAACCACGTTAACGTGGAGGAGGTTGAAGAGCAACCAGATGCAGTAATTGGTAAGTTTTTGGTTAAGTCTTTTACTGCAATCGTTCTTTTTGATACTAATGCATCGCATTCATACATCTCACGGGGATTTGTGGATAAGTATAACCTGTCCACTAAGGTTCTTAGAACACCTATGCTAGTAAGCTCACCAGGAGCGGAGTATATGGCCAGCCAAGGGTGTTTTCAAGTGCCATTGGGTATAGGTAGGCATGTGTTTCCCTCGGATTTGATCATTTTGGAATCACAAGGTTTAGATGTAATTCTGGGTATGGATTGGCTGTCGATGTATGGAGGAAACATCAATTGCGCTAGTAAGTCGATTTTGCTTACCACCCTAGAAAGAAGAAGGATCAAGTATGTATTCTGACATGTGCCTAAGAGGACTCAAGTAAATTCCCTAACAGGAGTTGTACAGGAGGAAGTACCGGTGGTAAAGGATTTTCCTGATGTATTTCCAAAGGAGTTGCCAGGCATGCCACCGGATAGAGACATTGGGTTTTTGATTGAGCTTTTGGTAGGCACATGGCCAATATCTAAGAGACCATACAGGATGCCCGCAAAGGATTTGGAGGAGATTAAGAAGCAGATTAAAGAGTTACTGGGTAAAGGTTATATTCTCCCAAGTTCTTCGCCTTGGGGATCGCCAGTACTTCTAGTGGAGAAAAAGGATGGCTCGTTAAGAATGGTTGTCGATTATCGAGGATTGAATGAAGTAACAATCAAGAACAAGTACCCACTACCGATGATCAGTGATTTGTTTGATCGATTGCAAGGAGCCAAGGTATTATCCAAGATCGATCTACGATCAGGATACCATCAGTTGAAGATTCGAGAACAGGATATACCTAAGACGGCTTTTACCACTAGGTATGGGCTGTACGAGTATACCGTTATGTCATCTGGTCTGACTAACGCACCTGCCTATTTTATGAACATGATGAACAAAGTGTTTATGGAGTTTTTGGATAAGTTCGTCGTAGTGTTCATTGATGATATTCTGGTTTACTCAAAGAATGAAGAGGAGCATAAGGAGCATTTGCGTTTGGCACTTGAGAAGCTCAGAGAACATCAGTTATATGCCAAGTTTAGCAAATGTGAGTTTTGGTTGAAAGAAGTTGGATTCCTCGGACACGTTATATCCGGAGAAGGTATAGCAGTAGATCCCACCAAGGTTGACACTGTGACAAATTGGGAAGCCCCAACAACAGTTGGGGAAATCCAGAGTTTTCTTGGACTTGCAGGATACTACCGGAGATTCATTGAAAATTTCTCGAAGATTGCGAAGCCTATGACGGAGTTGTTGAAGAAGGATACCAAGTTCATATGGACTGAGGAATGTGAGGCCAGTTTCCGGGAGTTGAAGAAATGTTTGGTTACATCACCAGTGTTGATTTTGCCGGATCAGAACAAGGATTATGAGGTGGATTGCGACGCTTCACGTCGAGGACTTGGAGCAGTGCTTATGCAGGAGTGAAGAGTTGTTTCATATGCCTCACGACAGCTTAAGCCTCATGAGTTAAATTATGCTATGCATGATTTGGAGTTAGCAGTTGTAGTGCATGCATTAAAGACTTGGAGACATTTTCTCATTGGAAACCATTGTGAAGTGTACACGGATCATAAGAGTTTGAAGTATATTTTCACACAGAAGGAGCTAAATCTCAGGCAAAGGAGATGGTTGGAGCTCATCAAGGACTACGATATGAGATTGCATTATCATCCCGGAAAGGCTAACGTAGTAGCCGATGCGCTGAGCCGTAAAAGCCATGTCAACACACTAATGACAGGAGATTTACCGAAGGAGTTAGCCAAGGACCTTCGTGAGCTATGTTTGGAGATAGTTCCGAGAGGCTATGTAGCAACATTGGAGATTCTGTCTACTTTGATGGATAAGATCAGAGAAGCTCAGAAGACTGACAAGGAGGTTGCCTCTATAAAGGAGAAGATGGGCAAAGGAAAAGTTAAAGGATTTCGTGAGGATGAGCACGATACCCTATGGTTTGAAGACCATGTTTATGTGCCCAATGACCCGGAGATCAGGAAGTTAATTCTGCAGGAGGCCCATGATACACCATATTCGATTCATCCAGGAAATACCAAGATGTATTTGGATTTGAAGGATACTTTTTGGTGGACCGGAATGAAGAAGGATATTGCGGAATATGTAGCAATTTGTGATGTATGTCAGAGAGTAAAGGTAGAGCATCAGAAGCCAACAAGATTTTTACAGCTATTGCCGATACCTGAATGGAAGTGGGATAAGCTAGGCATGGATTTTATTACGGGATTGCCCAGAACACGTTCAGACTATGACTCGATTTGGGTTGTAGTTGATCGTTTGACAAAGGTAGCTCATTTCATCCCAGTGAAGACTACCTACACCAGTGCTAAGTTGGCAAAGATATACATGACTAGGATCGTATGTCTGCATGGAGTTCCAAGGAGTATTGTATCAGATAGAGGATCCCAGTTTACCTCAAAGTTCTGGAATGAGTTGCACGAAACTTTGGGTACCAGGCTAGAGTTCAGTACAGCTTTTCATCCACAGACAGATGGACAGACCGAGAGAGTCAATCAGATTTTGGAGGATATGCTAAGAGCTTGCGCGCTAGATTACGGATCTAGTTGGGACGATAATTTGCCATATGCAGAGTTCTCTTACAACAACAGTTATCAATCCAGTTTGAAGATGGCCCCTTTCGAAGCCTAGTACGGAAGGAGGTGCAGGACCCCATTGTCGTGGGATGAAGTTGGAGACCGCCAGTTGTTTGGACCGGATTTGATTAAGGAGTCTGAACAGAAAGTGAAATTGATTCGCGATAGGCTCAAGGTAGCCCAGTCTAGGCAGAAGAGCTATGCAGATTCTAAACGCAAGGAGACAGTTTACGAAGTCAGAGACCGAGTTTATCTTCGAGTATCTCCACTTCGAGGAGTTAAGCGTTTTGGAGTTAAGGGAAAGTTAGCACCACGTTTTGTAGGATCATACAAGGTTTTGGAGCGTATGTGAGAAGTAGCCTACAAATTGGAATTGCCTGGAGAATTGTCAGGAGTTCACGATGTATTCCACGTTTCTCAGTTGAAGAAGTGCCACGCAGAGATGGCTGATATACCGCTGAGAGATACAGTGCCGCTGGAAGCGATTTAGTTGGACAGTGATTTGACCTATGAGGAGAAACCAGTCAAGATTCTTGAGTATGCCAGCCGAGTCACCCGCAGTAAGGTTATCAAGTTTTAAAATGTTCAGTGGAGCCACCACACCGAGGATGAAGCCACCTGGGAGCGAGAGGAAGAACTGCTAAAGGACCACCCTCACCTATTTTCTAGCCAACCCGAATCTCGAGGGCAAGATTCATCTTAAGGGGGGTAGGTTTGTAACATCCCAAATTTTCAATTTGGAATGTTATACATTAGATCATCACTGCATATCATATTTTATTTGCTTTCAGTTTGATCCTAGAAATTCTACGCAACTCAAGGTCCCTCGGAGAGAGTTGGGGATTTCGTTATTTTCATAATTGAGTTTTCTCAAATTTTGAAAATAGGATCATTTGATTTGATTTATTTTATCTTCAATTATTTCTATCATAAAAATATGAGAGAGGGAATAAAATGACTTCCCCAAAATAAAGAAATATTGAGGATTTAATAATAAAATCAAATAAGATTTTATTTTGGAGTTATTTGCTATTTTATTTGAATTTAGGAAAATGCGTGTTTTTCAAAATTGCATTTAGGCCCCAAATAAATGTTCATCCTGTTTGTCTTGATTTTAGAAGTCAGGGAAAATTTATTTCGGGATTTTTGGAGTCCGTTTAGTATTTCTTTTATTTCTTTTTCTGCACGTAATTATTTAAAAAAATGCGCAACCGACTTTGGGCCGTATTCGGAGGACTCTGTCCGGCCGGCCTTTATAAGGAGCTGCCCCGAGCCCGTAAGCCCACCCCGCGCCTAACCCTAACCCTAGCCGCCCCACGCCGCCGGACGCCGCCGCCCCGCCGCCCCGCGCCGCCGCTGCCGGACGCCGCCTCCCTACGCCGCCGCCCCGCGCCGCCGCC
>NC_041386.1:162638871-162689506 GCF_002162155.2 Triticum dicoccoides
CGCCCCACGCCGGAGCCGCCGCCGCCCCGCCCGCTGACCCCGCCACCATCGCCGAGGTTGACCCCGCCGCCGCCAGTTTTTCGCCTGTTTTTTGTTCGGTTTTTTATCTGTTTTTTTATTTAGATCGGTTTATTTTCCGGTTTAGTTTATTTAGCGAGCGTTCACTCGTTCGTTCATTTTAACGAACGCGTTCACCATTTAGTTCCAGAAAACGAACGTTTGTTCGTTAATCTGTTCGTCGTTTTTCTTTTTCTCGGATTTTCCGCGATTATTTCGGATCGCGATTTCTGATCCGATTTTCGTTCTAGTATAACTTTTCGCTTGTTTATCGGAATCAGACGATTCAAGCGCCTGGAGTTTCATCTCAGAGCCCTCTTTCCATTTAACCAACTCAAACAAGTTTTGCCTCTGTAAAATTTGACCTAGATCCAGATTAGTAAACGAAGCTTGTTTCTTTCGCCGTTTGACTTTCGTTGCTTCGTTCGATTTGATTCTTTTTGCAAACCGAAGTTCTTAAGTTGAACTTTCTGGTTAGACCTCTTATTTGAGTTTTACCTGTGCATTAGTTGAGTACTTATTGTATGCTTGTTTGTTTGCGATAGAGTACCCGGAATGCGCCGCTTGCTACTTCGAATCGCTAGGTTTCGCGGATCGTCAGCAAGGCAAGTAACACTTTGATCATACCTCCTGCTACCCAGTTTTTATTGCATTAGATCAATCCTCAAAAATTGCATGATTAGGATCTAATTAAATTGTGGGTTTTGGGGAGTAGATGAGGTAGTACCTATTACCTGTTATATTATCAAACCTTTGGGAGTTACTTCTATGTTTGCTTATTACCTTGCTATGCTAGTAGACGTGGATTGGGTGAGTGTATCCATGACAGATGTGAGATTGTTAAATTAATGGTTTATTTAAGGTGGCAACTTAAACACACATCTGGGTGGATTGAGGCACCTGGGTATTCCAGCGATTGCCTGTTTTTCTTTATGGACCGCCACCCAGGCTCAAAGGGATCATGAGATTATTCATACTAGAAACTTCCGTGTGCAGCCACAAGCTACTATGGGCTCTAGCATAGTTGATTAAGTCGTGCGAACTCTTACAGTGGTAGACTAGCAGATGTAGGGGAAAGTAGGTGTAACGGTCTACCCGTTCGTAAGGTGCTAGCGCTTCTGAAAGACTATGTCTCGGTCATCCATTTCTCAAACACCATGTAGTGCAAGAATCCCAACGGAGGAGATCGAGTCTTGTGGGAAAAGTGCGCAAACCTCTGCAGAGTGTATAAACTAATCATGGTTAGCCGTGTCCCCGGTTATGGACGTCTTGAGTATCTAGTACTTGGATTATTATGTGAATCTCATCATGTTACTCTAATAAATATTGTTGGGATTTATATATGATGCTTAATTGGGATTGAGAGGGTGTCTACACTCTCAATGTTTAACAACCACCATGATAGTTAAATAAAATTTATTCCTTTGCAGTAGGGAAAACTTGGCTTTACGCGAAACTGTAACCATAGAGCTTTCCACTAGCCATATATGCATGTAGTATAGCCTTATTCTTTCATTACTCTCTATGTGTTACTTTGCCAGCATATTCCATGTGCTGACCCGTTTCGGGCTGCAACATTCATGTTGCAGACTTTTCAGACAACGAGTAAGGTTCCTTTTAGGTCGTGGTTCTATACTCAGTGATGCCTTTGGAGTTGATGGACTCACTTATCTTCCAAGCCTTCCGTTGTTATCGTTATTAGATGGCCTTAAGCCATATTTATTGTAATAAGTTCTCTATGGAGACACTCGATGTAATAAGTGTGTGATTGCTACTCTGCTATAAAGCCTCCGAGTACTGTGTGGTGTCAGCATTACTGATCCAGGGATGACACCGGAGCACAGAGATCAGACTGTTTGAGGTCTGGTCGCTACAAAATGGTATTAGAGCACACGCTGACTGTAGGACATGACCACTAAGCTAAAGCCCTAGATCACTACTCACTCTTCTCATTTCTGACTCCTCATCTTTCAATACTCTCTATGTGTTACTTGATATCTACTACACAACCTTCTTCTTGTAGACGTTGTTGGGCCTCCAAGTGCAGAGGTTTGTAGGACAGTAGCAAATTTGCCTCAAGTGGATGACCTAAGGTTTATCAATCTGTAGGAGGCGTAGGATGAAGATGGTCGCTCTCAAGCAACCCTGCAACCAAATAACAAAGGGTCTCTTGTGTCCCCAACGCACCCAATACAATGGTAAATTGTATAGGTGCACTAGTTCGGCGCAGAGATGGTGATACAAGTGGTATATGGATAGTAGATAAAGGTATTTGTAATCTGAAATAATAAAAATAGCAAGGTAACGAATGATAAAAGTGAGCGTAAATGGTATTGCAATGATAGGAAATAAGGCCTAGTGTTCATACTTTCACTAGTGTAAGTCCTCTCAACAATACTAACATAATTGGATCATAAAACTATCCCTCAACATGCAACAAAGAGTCACTCCAAAGTCACTAATAGCGGAGAACGAACAAAGAGATTATGGTAGGGTACGAAACCACCTCAAAGTTATTCTTTCCAATCAATCCGTTGGGCTATTCCTATAAGTGTCACAAACAGCCCTAGAGTTCGTACTAGAATAACACCTTAAGGTACAAATCAACCAAAACCCTAATGTCACCTAGATACTCCAATGTCACCTCAAGTATCCGTGGGCATGATTATATGATATGCATCACACAATCTCATATTCATCTATTCAACCAACACAAAGGACCTCAAAGAGTGCCCCAAAGTTCTACCGGAGAATCACGATGAAAACGTGTGCCAAGCCCTATGCATAGGTTCATGGGCGGAACCCGCAAGTTGATCACCAAAACATACATCAAGTGAATCACGTGATATCCCATTGTCACCACAGATATCCACGGCAAGACATACATCAAGTGTTCTCAAATCTTTAAAGACTCAATCCGATGAGATAACTCCAAAGGGGAAACTCAATTCATTACAAGAGAGAAGAGGGGGAGGAGAAACATAAGATCCAACTATAATAGCAAAGCTCGCGATACATCAAGATCGTATCATCTCAAGAACACGAGAGAGAGATCAAACACATAGCTACTACTACATACCCTCAGCCCCGAGGGAGAACTACTCCCTCTTCGTCATGGAGAGCACCGGGATGATGAAGATGGCCACCGGAGAAGGATTCCCCCCTCCGGCAGGGTGCCGGAACGGGTCTAGATTGGCTTTTGGTGGCTACGGAGGCTTCTGGCGGTGGAACTCCCGATCTAATCTCTGTTCTGGAAGTTTTACGATACGTAGGTATATATATGGGTGAAAGGAGTACGTCGGTGGACCTAAGGAGAGGCCACGAGGCAGGGGGCTTGCCCCAAGGGGTGGGCGCGCCCCCTACCCTCGTGAGCACCTTCTTCATCTTCTGACGTAGGGTCCAAGTCTATCCGGTAGGTTTCCTTCCTAAAATAACTTCTCTAGTTGATTTCATTCCATTTCGACTCCGTTTGATATTCCTTTTCTTTGAAACACTGAAATAGGCAAAAAACAGCAAATCTGGGCTGGGCCTCCGGCTAATAGGTTAGTCCCAAAAGTAATATAAAAGTGGATAATAAAGCCCAATATTGCCCAAAATAGTAGATAATATAGCATGGAGCAATCAAAAATTATAGATACGTTGGAGACGTATCAAGCATCCCCGAGCTTAATTCCTGCTCGTCCTCGAGTAAGTAAATGATAAAAAAAGATAATTTTTGATGTGGAATGCTAGTTGGCATAATTTCAATGTAATTCTTCCTACTTGTGATATGAATATTCAGATCCGAAAGATTCAAGACAAAAGTTCATTTTGATATAAAAATAATAATACTTCAAGCATACTAACTAAGCAATTATGTCTTCTCAAAATAACATGGCCAAAGAAAGTTTATCCCTACAAAATCATATAGTTTAGTCATGTTTCATTTTCGTCACACAAGAATGCTCTCATCATGCACAACCCCGATGAAAAGCCAAGCAATTGTTTCATACTTTAATAATCTCAAACTTATAAACCTTCACGCAATACATGAGCGTGAGCCATGGATATAGCATTATGGGTGGAATAGAATATGATGATGGGGTTTATGTGGAGAAGAAAAAAAGGAGATAGTCTCACATCAACGAGGCTAATCAATGGGCTATGGAGATGCCCATCGATTGATGTTAATGCGAGGAGTAGGGATTGCCATGCAACGGATGCACTAGAGCTATAAATGTATGAAAGCTCAACAAAAGAAACTAAGTGGGTATGCATCCAACTTGCTTGCTCACGAAGACCTAGGGCACTTGAGGAGGCCCATTATTGGAATATACAAGCCAAGTTCTATAATGAAAGATTCCCACTAGTATATGAAAATGACAAAACAAGAGACTCTCTATATGAAGAACATGGTGCTACTTTGAAGCACTATATATGAGACTCGCTATATGAAGAACATGGTGCTACTTTGAAGCACAAGTGTGGAAAAAGGATAGTAGCATTGCCCCTTTTTATTTTCTCTTTATTTTTATTTTTTTCTCTTTTTTATATTTTTTGGGCCTTTTTTTCTTTGGCCTTTATCTTTTTTTTGGGACAATGCTCTATTGAATGATGATCATCACACTTCTATTTATTTACAACTCAATGATTACAACTCGATACTAGAACAAGATATGACTCTATATGAATGCCTTCGGCGGTGTACCGGGATATGCAATGAATCAAGAGTGACATGTATGAAAGAATTATGAACAGTGGCTTTGCCACAAATACTATGTCAACTACATGATCATGCTAAGCAATATAACAATGATGAATGTGTCATGAAGAACGGTACGGTGGAAAGTTGCATGGCAATATATCTCGGAATGGCTAGGGAAATGCCATAATAGGTAGGTATGGTGGCTGTTTTGAGGAAGATATAAGGAGGTTTATGTGTGAAAGAGCGTATCATATCACGGGGTTTGGATGCACCGGCAAAGTTTGCACCAACTCTCAATGTGAGAAAGGGCAATGCACGGTACCGAAGAGGCTAGCAACGATGGAAGGGTGATAGTGCGTATAATCCATGGACTCAACATTAGTCATAAAGAACTCATATACTTATTGAAAAAATCTACAAGCCATCAAAAACCAAAGTACTACGCGCATGCTCCTAGGGGGATAGATTGGTAGGAAAAGACCATCGCTCGTCCCCGACCGCCACTCATAAGGAGGACAATCAAATAACACCTCACGTTTCAAATTTGTTACATAACGTTTACCATACGTGCATGCTACGGGACTTGCAAACTTCAACACAAGTATTTCTCAAATTCACAACTACTCAACTAGCACAACTTTGATATCACTACCTCCATATCTCAAAACAATCATCAATCATCAAACTTCTCTTAGTATTCAACACACTCATAAGAATTCTTACAAATCTTTTATGATTAGCATATTAGGATTTTAAGCAAATTACCATGCTATTTAAGACTCTCAAAATAATATAAGTGAAGCATGAGAGTTCATCTATTTCTTCAAAATAATACTACCATCATGCTCTAAAAGATATAAGTGAAGCACTAGAGCAAACAACAAACTACTCCGAAAGATATAAGTGAATATCAATGAGTAGTCAAATAATTATGCAACTATGTGAATGTAACACCCTCGATGCGACTATATCTCCCACGTGTCGAGGCACGACTTAGAGGCATAATCGCATTGAAGGCATATGTCGCAAGTTAGGCAATCTTCACAACATCCCATGTAATATAATTAATAAAGGGGAGATAACATAGTTGGCTTACACTCACCACGTCAATCAAGTACATAAATAACATTACATCATCCAAACACTCATGGCTCGACTACGGCGCCAAAATAAAAGAGAACCCAACAAGCGACACGGTCCCGATCACCCCCAACTGGGCACCACTACTGATCATCGGGAAAGGAAACATAGTAACATTGAGAGTCCTCGTCGAACTCCCACTTGAGCTCAAACGCATCTCCTAGAGTGGAATCATCAGGCCCTGCATCTGGTGTAATAGAAAATCTGTGAGCCACAGGGACTCAGCAATCTCGCACCCTCGCGATCAAGACTATTTAAGCTTATAGGTATGGTAAGGTAAAATATGTGGAGCTGCAGCAAGCGACTAGCAAGTATGGTGGCTAACTTATTCGCAAAAGAGAGCGAGAAGAGGAGGCAAAGCACGAGCGAGAAACTAGAGAGCAACCTGCGCAAACATTACTCCAACACCGTGTCCACTTCTCAGACTCCGCCGAGAAGAGGCCATCACGGTAACACAATCAGTTGATTCATTTTATTAATTTAAGGTTCAAGTTATCTACAACCGGACATTAACAAATTCCCATCTGCCCATAACCGCGGGCACGGCTTTCGAAAGTTCAAATCCCTGCAGGGGAGTCCCAACTTAGCCCATGACAAGCTCTCACGGTCAATGAAGGAATAGACCTCCTCCCAAGACGTTCCGGTCAGACTCAGTATCTCGGTTATTGAAGACACTTCGACAGGTTAAAACAAGACCAGCAACACCGCCCGAATGTGCCGACAAATCCCGATAGGAGCTGCACATATCTCATTCTCAGGGCACACTCAGATGAGACTAGCTACGAGTAAAACCAACCCTCAAGTTTCCCCGAGGTGTCCCCGCAGGCAGCTCAGTTCGGACCAACACTCAGAGGAGCACTGGCCCGGGGGGTTAAATAAGATGACCCTCGGGCTCCGGAAACCCAAGGGAAAAAGAGGCTAGGTGGCAAATGGTAAAACCAAGGTTGGGCATTGCTGGAAAAGCTTTAATCAAGGCGAACTATCAAGGGGTTCCCATTATAACCCAACCGCGTAAGGAACGCAAAATCCGGGAACATAACACCGATATGAGGGAAACTAGGGCGGCAAGAGTGGAACAAAACACTAGGCGAGAGGCCGAGCCTTCCACCCTTTACCAAGTATATAGATGCATTAAGATAACATCGCAATATAATGATATCCCAACAAGTAAATAAATGTTCCAACAAGGAACGGCCTTCAATCTTCACCTGCAACTAGCAACGCTATAAGAGGGGCTGAGCAAAGCGGTAACATAGCCAATCAACGGTTTGCTAGGACATGGTGGGTTAGAGGTTTGACATGGCAATTTGGGAGGCTTGAAAGCAAATGGTAGGCATCGTAGCATTGGCATAGCAAAAGAGCGAGCAAACTAGCATAGCAAAGATAGTAGTGATTTCGAGGGTATGATCATCTTGCCTGCACAGTTGTCAGAGTTGGCTGGATCCTCGAGAGCAAACTCAACGGGCTCCTCGTTAGCAAACTCGTCTCCCGGCTCTACCCAAACAAAACAAACAAGCAACAAGGACACAATCAACCACGTGCAAGGACCAAACAAGACGATGCAAAGATGATATGCTATGCGAGATGCGATGCGGGATGCATATGCAAGATATGACAGGAAATGCAAGAACCTGGCCTCAACTTGGGAATCCAAGTGTGCCACTGGAAAGATGAGATGAAATCGCTTGAAAACGATATAAAGAACGCCGAAATCGGAGTTACGGTTTGGAAATGGCAAGCGATTCAAAAATGTCACCGGTCTGCGATTACAGCAAGTAGTCATCTAAATGCAATGAGATGAACATGCTAAAGCACCCAAACATGACAACAAAATACATGGCAGGGATGCATTCAAGATGCTTAACAGAAGTCTAGCACTAAGCTACGACCAATTCATCCATTAACAGGTTCAAACAAGCATGGCAAAAATGCATATGGCAAACAGATCTCAGACTTAGTGAAATTAACACTTGTCTGGAATTTCAGATCAGGTAGCACTCTTCGGAGCAACAAAACTGCATGCTACAGGACCTGAACATGGCAAAGTAAAGCATGGCATGGAGCTACTCAAGAGCTTAACAAAAGTCCCTTAGTGACCTTGAGCCAAAAGGGATCAGAAAATACAATTGCAAGCATGCGAACATAGCAAAAACATAACCAGATCACAGACTTAGTGAAAACTGGCACATGCTGAAACATAACTCAAGTAGGCATGTTTACAAGCTCGATGCACTCACTACGGTGCAAGTCATGGCAAGACAAGCATACATTCATTAAGAACACACAAAATGCAAGCTAGACATGGGAAGAACAATAGCATAGCATGCACGGATCAACTACAACATCATCGGCAAAATTGCAAACAAGTTGACAATCTTCCCAGATTCACAAAGTAGCAAAAGTAGAGCTCAATTGACTCAAGCTAGGGTGCTCCATAATTGCAAACAAAAATATGGATGGATAGAGCACTACAATATTAACAAAACATCCTTACTGATCATCCTCAAAAGAGGCACGGATCACTAGGAAACAACATGAACATATGGCATCATGAGATAAACAGATCAAGGACTTAGTGGAAATGCTAAGTCCCTGAAAACAGAATTAGCAAGTGCACCACTTTGCACGCTTGTGCTAGTCACCACACACATCACAAAAATACATGGGTTGCACCTCTGGAAAGATGACAAAACCCTCAACAAAACATATGTAGAACATCAGGGCATATCATGCACACAATAATCATGGCAAAAATGACAGAAACCTAAATGGAGTAGCAGATCTGACAATTATCTCAAGTAGCCTCCTTCTAACAGCATTTCGGGCATCAAGATGAACTCAAATGAAAATGATGCAATGGAATGAAATGATGTACTCTCTGAGATGAACATTTTGATATGCTATATGCATGAATCGGAGCTACGGATGCGGAGTTATAGCATGATGAAGATAGGCACATGGATTAGGGTTTTCTGAGAAAAGTCAACCCGAAAAAAAAACAGATCTCAGATCTGGCCGGGCGCAGATTTCGAGGATGGCCGGGGCACTACTCACCGGCGGCGGGGATGACGCCGAAGGAGGGGGAGACGGCCGGGCGGCGGTGGTGATGGCAGTGGCGGCGAAGCGCGATCGGGGTGGCGGAGCGCGGCGGTGGCTGCGGCGGCCCGGTGCGGCGGCTGGGAGGCGGCGGAGCGGCGGAGGAGCAACGGCGGGCGGCTCGGTGGAGCTCGCGGCGGGGGGCGCGGTGGAGGCGCGGCCCGGGAGGCGGTGGAGGTGGGCCGGCCGCGGGCTCCCGCGGGCCGCGGCGGCGGCGGGCGCCGGGGTGCCACGTGGCCCCGCGCGGTTGGTCGGTGGCGGCAAGCGGACAACGTCCGTCGGCGGCAATTTTGTCCGGCTGCGCGCGGTGGATTTTTTTTAGGGTTAGAAGAGGAGGGGATCCGCGATTTTCGGGGAGAGGCCTTTATATAGGCATAGAGGGAGCTAGGAGAGTCCAAATGAGGTGCGGTTTGCGGCCACACGATCGTGATCGAACGACCTAGATGATAGAGAAGGCTTAGGTGGGTTTTGGGCCAAATTGGAGGGGCGTTGGGCTGCAACACACACGAGGCCTTTTCGGTCCCTCGGTTAACCATTGGAGTATCAAACGAAGTCCAAATGATACGAAACTTGACAGGCGGTCTACCGGTAGTAAACCAAGGCCGCTTGGCAAGTCTCGGTCCAATCCGGAAATGTTTAATCCCCACACACGAAAGAAAGCTAGAAATGGCCACCGGAGGAGAACGAAGCGCCGGAATGCAAAACAGACAACGGGGAAAATGCTCGAATGCATGAGAAGAACACGTATGCAAATGCAATGCACATGATGACATGATATGAGATGCATGACAACGAGAACAACACACGGAGGCAAAAACCCGAACCCGAGGAAATAAAATAACTTAACGTCGGAAACGGCAAGAGTTGGAGTACAAATTGGGAAAGTTACATCCGGGGTGTTACAGTGAAGACTATCCCATTTAATAATTTCAGATTTTGGTGTTTTATTAAACAGCAAGCAAAGCTAAATAAAATAAAATGACGCTCCAAGCAAAATACATATCATGTGGCGAAAAATATAGCTCCAAGTAAAGTTACCGATGAACGAAGACGAAAGAGGGGATGCCTTCCGGGGCATCCCCAAGCTTAGGCTCTTGGATATCCTTGAATGTTACCTTCGGGTGCCTTGGGCATCCCCAAGCTTAGGCTCTTGCCACTCCTTATTCCATAGTCCATCGAATCCTTACCCAAAACTTGAAAACTTCACAACACAAAACTTAACAAAAAACTCGTAAGCTCTGTTAGTATAAGAAAATAAAACACCACTTCAAGGTACTGTAATGAAATCAGTATTTATTTATATTGGTGTTAAACCTACTGTGTTCCAACTTCTCTATGGTTTATAAACTATTTTACTAGCCATAGATTCATCAAAATAAGCAAACAACACACCGAAACAGAATCTATCAAAAACAGAACAGTCTAGAGTCATATGGATCAAACGTATACTTCTGGAACTCATAAAATTCTCAAATAATTTGCTGGACCTGAGTAATTTATCTATTAATCATCTGCAAAAATAATTAACTAAATAGCACTCTCCAAATAAAAATGGCAGCAGTTCTCGTGAGCGCTAAAGTTTCTGTTTTTACAGCATGATCAACAAGACTTTCCCCAAGTCTTCCCAAAGGTTCTACTTGGCACAAACACTAATTAAAAGAGTAAAACCACATCTAAGCAGAGGCTAGATGAATTATTTATTACTAAACAGGAACAAAAATCAAGGTACAAAAATAAAATTGGGTTGCCTCCCAACAAGCGCTATCGTTTAATGCCCCTAGCTAGGCATGATGATTTCAATGATGCTCACATAAAGGATAAGAATTGAAACATAAAGAGAGCATCATGAAGAATATGACTAGCACATTTAAGTCTAAACCACTTCCTATGCATAGGGATTTTGTGATCAAACAACTTGTGGGAACAATAATCAACTAGCATAGGAGGGCAAAACAAGCATAACTTCAAAACTTTAAGCACATAGAGAGGAAACTTGATATTATTGAAATTCCTACAAGCATATGTTCCTCCCTCATAATAATTTTCAGTAGCATCATGAATGAATTCAAAAATATAACCAGCACCTAAAGTATTCTTTTCATGATCTACAAGCATAGAAATTTTATTCCTCTCCACATAAGCAAAATTCTTCTCATTCGGGATAGTGGGAGTATCATAAGAGACTCGAATACTATAAATTGTTTCCACATTAAAAGAGTAATGTTCAGTGAAGGGGTAATCATAATTATGACAAGTTTTATAAATATAATCACTACTTTTTATAGCATAAGTATCATCACAATAATCATCATAGGTAGGAGGCATGCTATCATCATTATAAATTTGCATATCAAAACTTGGGAGAATAAAAATATCATCTTCATTAAACATAGCATCCCCAAGCTTGGGACAAACATTAATTGCAGCAAATATATTCTAAAAAACATCATCTTCACCAAACATAGCATCCCCAAGCTTGGTCCTTTTCATATCATAAGCATAATCACTCTCATCATTAATAGTATAGATAGCACCGATAGTATAGCAATTATTATATTCTTCCAAGCAAGTACCAAAAAGATTTTCAAGATCATAAGAAGTATCATTATCTTCCCAATCACAATCATCAAAACAAGCAATAGGCATAACGAGATCATCATCAAGTGTATCATCTTCATTTTCATGAGGCACAACAATAATAGAAGTAACTTTATTTGGGAGAGATACCTTTTTACCTCTCTTCCTTTTTCTTTTCTTCTTCTTCACCATATCATGTGTGGGTTCAATCCTCTTTTTGGAGCTCCTTATTTTTGAGATTGGTTGGATAGAAAGCTCCACCTAATTACCTGATTCATCATAAGAAATAATAGGAGGATATTGGGAAGTCCCTTCCCTTTCATTAGTATTCTCTTCATCCTCTATTTGTTTTCTTTTCTTTATGTAATTGGCAATATAAGGATTTTCAATGCAATTCACCGCACAATACATATAAATTTCTTATAGATTAAAATTAAGAACTTTTTCAAGGACAAATTTTGGAATATCCTTAGTTCTACATTTAATTTCTTCATAAGCCAAGAGCAAACTAAGTTCATTATGATGTGCAAGGGAAATCAAGTCATCACAATTTTTGGACACGATACGCTCATGAAACAATTTGCATTGGGTACTAAAATGATCACGTTCATTGCAAAGTTCACAAGTAGGGCTAAGAAAAGATAAATTTTCAGCACATTCATCTAGCTCTTCTTGCAACAATTTGGTTTCTAAGTACTTATGCCTCTTACAATATCTATCTTCCCTATTTGGTGTGTACTTGCAAACCCAATCTACTCCACAAAAATTGACATGTTTATAGGAGGCATTTTCATCATAACTAGTGCAATCATCATTAGCATCATGGATATTCAAAGAATTCGTACTAACAACATTGCAATCATGCTCATAATTCAAATATTTAGTGCCAAACATTTTATAGATTTCTTCTTATAGCACTTGAGCACAATTTTCCTTTCCATCATACTCACGAAAGATATTAAAAAGGTGAAGCATATGAGACAAACTCTATTCCATTTTTTTATAGTTTTTTTATAAACTAAACTAGTGATAAAACAAGAAACTAAAAGACTCTATTGCAAGATCTAAAGATATACCTTCAAGCGCTAACCTCCGCGGCAACGGCGCCAGAAAAGAGCTTGATGTTTACTACACAACCTTCTTCTTGTAGACGTTGTTGGGCCTCCAAGTGCAGAGGTTTGTAGGACAGTAGCAAATTTCCCTCAAGTGGATGACCTAAGGTTTATCAATCCGTAGGAGGCATAGAATGAAGATGGTCTCTCTCAAGCAACCCTGCAACCAAATAACAACAAGTCTCTTGTGTCCCCAACACACCCAATACAATGGTAAATTGTATAGGTGCACTAGTTAGGCGAAGAAATGGTGATACAAGTAGTATATGGATAGTAGATAAAGGTATTTCTAATCTGAAATAATAAAACAGCAAGGTGACGAATGATAAAAGTGAGCATAAACGGTATTGCAATGATAGGAAATAAGGCCTAGGGTTCATACTTTCACTAGTGTAAGTCCTCTCAACAATACTAACATAATTGGATCATAAAACTATCCCTCAACATGCAACAAAGAGTCACTCCAAAGTCACTAATAGCGGAGAACGAACGAAGAGATTATGGTAGGGTACGAAACCACCTCAAAGTTATTCTTTCCAATCAATCCGTTGGGCTATTCCTATAAGTGTCACAAACATCCCTAGAGTTCGTACTAGAATAACACCTTAAGATACAAATCAACCAAAACCCTAATATCACCTAGATACTCCAATGTCACCTCAAGTATCCGTGGGCATGATTATACGATATGCATCACACAATCTCAGATTCATCTATTCAACCAACACAAAGGACCTCAAAGAGTGCCCCAAAGTTCTACCGGAGAATCACGACAAAAACGTGTGCCAACCCCTATGCATAGGTTCATGGGCGGAACCCGCAAGTTGATCACCAAAACATACATCAAGTGAATCACGTGATATCCCATTGTCACCACAGATATCCACGGCAAGACATACATCAAGTGTTCTCAAATCTTTGAAGACTCAATCCGATGAGATAACTCCAAAGGGGAAACTCAATTCATTACAAGAGAGAAGAGGGGGAGGAGAAACATAAGATCCAACTATAATAGAAAAGCTCGCGATACATCAAGATCGTATCATCTCAAGAACACGAGAGAGAGAGAGAGAGATCAAACACATAGCTACTGGTACATGCCCGCAGCCTCGAGGGAGAACTACTCCCTCCTCGTCATGGAGAGCACCAGGATGATGAAGATGGCCACCGGAGAAGAATTCCCCCCTCCGGCAGGGTGTCGGAACGGGTCTAGATTGGCTTTTGGTGGCTACGGAGGCTTCTGGCGGCGGAACTCCTGATCTAATCTCAGTTCTAGAAGTTTTACGATATGTAGGTATATATGGGTGAAAGGAGTACGTCGGTGGACGGAAGGGGAGGCCACGAGGCAGGGGGCGTGCCCCAGGGGGGTGGGCGCGCCCTTACCCTCGTGAGCACCTCCTTCATCTTCTGACGTAGGGTCCAAGTCAATCTGGTAGGTTTCCTTCCAAAAATAACTTCTCCAGTTGATTTCATTCCGTTTCGACTCCGTTTGATATTCCTTTTCTTCGAAACACTGAAATAGGCATAAAACAGCAAATCTGGGTTGGGCCTCCGGTTAATAGGTTAGTCCCAAAAGTAATATAAAAGTGGATAATAAAGCCCAATATTGCCCAAAACAGTAGATAATATAGCATGGAGCAATCAAAAATTATAGATACGTTGGAGACGTATCATTACTTTGCCAGCATATTCCATGTGCTGACCCGTCTCGGGCTGCAACGTTCATGTTGCAGACTTTTCAGACGATGAGTAAGGTGCCTTTTAGGTCGTGGTTCTATACTCAGTTATGCCGTTGGAGTTGATGGACTCACTTATCTTCCAAGCCTTCCGCTGTTATCGCTATTAGATGGCCTTAAGCCATATTTATTGTAATAAGTTCTCTTTTGAGACATTCGATGTAATAAGTGTGTGATTGCTACTCTGTTATAAATCCATTCAAGTATTGTGCGTGTCAGCATTACTGATCCAGGGATGACACTGAAGCACAGAGATCGGACTGGTTGAGGTCTGGTCGCTACAAAGATAATTGTAGGAAAGCTTTTCATGAGTAGTTGAGAGCGTTTCATGACGACTTTCAAGTTCTTCGTACTTAACATGAAGATTTTTAATGTCTTCAATTAAGGACTGACTTCGAGTCATTTTCGCGTCCAACAGGTCATCGCTTTTGTCTAACAGTTCTTGAATATGTTCCATAGCAGTCTGTTGCTGTGTTGTAATTTTAGCATGTGTTTTGTAGCTAGGTTTAGATTTACATTCAGAGTCGTCTTCAATAGATGTTTGATAGTGAGCATCGCGTGAGTTTACATTGGCACCATGTGCCATGAAGCAGTAGGTGGGAGCAGAGTCTTCCTCGTTAGCATCAGCGTTGGTGAAGAGGCCATCGTCTTCAGTATCGAAGATGGACTTGGTGACACATGCTGAAGCTAAAGCCAGGCTTGCCACGCCTGAATCAGATTCCTCTTCAGACTCCATCTCCACCTCCTCAAATGCAGACTCCTCCTCTGAATCCATTTCCTTGCCAACAAACACACGACCCTTGCTAGATGAGGTCTTCTTGTGTGATGAAGACTTCGACAAAGACTTGGAAGAAGACTTTGAGGATTTCTTCTTCTTCTTGTCATCAGAATCATATTCCGTGCTCTTCTTGTTGTTTTTCTCATTGTCCCATTGAGGACATTCAGAGATGTAGTGACCGGGTTTCTTGCACTTGTGGCACGTTCTCTTCTTGTAGTCACGGGAGGAAGCTTCATCATTTCTTGAGCTGGATCTTGAAGACTGTCTGGAGCCTTTCTTCCTGGTGAACCTATGGAACTTCTTCACGAGCATGGAAAGTTCCTTTCCTATGTCTTCAGGATCCTTAGAACTACAGTCAGATTCTTCTTTAGATGAGGAAACAGCCTTTGCCTTCAAAGCGCGAGCTCGGCCATAGTTGGGACCATAGATATCTCTTTTCTCAGATAGCTGGGACTCATATGTGTTGATCCTTTCAAGTATGTCAGACGGATCGAGAGTCTTGAAGTCAGGGTGTCCTTGAATCATCAAGGCCAGGGTGTCAAATGAGCTGTCGAGTGATCTCAAGAGTGTTGTCGGTGTCAAAACCGGCGGATCTCGGGTAGGGGGTCCCGAACTGTGCGTCTAAGGCAGGTGGTAACAGGAGGCAGGGGACACGATGTTTACCCAGGTTCGGGCCCTCTTGATGGAGGTAATACCCTACGTCCTGCTTGATTGATATTGATGATATGAGTGTTACAAGAGTTGATCTACCACGAGATCGTAGAGGCTAAACCCTAGAAGCTAGCCTATGGTATGATTGTTGTTGTATATGATCTATCGACTAGCCTGGCCTCGGTTTATATAATGCACCAGAGGCCTAGGATAACAAGAGTCCTAGCCGAATACGCCGGTGGGGAGGAGTCCTTGTCTTGATCACCAAGTCTTGTAGAATCTTCCATGTATGCGGCAGCTGTCCGAACTGGCCCATGAGTATACGGCCATGGGGGTCCTCGGCCCAATATAACAGATCGGGAGATGACGTGGTGAGTACCCCCTAGTCCAGGACACCGTCAGTAGCCCCCTGAACCGGTCTTCAAGTTAGAGACGCTCCTCGATTCTTCCAAACTGTTCTTCATCTTCGGTTGTCGGTCTTGGAAACTGGTTCAACAAATCTTCCCACCTTCGATCTTGAGGATCACCGAAATGCATTCGATGAGTTTACACGTCGGGTATCCGAGGAGCCCCTTTAAGTTTCCGGCCTTTATCAATGCCTTGTTATTTTTATGCCACACCTCGGGTTTGAAGTTGTTCCCAGGAGGCAGTGTCCTCTTGCGTCCGAGCTCTAACGCTGGACTGCATTCGAGGTATCTTTTGCAGCCGAGCACCAATGTCGGAACACTTCCGAGCTCTAACGCCAGAATGTATCCGAGCTCCAACGTCGGACTATATCCGAGCTCCAATGCCGGACTGTCATAAATCACCTTGGTTCAAAAAGGTTAAAGGAGTTTAGCCGAGCTTAATGCCGGAAATGCCCTCTATGGAGCCAGCCACTAGCGCCCGAGCTTTATGCCGGACTGCTTTCGAGGTGGTGCACCACCCCGACTGTGGGCCGATTTTTTGTCAATATTTTTGATTGGTGCAATTTATTCTCTGCCGAGATATATAGCCGGTAGCCCTCAAGATGTGTATCAGTCTAAAACCCGAGATGCACCTGAAGGATGACATAAGACCGCTGATCCCAATAACCGTTGAGGCTCAGGTTGATTTGCAAAATCGGCCTGAGGATCAAGTCCTAGCTCGGCAGAATACTTCGGGACACTAAAAGCGGCGTGCTCAATCCTGGAGACTCAGGTTGGGTGCGGCCGACCAACCTGAGGATCAAAATCTCCTCAGAAACTATATTGCACTTAAATTTTCTGCACTAGATTGCCAATGCAGTAGCCCCCGAGACACTGGTCGGGTGGCAACAGCAGATCAGGGGATCGATGTGCCCCTTTAATATTTGTAAATAATAAGCCCGAAGCCAAGTAGCCCCCGAGCCTTAATGCAGGCACGGGTGGCCGAATTAAGGATCAATATCCATAGTAAAATCACAAATTATGTGTAATGACTCTATGTATCCAAGTACTTTACGTCATTAATGCTCGGATCCGCATTGTACAAAACTTTGTTGACCGACCATCGGCTTCCACCTCCTCGGCCAGTAGCCGAGGAGTGTTTGTCCTACTTTATAAAGCCTTTATGAGGGCAAAGATTTACGACAAACAAGGCAATCTGGCCATACGGTTTTATGAACAAAGGTACGCAGAGAGGTATGTTATATTACTGTTTAACATAAGAAATGTCTTCCAAAGAAAATAGTCCCGCTATCGGTTCCTTTCTTTGGGTTGTCATGCTAAGCATGATCATGCAGCCTCAGCTCTAATGTAAGAGCATAATATCGAGGATTTAGTTTGGGAGGCCAGTTAATAGCCCCCGGTAGTGTCCGGCGACAGTCGAGGTCAAGCCGTAAACACTTCGGCCATTGTTATGAATGGCCCGTCATTTAACACTGTCATCGGATTGCTGACCGGTTTACGCTTATTGTGATAGTCAGTTTTCGACTTTCTCCACTGAGGTGCTTAACCATCTGAGCTGGAAGTACAATCAAGTGGTTCTCCCTTTGCACACCTAGCCGAACAAAGCACAACATAGGAGGCAAGCGCAGGAGCCGGGCAACCCAACTATTGACCGAAGACACAATTCGAAACCAATGCATATATAGTGAGATCCGAGAATGTTTTTGCCGAATCTATAAAGGTGTCTGGCATTGCACTACGAGACTTGTGCTGAAAACACACAAATAGTTTAAAAGTGCCATAAGCTTGGAAAACCAAAAAAACGTCAGTAAAAACTTGACGTCCAAACAAGATCAAGTGTTCGGTGCCAATCCGAAAATTGGGAAAAAAATCGTGCTTCTGTCGTGCATTAATATTACACATCGATCTCAAGACTTCAAGCGGGTCAGCCTATGGCTGCAACCTCCTATCCTGAAGGCGGAGTGCTTCTTGTTAGACCAGTTTAGCAAACTAAACTTGAGTGGTCACTAGAGATAAAATGGGTTATCTGGCTATTGACCACACACTCACGTCGAAAAAGGAGCAATAGAAAAAGACTTTGCAATGACCAAGAAGAAAACACATTTACTATAAAATAGCTCATATAAATTTTAAGAGCCCCCGAGTGACTTGGGTAAAAGATTTTATGTATAATGATTGTATGTACCGAAGTACTTATATCATATCTTTGTTCAACCGAACTTTAAACGCGTCTTAACCGACCGTCGGCTTCTCCCTCTTCGGTCCAGGACCGAAAAATGTTATGTACTCCACCTGTCAAGAATATCGACAGTGTTTCCGATAACCAGGCAACCGGGCCATAAGGCTGTAACAGACAAAGCGCGCTCAGGGAACTTATGCTATATTACAGACGAAGTGTAAGAAGCATCTTCGAAGAAAATAGTACCCCCACCGATACCTTTCTTCGGTGCTAATTATTACTATGAGACTTGTGCAATAGATTTTTTGTACTCATGAGTTCCGCTGTGTGCCACCATGATTGAAAACAATAAGAGCACTAGCTTTCGGCTTCACCTAGTCTGAGGTCAGAGCTCGGAGGACCCGGTCATGACAATCGCAGAGGTGCTCCCTTTACTCCCTAGCCGAACAATCGGGAATGTAGGGGTAAGCATAGGAGCCAGGCAACCCAGCTTGCAAATCGCTTAAGTCAATATGGTGCATATTGTGGCGTAATACACGAACAAGGAACAAAGCCGTACAAGTATAATCATCTGCAAGAGGAAAAGCTTCATAAAGGAAGCCCCCAAATAAATGGGGTATTTGAATATGTGTGTCACAAACAAAGTTTGGACAAGGAAATTTTTTACAAGCAACTTTTTTCCAAAAAAGTATAATGCTTGGTCGAACCGAACACAAGTTTAAAAATTAAAACTTTGAGCATGAAAGCGACTTAGCTGGTTAATGTGTTCGGCATTGACGACGCGGTCCGAGCTTGATGCGGGACAAGGTTCCATCCCCCAAGCCGGTCCCGAGGTGGCGGAGCGGAGAGCTCGACATGCCGAAGTGGTGACATAGCACGGTTAATGCAGACCGGTAGAGTGACGACGAAGTCCCCGGATCATTTTCGTGTGCGCAAAAAATAGTGCAAACCGAAGATAATAGTAATAATAATAATAATAATAATAAATCATTGCATAATAAATAATTTATGCAAAGTGAGTAATAGAAGAAATATGGCCTGGCGCCGAAGTCAATGTTGATGCAGGGCGTCGGCGTGATGCGGTAAAGGCGTGGCAAAGCCTGAATTCACAGGTCGGTCCGAGTTCCGGATGCGGCGTTCGCCGGACTATGTACGGAAATTGACCGAACCACCACGCAACCGTCGTTAATGCGGCCATCATTTGATAGACCTGTGTACAGATGATGGACAAACCAGAGTAATAATTCCTTGGGAATAATAAACCCAAACAAGCAAAAAATACTAGGATTAATAGCACCTGGTTTATTTGTTGTAGCAATCCGAAGAAAGGTGATTCCCAAAATTGGGACTCGATCCGCACACCCATTGCCTGAATGGCGATAAAGCGACGGTATGGCGATGCTGGCAAAGGTTGGCTCGCCAAGGCAAAGCCCTCGGTCCAGCTAACATGACGGAGCTGGTCGGCTAGTGACTCCGAAGTCTCTAGGGTAGGTTGATGAAGAGATGGAGAAGCCCCCGGTCCAGCCGAGATGTCAAAGCCTCGATGCCAGCCGATGAGTCGAAGTAGGTCGGTGTGATGGACACTAGCTTGAAGAAGCAATAGTGCAGCCCTGCCGATGCAGGTCGTGACGTGGTCGATGCCGGCTTGATGAAGTGACCGTGCGGCGATGCCGGTATGCCCGCTCCGTGTAATCCGTGGGGCGGTGATGTTGGTGATGATTTATCCTTCGCGATGTCGAACTCTTGTTCGGCTTGCTGAGATGATGATCGAAGGAGTTGAGCTCGGCTCAATAAAGCGGCGACATGTGTAGCACAGGTCGGCAGCCGTGGAGCAATACCGCCGGACTGGTTTGACACCAGTGTGATGGTGAAGATTTCCTTGAAGGAGGCTTAAAATTTTATGGGTACGTGTTTAAAAACAACGCACAATACCATAGAATAAAATTCCTTTAAAAAGGTTGTCCAATATCACGTTCATAAAGAAACATGAATTCGGGTCGGATCCGTATTCGCGCAGAAAACAGATCCGAAAATTGGTCCACTCATTGGAAGTTTCCCGGAGTTTGAACCGTTGGATCGAGCTGAAATTTGGAGGAGTGGTAGATATGGGATTTCGCAGCCGATCAATGGTTGGATCTTCCAAAGGACGTCCGAGCTAGAAGCTGGACACCATGCCCTAAACTCATCCAGATTCCCGTCCAGATTTGACAGGGCTCTGGTATATCGTGGATTGCCAGAGATTCCTCCATCGGAACTCGACGAAATTTTCCAGAGTTGTTGTAGACTCAATTCCGCACAATTCCACCAAAGCGATCATTAAAATGACACTTGAGGAGGCAGTGGCGGCGGACACAAGTTTGTTGTCCAGAAAAACAGCATGGTCGCCCGAGGGCAATGTTGATGTTGAGCCCTCGGGCTCCCTGGATGATTCCTCCATGATCTTGATAGAGATCGGAGTTGATGTTTATAAAGGCTCTCATCTGAACATGACGATCGGAGGTAGGGCGCAGTCCTTGGTCAAACTAAGGTGACCAGTCGAGCTAGTGACGAAGATGCCGAAGTCGCAGTTGATCTGCAGGCGAGCCATCAACCTTTTGCCGAACACACAGTGGAACTCTCAATGAAAGCACCAATGTCGGTGTCAAAACCAGCGGATCTCGGGTAGGGGGTCCCGAACTGTGTGTCTAAGGCGGATGCTAACAGGAGGCAGGGGACACGATGTTTACCCAGGTTCGGGCCGTCTTGATGGAGGTAATACCCTACGTCCTGCTTGATTGATATTGATGATATGAGTGTTACAAGAGTTGATCTACCACGAGATCGTAGAGGCTAAACCCTAGAAGCTAGCCTATGGTATGATTGTTGTTGTATATGATCTATCGACTAGCCTGGCCTCGGTTTATATAATGCACTAGAGGCCTAGGATAACAAGAGTCCTAGCCGAATACGCCGGTGGGGAGGAGTCCTTGTCTTGATCACCAAGTCTTGTAGAATCTTCCATCTATGTGGCAGCTGTCCGAACTGGCCCATGAGTATATGGCCATGGGGGTCCTTGGCCCAATCTAACAGATCGGGAGATGACGTGGTGAGTACCCCCTAGTCCAGGACACTGTCAAGTGTCTTGATGATTTCATGCTTGGTAATCTCAGTGGCGCCGAGTGCATGAAGCTCATTTGTAATGTCAGTGAGGCAATCAAACGTCAGCTGAACATTCTCATTGTCATTTCTCTTGAAGCGGTTGAAGAGATTGCGAAGAACACTGATCCTTGAGTCTCTCTGGGTTGAGACGCCTTCATTGACCTTGGAGAGCCAGTCCCAGACTAGCTTTGCAGTTTCCAGAGCACTCATACGGCCATACTGTCCTTTGGTCAGATGACCACAGATGATGTTCTTGGCAGTAGAATCCAGTTGAATGAACTTCTTGACATCAGCTAGGGTGACGCCTTCACCGGCCTTGGGAACACCATTCTTGATGACATACCAGAGGTCGACATCAATGGCTTCAAGATGCATGCGCATCTTATTCTTCCAGTAGGGGTAATCAGTGCCATCGAAGACAGGGCACGCAGCGGAGACTTTGATTATCCCTGCAGTCGACATAGCTAAAACTCCAGGTGGTTAAACCGAATCACACAGAACAAGGGAGCACCTTGCTCTGATATCAATTGAAAGTGCTAGTTATCGACTAGAGGGGGGTGAATAGGCGATTTTTATGAAAGTCTTCAAAACACAGAGGCTTTGAAGACAAACAGAAGAAATGAACCTATTAATATGCAGCAGAAGGTAGACTACACTAGACAAGCCATAGTCAAGTAAGCAATGAAGTGAAAGCACGAAGACTATCAGCAGCTAGGTAGTATGGATCAAGATGGAAGATAGTATGAAGCCAATCAACAACAGTCTGTTGGGGAACGTAGTAATTTCAAAAAAAATCCTACGCACACGCAAGATCATGGTGATGCATAGCAACGAGAGGGGAGAGTGTGTCCACGTACCCTTGTAGACCGAAAGCGGAAGCGTTAGCACAACGCGGTTGATGTAGTCGTACGTCTTCACGATCCGACCGATCAAGTACCGAACGCACATCACCTCCGAGTTCTGCACACGTTCAACTCGATGACGTCCCTCAAACTCCGATCCAGCCGAGCCTTAAGGGAGACTTCCGTCAGCACGACGGCGTGGTGACGATGTTCATGTTCTACCGTCGCAGGGCTTCGCCTAAGCACCGCTACGATATTATTGAGGTGAACTATGGTGGAGAGGGGCACCGCGCACGGCTAAAAGATCCAAGAGATCAATTGTTGTCTCTGGGGTGCCCCTCTCCTCCATATATAAAGGAGGGGAGGAGAGGGCCGGCCAAGGGGAGGAGAGGGCCGGTCAAGGGGAGGAGGCGCGTCCAAGGGGGGAGTCCTACTCCCACCGGGAGTAGGACTCCTCCTTTTCCTATTTGGAGAGGGAGAGGGAAGGAAGAGGAAGGAGGGAGGAAGGAAAGGGGGCGGCCCCCCTCCCAATTCGGATTGGGCTTGGGGGGGCTCCCTTGCTCCTTTACCCTCCATTCCACTAAAGCCCATTAAGGCCCATATACCTCCTGGGGGGTTCCGATAACCTCCCAGTGCTCCGGTATTATCCTGATCTCACCTGGAACCATTCCGGTATTCAAATATAGTCGTCCAATATATCTATCTTTATGTCTCGAACATTTTGAGACTCCTCGTCATGTCCATGATCACATCCGGGACTTCGAACTACCTTCGGTACATCAAAAACCATAAACTCATAATATAACCGTCATCGAACTTTAAGCGTGCGCACCCTACGGGTTCGAGAACTATGTAGACATGACCGATACACATCTCTGGTCAATAACGAATAGCGGAACCTGGATGCTCATATTGGCTCCTACATATTCTACGAAGATTTTTATCGGTCAAACCGCATAACAACATACGTTGTTCCTTTTGTCATCGATATGTTACTTGCCCGAGATTCGATCATCGGTATCTCAATACCTAGTTCAATCTCGTTACCGGCAAGTCTCTTTACTCGTTCCGTAACACATCATCCCGCAACTAACTCATTAGTTGCAATGCTTGCAAGGCTTAAGTGATGTGTATTACCGAGTGGGCCCAGAGATACCTCTCCGACAATCGAAGTGACAAATCCTAATCTCGAAATACGCCAACCCAACAAGTACCTTCAGAGACACCTGTAGAGCACCTTTATAATCACCCAGTTACGTTGTGAAGTTTGGTAGCACACAAAGTGTTCCTCCGGTAAATGGGAGTTGCATAATCTCATAGTCATAGGAACATGTATAAGTCATGAAGAAAGCAATAGCAATAAACTACACGATCAAGTGCTAAGCTAACGGAATGGGTCTAGTCAATCACATTATTCTCCTAATGATGTGACCCCGTTAATCAAATGACAACTCTTTGTCTATGGCTAGGAAACATAACCATCTTTAATCAACGAGCTAGTTCAAGTAGAGGCATACTAGTGACACTCTGTTTGTCTATGTATTCACACATGTATCATGTTTCCGGTTAATACAATTCTAGCATGAATAATAAACATTTATCATGATATAAGGAAATAAATAATAACTTTATTATTGCCTCTAGGGCATATTTCCTTCAGTCTCCCACTTGCATTAGAGTCAATAATCTAGATTACACAGTAATGATTCTAACACCCATGGAGCCTTGGTGCTGATCATGTTTTGCTCGTGGAAGAGGCTTAGTCAACAGGTCTGCAACATTCAGATCCGTATGTATCTTGCAAATCTCTATGTCTCCCACCTGGACTTGATCCCGGATGGAGTTGAAGCGTCTCTTGATGTGCTTGGTTCTCTTGTGAAATCTGGATTCCTTTGCCAAAGCAATTGCACCAGTATTGTCACAAAAGATTTTCATTGGACCCGATGCACTAGGTATGACACCTAGATCGGATATGAACTCCTTCATCCAGACTCCTTCATTTGCTGCTCCCGAAGCAGCTATGTACTCTGCTTCACATGTAGATCCCGCTACGACGCTTTGTTTAGAACTGCACCAACTAACAGCTCCACCGTTTAATAAAAAACACGTATCCGGTTTGCAATTTAGAATCATCCGGATCAGTGTCAAAGCTTGCATCGATGTAACCATTTACGACGAGCTCTTTGTCACCTCCATAAATGAGAAACATATCCTTCGTCCTTTTCATGTATTACAGGATGTTCTTGACCGCTGTCCAGTGATCCACTCCTGGATTACTTTGGTACCTCCCTGCTAAACTAATAGCAAGGCACACATCATGTCTGGTACACAACATTGCATACATGATAGAGCCTATGGCTGAAGCATAGGGTACATCTTTCATTTTCTCTCTATCTTCTGCAGTGGTCGGCCATTGAGTCTTACTCAACTTCACACCTTGTAACACAGGCAAGAACCCTTTCTTTGCTTAATCCATTTTGAAGTTCTTCAAAACTTTGTCAAGGTATGTGCTTTGTGAAAGTCCAATTAAGCGTCTCGATCTATATCTATAGATTTTGATGCCCAATATATAAGCAGCTTCACCGAGGTCTTTCATTGAAAAACTCTTATTCAAATATCATTTTATGCTATCCAGAAATTCTATATCATTTCCAATCAACAATATGTCATCCACATATAATATGAGAAATGCTACAGAGCTCCCACTCACTTTCTTGTAAATACAGGCTTCTCCAAAAGTCTGTATAAAACCATATGCTTTGATCACACTACCAAAATGTTTATTCCAACTCCGAGAGGCTTGCACCAGTCCATAAATGGATCGCTGGAGCTTGCACACTTTGTTAGCTCCCTTTGGATCGACAAAACCTTTCGGTTGCATCATATACAACTCTTCTTCCAGAAATCCATTCAGGAATGCAGTTTTGACATCCATTTGCCAAATTTCATAATCATAAAATGCGACAATTGCTAACATGATTCGAATAGACTTAAGCATCGCTACGGGTGAGAAGGTCTCATCGTAGTCAATCCCTTGAACTTGTCGAAAGCCTTTTGCAATAAGTCGAGATTTATAGACAGTAATATTACCATCAGCGTCAGTCTTCTTCTTGAAGATCCATTTATTCTCGATGGCTTGCCGATCATCGGGCAAGTTAACCAAAGTCCACACTTTGTTCTCATACATGGATCCCATCTCAGATTTCATGGCTTCAAGCCATTTTGCGAAATCTAGGCTCACCATCGCTTCTTCATAGTTCGTAGGTTCGCCATGGTCTAGCAACATAACCTCCAGAACAGGATTATCGTACCACTGGTGCGGATCTTACTCTGGTTGACCTATGAGGTTCAGTAACAATTTGATCTGAAGTTTCATGATCATCATCATTAACTTCCTCACTAATTGGTGTAGACGTCACAGGAACCGGTTTTTGTGATGAACTACTTTCCAATAAGGGAGCAGGTACTGTTACCTCATCAAGTTCTACTTTCCTCCCACTCACTTCTTTTGAGAGAAACTCCTTCTCTAGAAAGGATCCATTCTTAGCAACGAATGTCTCGCCCTCGGATCTGTGATAGAAGGTGTACCCAACAATTTCCTTTGGGTATCCTATGAAGACACATTTCTCCGATTTGGGTTCGAGCTTATCAGGTTGAAGCTTTTTCACATAAGCATCGCAGCCCCAAACTTTAAGAAACGACAACTTTGGTTTCTTGCCAAACCATAGTTCATAAGGTGTCGTCTCAACGGATTTTGATGGTGCCCTATTTAACGTGAATGCGGCCGTCTTTAAAGCATAACCCCAAAATGATAGCGGTAAATCAGTAAGAGACATCATAGATCGCACCATATCTAGTAAAGTACGATTACGACGTTCGGACACACCATTACGCTGTGGTGTCCCAGGTGGTGTGAGTTGCGAAACTATTCCGCATTGTTTCAAATGTAGACCAAACTCGTAACTCAAATATTCTCCTCCACGATCAGGTCGTGGAAACTTTATTTTCTTGTTATGATGATTTTCAACTTCACTCTGAAATTCTTTGAACTTTTCAAATGTTTCAGACTTATGTTTCATTAAGTATATATACCCATATCTTCTTAAATCATCTGTGAAGGTGAGAAAATAACGATACCCGCCGCGAGCCTCAACATTCATTGGACCACATACATCAGTATGTATGATCTCCAACAAATCAGTTGCTCGCTCCATAGTTCCGGAGAACGGCATTTTAGTCATCTTGCCCATGAGGCATGGTTCACAAGTACCAAATGATTCATAATCAAGTGATTCCAAAAGTCCATCAGTATGGAGTTTCTTCATGCGCTTTATACCAATATGACCCAAACGTCAGTGCCACAAATAAGTTGCACTATCATTATCAACTCTACATCTTTTGGTTTCAATATTATGAATATGTGTATCACTACTATCGAGATTCATCAAAAATAGACCACTCTTTAAGGGTGCATGACCATAAAATATATTACTCATATAAATAGAACAACCATTATTTTCATATTTAAATGAATAACTGTCTCGCATTAAACAAGATCCAGACATAATGTTCATGCTCAACGCTGCCACCAAATAACAACTATTTAGGTCTAAAACTAATCCCGATGGTAGATGTAGAGGTAGCGTGCCGACGACGATCACATCGACTTTGGAACCATTTCCCACGCGCATCGTCACCTTGTCCTTAGCCAGTGTTCGCTTAATCCGTAGTCCCTGTTTTGAGTTGCAAATATTAGCAACAGAACCAGTATCAAATACCCAGGTGCTACTGCGAGCTCTGGTAAGGTACACATCAATAACATGTATATCACATATACCTTTGTTCACCTTACCATCCTTCTTATCCGCCAAATACTTGGGGCAGTTCCGCTTCCAGTGACCAGTCTGTTTGCAGTAGAAGCACTCAGTCTCAGGCTTAGGTCCAGACTTGGGTTTCTTCTCCTGAGCAGAAACTTGTTTGTTGTTCTTCTTGAAGTTCCCCTTCTTTTTCCCTTTGCCCTTTTTCTTAAAACTGGCGGTCTTATTGACCATCAACACTTGATGCTCCTTTTTGATTTCTACCTCCGCAGCATTTAGCATTGCAAAGAGCTCGGGAATTGCCTTATTCATCGCTTGCATATTATAGTTCATCACGAAGCTTTTGTAGCTTGGTGGCAGTGATTGAAGAACTCTGTCAATGACACTATTAACAGGAAGATTAACTCCCAGTTGAGTCAAGTGATTATGATACCCAGACATTTTGAGTATATGCTCACTGACAGAACTATTCTCCTCCATCTTGCAGCTATAGAACTTATTGGAGACTTCATATCTCTCAATCCGAACATTTGCTTGAAATATTAACTTCAACTCCTGGAACATCTCATATGCTCCATGACGTTCAAAACGTCGTTGAAGTCCCGGTTCTAAGCCGTAAAGCATGACACGCTGAACTATTGAGTAGTCATCAGCTTTGCTCTGCCAGGTGTTCATAACATCTGGTGTTGCTCCTGCAGCAGGTTTGGCAATCAGTGTAACACCCCGAAATTTTTAACCATGTTTTGTTTATTAAAATTTAGCCAAGAAATTAAATTTTCATTTTTTTGGATTTATCTTTTGATTTCGGAACCACTCTTTTCTTTGATATTGTGGAGTTTTCACCCCAAGTGAAAACTATTCAAAAATATTGTTGGACTTGTTTACCTCTCAAGAAAAACATTTCTTTTATCAGTGGATTTATTTGCATAATTATTTTCCCTGAGCCTTATTTCTTTAAAAATGAATTTTTCATAAGTTTTGGAGCCTATTTTGCACTACAACCCTTTGGTAAAATTAGTTATAAGTTTCACCAAAATTTGGAGATGTCATGGGATGCTCCCACATCACTTTTATGCAAAAATATCTTTTAGTCATTTGGAGATTTTGAGCTCTACCTCAAGTTTTCCAGTCTGGATCAGTTTGTGGTTTGCACTACAACCTATTTAAATATTTCTTTTAAAATTCCACCAAAATTAGGGGATGTTAGTAGTAATGTATAATTCAACTTTGTGCAGAGATCCATTGATGTTCTTTGAGAAATTTGAGCAAATCATCCTCTTTTGCTCTCTGGCCCAGTTGGGTGTTTTCTACTGCAGCCCTAATTATTTTTGCTCTAGTGGCCATGAGCTTTTTCCTGCTTGTAGTACACCCTACCAAACCCTTAAGTCCAGGAGATTGGACCCATTGGAAGATTTTTGGTCCATGAAATAGTACCCTTTTCTTTCTGTCCAGAGTTGGTTTTCTCAAAAATTTACACTAACAAGTTTCTGGTCTTGACCAACTAACCTTGCCACCATCACCTACACCTAAAGAGACACTGATCTGGAGATTTTGGCCACCCCAAGAGTTGCCTAGATGCCCTTGGCATTCTGTCAAGCACCTTGAGTGCATGGACAGTTTTGGCATGATTTTATTTTAGCACTGTGATCTTGCCCCTCTGGACAAACTAGCATGTCCACTAAGCTCCTAGCTGACTCTAACCTAGACCTGTTAATCCCCAGCCCCACCCAAGCCTCCTGGCATGCCTTGGCATTATGTCAAGCACCTGGTGTGCGTGCTCTGGGCGCGGCCAGAGCACGCGTTTTGCACGTGCGTGTGCCCGAGTCACCGCGTCCCATAGCCGCCTCTCCCGCGCCCGTTCTGGTCCCTTCCTGCTCCCAGCCAACGCGCCCCGACTCCTCCCTCGCTGCAGAGCCGCCCTGGCCCCTCCTGGCACCCCACAGCACCACCACCGCAAGCCGCCACCGCTGCTCCGCCAGCTCTGCCATGGACGGCGCAGCCCGAGCCACTCCAGCCCGCCAGCTGCCCTCTGGAACAGCTCGAGCTCACCCATGAGCCCGTCCGCTAGCGCCCGTCGCCGCCACGTCGCCCTGCAAGCGACAGCGAGGCGGTTCGCCGATCTTATCTCCGGCCATCGCGGAACCGACCTAGTCCGCTATAAGAGGAGACCCCGAACTCGACCAAGCACTCAGGCAACCTCGTACCATCCCCCTAGTGCCCCCACACCCAGCAATCGATGGCGGGAAGCCGTCTTCCTCGTCTCCGGCCAGTTCGGCCGCCGCCACGCTCTGGCTTCGTTCATCGCGAGTAGGCCCTCTCCCGTCCATCCAACTCCACCACCCGACCCCCCTTGATCATGCGGAGCCACCCAAACCCTCAGCCTTGACCGGGAGCCACCGTAGCCCAAACCCCCAATTTCACCCGAAGCCACCTCCGCCGCAGAGCTCGCCGCTGGCGACTCCCTTCGTCCCCGCCAGCCTATCGACCACCGAGAGGACCGTCCCGGACCGGAGGATCCATCCCCGCCCTCAGAACCCCGCGGGGAGCCGCCGTTCGTCGAGGGCGATCGCCGGATCCCCGCCTCGGCTCGGCTAGAGGAGAAGTAAGAACGTGGGCGACTGGTCAAACCTGACCAGTGGGCCCAAGGGACCCACTGTCAGTGACCCCGAGCCGGCCCGCACTGGTTTAAGTGGAGACGTAAAACCCAGAGTACGCCTTCTCTGCCCGAAAAACGTATTCTCATTCGAACCGTTTTCTTTTTCTGTGTTTATTAAAAACAGATTTTTGACCAAAGTTTGACTGGCTATAACTTTTTAAATATAAGTCCAATTGAGTTGATTCTTTTTCTGTTGTTTCTCAAATTTGGTCTAGTTTATTTTCATATTTATTTGAAAATTTTCCAAACAACTTTTTTGCACCATTTTTAAACTATGTGTTGATTCAAATTTTTATTAAAATAGGACTTTGGAGAAGAAGGCAACTTCCAAAAAACTTTTGGAATGCACCCTGCCTTTCCAGAACTTAAAGGCAAGCATTCTGAACCCTGGCATAATATTGTTGTGTGTTGTTTGATACGTTTACAACACCATCTTGACACGAAGTATTCGTTATTTTATGTGACGATATGATCATACTCATTAGTGCGCAAATGAAGATTTCTTGCGGTTAAAATTTGATATGCTTGTGATAGTAATCACCCTCGTATGCCTTTCATGCCCACCGGAAGGATCCCGAGAAAGCCTCTGTCTTGGGTAGACACGAGCTTGTCCCTAGTTCTTCGTCGAGACGGGTGTGTCCGGTAAGGCATGGTGAGGTATGATGAGTGGTGGTTCTGTCTGATTGGTGTGAGATATATTTCTTATGATTATCATGCAGGAAATGCTTTAACCTCCTGAGTCGACCATAGATTGAGTCTTGTTCCAGTAACCCCCATACTTGTCTCGTACTACCACTTGTCCCTGCCATAGGCAGGGTACGGTTCAGTCAGTTGTCAACCCCTTCCTAGCACACACCATACAGAAAGGCCATGGTGGAAGATATCGGCTACATCCGGTAGGCATGCCACCTGGTCCGGGGGCATGGGTGTTTTCGGTTGGAGCCAAAGGGGGTAGCTCCCCCTAGTTTGTGCGCGTTATAAATTTGCGATCCCATGCTATTCAAGGTTGTAGCCTCCCCACTTAGAATCTTGCTTAACGGGTGTCGTGGGTGATTCCAGGCACCGGTAAGTTTGGCTGGTGTGTGCAGTCAGGTGTGTTTCCAATTAAAAGACCATAGACGGAATTAGTCCCAATGGACTAAAGGAATCCGTTACTCGTGGGTAAAGAGTACACCCTCTACAGAGATTATATCTATTCGAATAGCCGTGTCCATGGTTAAGGACTACAGTCTGGGATGGGTCAAGTGTCGGTCTTAGTGTCGGTCTTCGGAGGAAAAGATTGCTAAACCAGAACATGGATCATGTCTTGTGACTCATGATGCTGATGATTACTATTATTATGGACTAACCATTTACATTATTTGAATTATTGAGTGTCCTTGGGACGGTTCTACCCCCTGGATGTTCACTGTGATTACTCTCATATAAGCCCTTTATGTGGTGTCGCAGAGACACCCGACTGTGGCATGCTTGTTATTCATTTACTTTATAAGCCCTTTATGTGGTGTCGCAGAGACGCCCGACTGTGGCATGCTTGTTATTCATTTACTGTATAAGCCCTTTACGTGGTGTCACAGAGACGCCCGACTGTGGCATGCTTGTTGTTCATTTACTACATAAGCCCTTTATGTGGTGTCGCAGAGATGCCCGGCTGTGGCATGCTTGGTATTCATTTACTTTATAAGACCTTTATGTGGTGTCACAGAGACGCCCGACTGTGGCATGCTTGTTATATCTTTTATTTATAAGCCCTTTATGTGGTGCCGCTGCTACATCTTGAGCTTGCGTTGGTTTTCCCCGAAGAGGAAGGGATGATGCAGTAGAGTAGCGTAAGTATTTCCCTCAATTTTTGAGAACCAAGGTATCAATCCAGTAGGAGCCCACGCTCAAGTCCCTCGTACCTGCACAAAGTGATAGCTACTCACAACAAACACGATTAGGGGTTGTCAAGCCCTTCACGGTCACTTACGAGAGTGAGATCTGATAGATAGAATATTTTTTGTATTTTTGATATAAAGATGCAAAGTAAAAAGTAAAAGCAAAGTAAATAGCAAAACAATATAAAAGTGATAGAGGTTGATATGATGAGAATAGACCCGGGGGCCATAGGTTTCACTAGTGGCTTCTCTCAAGAGCATAAGTATTCTACGGTGGGTGAACAAATTACTGTTGAGCAACTGATAGAATTGTGCATAATTATGAGAATATCTAGGCATGATCATGTATATAGGCATCACGTCCGTGACAAGTAGATCGAAACGATTCTGCATTTACTACTATTACTCCACTCATCGACCGCTATCCAGCATGCATCTAGAGTATTAAGTTAAAAACAGAGTAATGCCTTAAGCAAGATGACATGATGTAGAGAGATAAATTCATGCAATATGAAATAAACCCCATCTTGTGATCCTCGATGGCAACGATAAAATACGTGCCTTGCTGCCCCTTCTGTCACTGGGTAAGGACACCGCAAGATCGAACCCAAAGCTAAGCACTTCTTCCATGGCAAGAATTACCAATCTAGTTGGCCAAACCAAACGGATAATTCGAAGAGACTTGCAAAGATAACCAATCATGCATAAAAGAATTCCGAAAAGATTCAAATATTATTCATAGATAGACTTGATCATAAACCCACAATTCATCGATCTCAACAAACACACCGCAAAAACAAGATTACATCGAATAGATCTCCACAAGAGAGGGGGAGAACTTTGTATTGAGATTCAAAGAGAGAGAAGAAGCCATCTAGCTACTAACTATGGACTCGAAGGTCTGAGGTAAACTACTCACACTTCATCGGAGGGGCTAGGATGATGTAGAAGCCCTCCGTGATGACGGCCCTCTTCCGGCGGAGCTCCGAAACAAGCCCCAAGATGGGATCTCATGGATACAGAAAGTTGCGGCAGTGGAATTAGGTTTTTAGATCCTGTTCTGATCGTTTGGGGGTACGTGTGTATATATACGAGGAAGGAGTACATCGGTGGAGCACCGAGGGGCCCACGAGGTAGGGGCGCGCCCTAGGGGGGCGCCCCCCACCCTCGTGACCACCTCTTTGATCCCTTGCAGTAGGGTCCAAGTCTCCTGGATCACGTTCGGTGAGAAAATCACGTTTCCGAAGATTTTATTCCGTTTGGACTCCGTTTGATATTCTGTTTATCTGAAACACTTAAATAGGCAAAAAAACAGCAATTCTGGGCTGGGCCTCCGGTTAATAGGTTAGTCCCAAAAATAATATAAAAGTGGAAAATAAAGCCCAATATAGTCCAAAACAGTAGATAATATAGCATGGAGCAATCAAAAATTATAGATACGTTGGAGACGTATCAGGCATCCCCAAGCTTAATTCCTGCTCGTCCTTGAGTAGGTAAATGATAAAAAGAGAATTTTTGATGCGGAGTGCTACTTGGCATAATTTCAATGCAAATCTTCTTAATTGCGGTATGAATATTCAGATTAGAAAGATTCAAGACAAAATTTTATATTGACATAGAAAATAATAATACTTCAAGCATACTAACAAAGCAATTATGTCTTCTCAAAATAACATGGCCAAAGAAAGTTATCCCTACAAAATCATATAGTCTGGCTATGCTCCATCTTCCCCACACAAAGTATTTAAATCATGCACAACCCCGATGACAAGCCAAGCAATTGTTTCATACTCTAACTTTTTCCAAACCTTTTCAATCTTCACGCAATACATGAGCGTGAGCCATGGATATAGCACTATAGGTGGAATAGAATGGTGGTTATGGAGAAGACAAAAAGGAGAAGATAGTCTCACATCAACTAGGTGTATCAACGGGCTATGGAGATGCCCATCAATAGATATCAATGTGAGTGAGTAGGGATTGCCATGCAACGGATGCACTAGAGCTATAAATGTATGAAAGCTCAACAAAAGAAACTAGTGGGTGTGCATCCAACTTGCTTGCTCACGAAGACCTAGGGCAATTTGAGGAAGCCCATCATTGGAATATACAAGCCAAGTTCTATAACGTAAAATTCCCACTAGTATACGAAAGTGACAACATATGAGACTCTCTATATGAAGAACATGGTGCTACTTTGAAACACAATATATGGGACTTGCTATATCATGGTGCTACTTTAAAGCACAAGTGTGGAAAAAGGATAGTAGCATTGCCCCTTTTTATTTATTTATATTTTTGGGGGCATTTTTTTTCTTTGGCCTTTCTCTTTTTTGGGGGGGACAATGCTCTATTGAATGATGATCATCACACTTCTATTTATTTACAACTCAATGATTACAACTCGATACTAAAACAAAGTATGACTCTATATGAATGCCTCCGGCGGTGTACCGGGATATGCAATGAATCAAGAGTGACAAGTATGAAAGAATTGTGAACGGTGGATTTGCCACAAATACTATGTCAACTACATGATCATGCTAAGCAATATGACAATGATGGATATGTCATGATGAACTAGATGGTGGAAAGTTGCATGGCAATATATCTCGGAATGGCTATGGAAATGCCATAATAGGTAGGTATGGTGGCTGTTTTGAGGAAGGTATATGGTAGGTGTATGATACCGGCGAAAGTTGTGTGGTATGAGAGAGGCTAGAAAAGGTGGAAGGGTGAGAGTGCGTATAATCCATGGACTCAACATTAGTCATAAAGAACTCATATACTTATTGCAAAAATTTAGAATTATTAAAGCAAAGTATTACGTGCATGCTCCTAGGGGGATAGATTGGTAGGAAAATACCATCGCTCGTCCCCGACCACCACTCATAAGGAAGACAATCAATAAATAAATCATGCTCTGACTTCATCACATAACGGTTCACCATACGTGCATGCTATGGGAATCACAAACTTCAACACAAGTATTCTTTAAATTCACAACTACTCAACTAGCATGACTTTAATATTATCACCTCCATATCTCAAAACAATTATCATGCTTCAATCTTTTCTTAGTATTCAACACACTCAAAAGAAAGTTTCACAAATCTTGAATACCAAGCATATTATTATTAGGAAAATTACCATGCTATTAAGAGACTCTCAAATTAATTTAAGTGAAGCATGAGAGATCAATAGTTTCTTTAAAACGAATCCACCACCGTGCTCTAAAAGATCTAAGTGAAGCACATAGAGCAAAATTATATCGCTCAAAAGATATAACTGAAGCACATAGAGCAAAATTATCTAGCTCAAAGGATATAACTGAAGCACATAGACAAAATTATCTAGCTCAAAGGATATAAGTGAAGCACATAGAGCAAAATTATCTAGCTCAAAAGATATAAGTGAAGCACATAGAGTATTCTATCAAATTTTAATTCATGTATGGCTCTCTCAAAAGGTGTGTACAGAAAGGATGATTGTGGCATACTAACCAACTAAGACACAAATAATACAAGATGCTCCAAGCAAAACACATATCATGTTGGTGAATAAAAATATAGCTCCAAGTAAATTACCGATGGAAGTGGACGAAAGAGGGGATGCCTTCCGGGGCATCCCCTAGCTTTGACTTTTTGGTGTCCTTGGATTATCTTGGGGTGCCATGGGAATCCCCAAGCTTAGGCTCTTGCCACTCCTTGTTCCATGATCCATCAAAAGAATTCACCCAAAACTCGAAAACTTCACAACACAAAACTCAAAATAGAAAACTCGTGAGCTCCGTTAGCGAAAGAAAACAAAAGACCACTTCAAGGTACTGTAATGAACTCATTCTTTATTTATATTGGTGTTACACCTACTGTATTCCAACTTCTCTATGGATTATAAACTATTTTACTAGCCATAGATTCATCAAAATAAGCAAACAACACACGAAAAACAGAATCTGTCAAAAACAGAACAGTCTGTAGTAATCTGTAGCTAGCGCAAGATCTGGAACCCCAAAAATTCTAAAATAAATTTCTGGACGTGAGGAATTTATCTATTAATCATCTGCAAAAAGAATTAACTAAATATCACTCTTCAAATAAAAATTACAGCATTTCTCGTGAGCGCTAAAGTTTCTGTTTTTTACAGCAAGTTCAACAAGACTTTCCCCAAGTCTTCCCAACGGTTCTACTTGGCACAAACACTAATTAAACACAAAAAACACAACCAAAACAGAGGCAAAATAATTTATTTATGAAATAACAACAAGGATAAATATTGGGTTGACTCCCAACAAGCGCTTTTCTTTAAATCCTTAAAGCTAGGCGTTGATAATTTTAATGATGCTCACATGAAAGACAAGAATTGAAGCACAAACAGAGCATCATAAAACACGTGACAAACACATCTAAGTCTAACATACTTCCTATGCATAGGCATTTTATAGGCAAACAAATTATCAAGGCAAGCGAAAACTAGCATATGCAAGGAAGCGGAAGGAAACAATAGCAATCTCAACATAACGAGAGGTAATCTAGTAACATGAAAATTTCTACCACCATATTTTCCTCTCTCATAATAATTATATGTAGGATCATAAGTAAATTCAACAAAATAGCTATCACATAAAATATTTTCAACACAATCCACATGCATGCAAAGTTGAAACTCTTCCAAAATAGTGGGATTAACATTAACTAAAGTCATGACCTTTCCAAACCCACTTTAAATATTATTGCAAACATTATAATCAATCTCATATTCATCAAGGGGTTTAAATAATTTTCAAGATCAAAAGAAGAATCACCCCAATCATGATCATTGCAACAAGTAGAGGACATAGAAAAACTAGCATCCCCAAGCTTAGGGTTTTGCATATTATTAGCACAATTGACATCAAGAGAATTTATAATAAAATCATTGCAATCATGCTTTTCATTCAAAGATCTATCGTGAAGCACTTCATCACAATTTTCCGATTTACGGATTTTAGGCAAAAGCTTATAAAGATAATCTAGTGCATCCAAATCACTAGGAATTGGTTCATCATAATTGGATCTCTTGAAAAGATTGGCAAGCGGATGAGGATCCATAGATATTAGCTTCTCTATTTAGTAATAAATAAATGACTATTCCAACCATACGAGCAAATAAGAAACGGGCAAAAGAGGCAAATAGATAGGGAGGATAGGGAGAGAGAGAGGGTGAATAAAACGGCAAGGGTGAATTGGGGGAGAGGAAAACGAGAGGCAAATGGCAAATAATGTAATGCGAGAGATAGGGATTGTGATGGGTACTTGGTATATTGACTTTTTGCGTAGACTCCCCGGCAACGGCGCCAGAAATCCTTCTTGCTATGTATTGAGCTTGAGTTGGTTTCCCCGAAGAGGAAGGGATGATGCAGCAGAGTAGCGTAAGTATTTCCCTTAGTTTTTGAGAACCAAGGTATCAATCCAGTAGGAGCCCACGCTCAAGTCCCTCGTACCTGCACAAAGCGATAGCTACTCGCAACCAACACGATTAGGGGTCGTCAAGCCCTTCACGGTCACTTACGAGAGTGAGATCTGATAGATAGAATATTTTTTGTATTTTTGATATAAAGATGCAAAGTAAAAAGTAAAAGCAAAGTAAATAGCAAAACAATATAAAAGTGATAGAGGTTGATATGATGAGAATAGAACCGGGGGCCATAGGTTTCACTAGTGGCTTCTCTCAAGAGCATAAGTATTCTACGGTGGGTGAACAAATTACTGTTGAGCAACTGATAGAATTGTGCATAATTATGAGAATATCTAGGCATGATCATGTATATAGGCATCACGTCCGTGACAAGTAGATCGAAACGATTCTGCATCTACTACTATTACTCCACTCATCGACCGCTATCCAGCATGCATCTAGAGTATTAAGTTAAAAACAGAGTAACGCCTTAAGCAAGATGACATGATGTAGAGAGATAAATTCATGCAATATGAAATAAACCCCATCTTGTGATCCTCGATGGCAACGATAAAATACGTGCCTTGCTGCCCCTTCTGTCACTGGGTAAGGACACCGCAAGATCGAACCCAAAGCTAAGCACTTCTTCCATGGCAAGAATTACCAATCTAGTTGGCCAAACCAAACGGATAATTCGAAGAGACTTGCAAAGATAACCAATCATGCATAAAAGAATTCAGAAAAGATTCAAATATTATTCATAGATAGACTTGATCATAAACCCACAATTCATCGGTCTCAACAAACACACCGCAAAAACAAGATTACATCGAATAGATCTCCACAAGAGAGGGGGAGAACTTTGTATTGAGATTCAAAGAGAGAGAAGAAGCCATCTAGCTACTAACTATGGACCCGAAGGTCTGAGGTAAACTACTCACACTTCATCGGAGGGGCTAGGATGATGTAGAAGCCCTCCGTGATGACGGCCCTCTTCCGGCGGAGCTCTGGAACAGGCCCCAAGATGGGATCTCGTGGATACAGAAAGTTGCGGCGGTGGAATTAGGTTTTTGGATCCTGTTCTGATCGTTTGGGGGTACGTGTGTATATATACGAGGAAGGAGTACATCGGTGGAGCACCGAGGGGCCCACGAGGTAGGGGCGCGCCCTAGGGGGGCGCCCCCCACCCTCGTGACCACCTCTTTGATCCCTTGCAGTAGGGTCCAAGTCTCCTGGATCACGTTCGGTGAGAAAATCACGTTTTCGAAGATTTTATTCCGTTTGGACTCCGTTTGATATTCTGTTTATCTGAAACACTTAAATAGGCAAAAAAACAGCAATTCTGGGCTGGGCCTCCGGTTAATAGGTTAGTCCCAAAAATAATATAAAAGTGGAAAATAAAGCCCAATATAGTCCAAAACAGTAGATAATATAGCATGGAGCAATCAAAAATTATAGATACGTTGGAGACGTATCAGTCGCTCAGACGCCCGACTGAGGCATGCTTTATATTATTATCCCTTCGAGGCGTCGCTTCAGACACCCGGTCGGTGCATTCTATTTCATCTCCTTTATTACATATTCATGTTGTATATGAATAACCTGCTTGCGTGCATCATGGATGTTTATTTTGTGACTGACGTGAGATCATAGTATATTTCAGAGCACGATTGTCAAATGTTTTTATTATACATGTGTTCATAATGCATGCGAGTACATTCAAAAGTACTCACTGGCTTGTCCCTGGCTATTGTCTTGGCCAAATTTCTTGCGTGGAGAGGAGCGTCGTGATGACAACCCCGGAACCTACGCAATGGTGATAGCAGCCTCGTGAAGATAGGGGTTTTCCAGGTCAGCTGTTCCTGTGGGAAATGGAGTCCCATAGACACTGATGATCCGCAAACCGCTTCCGCCATCAACCACTAGAAACCATTTGTTGTACTCATAGGCCAGAATGGTCTTGTACTACATATCTTGTTTCTTTTGCTTGGAGTTTCTGTATCAAGTTGGTGCCACATCAGCTAACAGTAATCCTGGGGCAGGTGAGCACAAGGGCCATTTTCTGGGAAATTCATATCCCGAAAACCCGGTCCTGACACTCAATGGTGCTTCCAGAACGTAATTCTTCTATGCAGCAATGAGGATAATCCTCAAGTTACGGACCCAGTCCGTGTAATTGCTACCATCATCTTTCAACTTTGCTTTCTCAAGGAACGCATTAAAATTCAACGGAACAACAGCATGAGTCATCTATCTACAACAAACATAGACATGCAAAATACTATCAGGTACTAAGTCATGATAAATTTAAGTTCAATTAATCATATTACTTAAGAACTCCCACTTAGATAGACATCTCTCTAATCATCTAAGTGATCACGTGATCCAAATCAACTAAACCATAACCGATCATCACATGAAATGGAGTAGTTTTCAATGGTGAACATCATTATGTTGATCATATCTACTATATGATTCACGCTCGACCTTTCGGTCTCAGTGTTTCGAGGCCATATCTGCATATGCTAGGCTCGTCAAGTTTAACCTGAGTATTCTGCGTGTGCAAAATTGGCTTGCACCCGTTGTAGATGGACGTAGAGCTTATCACACCCGATCATCACGTGGTGTCTAGGCACGATGAACTTTGGCAATGGTGCATACTCAGGGAGAACACTTTTATCTTGAAATTTAGTGAGAGATCATCTTATAATGCTACAATCAATCAAAGCAAAATAAGATGCATAAAAAGATAAACATCACATGCAATCAATATAAGTGATATGATATGGCCATCATCATCTTGTGCTTGTGATCTCCATCTCCGAAGCACCGTTATGATCACCATCGTCACTGGCGCGACACCTTGATCTCCATCGTAGCACCGTTGTCGTCTCGCCAACTATTGCTTCTACGACTGAGGGAGTCCTGGATTAGGGGGTGTCCGGATGGCCGGACTATACCTTTAGCCGGACTCCTGGACTATGAAGATACAAGATTGAAGACTTCGTCCCGTGTCCGGGAGGGACTTTCCTTGGCGTGGAAGGCAAGTTTGGCGATACGGATATGTGGATCTCCTACCATTGTAACTGACTTTGTGTAACCCTAACCCTCTCTGGTGTCTATATAAACCGAAGGGTTTTAGTCCGTAGGACAACATACAGAACAACAATCATACCATAGGCTAGCTTCTACGGTTTAGCCTCTCCGATCTCATGGTAGATCTACTCTTTTACTACCCATATCATCAATATTAATCAAGCAGGGTGTAGGGTTTTACCTCTATCGAGAGGGCACGAACCTGGGTAAAACTTCGTGTCCCTTGCCTCCTGTTACCATCTGGCCTAGACGCACAGTTCGGGACCCCCTACCCGAGATCAGCCGGTTTTGACACCGACATTGGTGCTTTCATTGAGAGTTCCTCTGTGTTATCGCCGTTAGGATTGATGGCTCCTACGATCATCAATAGCGATGCAGTCCAGGGTGAGACCTTCCTCCCCGGACAGATCTTCATCTTCGGCGGCTTCGCACTGCGGGCCCATTCACTTGGCCATCTGGAGCAGATCGAAAGCTATGCCCCTGGCCGTCAGGTCAGATTTGGAAGTTTAAACTACACGGCTGACATCCGCGAGGACTTGATCCTCGACGGATTCGAGCCACTGTCGAGCGCGCCGCACTGTCACGACGAGCATGATCTAGCTCTACCGCCGAACAGTGCCCTGGAGGCCGCACCCGCATCGGCTTAGACCCTTAATTCGGAGCCAACTGCGCCGATCGAGGATGGGTGGTTGGACGCCGCCTCGGGGGCTGCGATCCCAACGGCAATTGAGCCGAACACCAGCCCCGCACTTTGCGAGACTCGTGACTCCAAGGAGTCGGACTCCTCTCCGGACTCCGAACCCTCCGCGCCCCTGCCGATCAAATCAGATTGGGCACCGATCATGGAGTTTACTGCCGCGAACATCTTTCAACACTCACCTTTCGGCGATATTCTGAAGACACTAAAGTCTCTCTCTTTATCAGGAGAGCCCTGGCCGGACCACGGTCAGCAAGGTTGCGATACAGATGATGAAGAAATTCAAAACCCACCCACCACCCACTTTGTAGCCACTGTCGACGATTTAACCGACATGCTCGACTTTGACTCCGAAGACATCGACGATATGGACGCCGATGCAGGAGACGATGAAGAACTAGCACCTATTGGGCCCTGGAAAGCCACCTCGTCATATGACATATACATGGTGGACACCCCAAAAGAAGGAGATGGCGATGGAACAACGGAGGATGACCCCTCCGAGAAACAGCCTAAGCGCCGGCATCAGCGGCGCCGCTCAAAATCCCGCCAAAGCAAATACGGCGATTCCAGCATGGGAGATAATAATACTCCAGAGAGTGCCGAAGAAAACCCCCTCCAGCAAGATTCAGCATAGGAGGATGGAGAAGCCAGCCCTCATAAGAAAGCGGCAGATAGAGAGGTCGAGGACGATAATCATATGCCTCCCTCCGAAGACGAGGCAAGCCTTGACGACAACGAATTCGTCGTGCCAGAGGATCCCGTCGAGCAAGAGCGTTTTAATGCAGGCTTATGGCCATGGCAAGAAGCCCCAAGAAAAAACAGCAACAGCTTAGAGCTGATCAAGATTTGCTAGTCGACAGATGGACTGAAGTCCTTGCGGCCGAATAGCATAAACTCGAACGCCCCTCCAAGAGTTACCCAAAGCGCAGATTGCTACCCCGATTAGAGGAGGAAGCACTTAAACCTACATCACCAGCACTTGATACGTCCGACCGGCCACCTCGTGGCCGCGAGAGAGGCCTCTCGGCCCTCCACTCAAGCCGCACCCCGTACCAAGGCACGGGAAGATGCGCCAGACCTACGAGATATGTTGGAGGACAAGGCAAGGCAAACAAGATCGATCTACAGATCACGTGGGCGCCCCACGACTCGAGACGATAACCGTCATGCCGGACATAAATCCGGTAGGGCCGAACACAATAGACAAAGCTCATTGGAGCTACGTCGTGATATAGCCCAGTACAGAGGCGCCGCACACCCACTATGCTTCACAGACGAAGTAATGGATCATCAAATCCCCGAAGGTTTCAAACCCATAAACATCAAATCATACGATGGCACAACAGATCCTGCGGTATGGATCGAGGATTATCTCCTTCATATCCACATGGCCCGCGGCGATGATCTCCACGCCATCAAATATCTCCCACTCAAGCTTAAAGGACCAGCTCGGCATTGGCTTAACAGCTTGCCAGCAGGATCAATCAGTTGTTGGGAGGACCTGGAAGCCGCATTCCTCGACAATTTCTAGGGCACTCATGTGCGACCACCACACACCGATGACCTAAGCCACATAATTCAGCAGCCAGAGGAATCGGCCAGGCAATTCTGGACACGGTTCCTAACAAAGAAAAATCAAATAGTTGACTGTCCAGACACAGAGGCCCTAGCAGCCTTCAAGCACAGTATCCGTGACGAGTGGCTTGCCCGGCACCTTGGACAGGAAAATTCGAAATCTATGGCAGCACTCACGACACTCATGACCCGCTTTTGCGCGGGAGAAGACAGCTGGCTTGCTCGTAGCAACAATATGACCAAGAACCCTGGTAATTCGGATACCAGGGACAGTAGTGGCAGGTCGCGTCGCAACAAGCAGAAGCGCCGCATTAACGGCGACAATGCTGAGGATACGACAGTTAATGCCAGATTCAGAGGCTATAAATCCGGTCAGCGGAAAAATCCATTCAAAAGAAATCCTAGGGGCCCGTCCAGTTTGGACCGAATACTCGACCGCTTGTGCCAAATACATGGCACCCCCAAAAAGCCGGCCAATCACACCAACAGGGATTGTTGGGTGTTCAAGCAGGCAGGCAAGTTAAATGCCGAAAATAAAGACAAGGGGCTGCATAGCGATGACAACGAAGAGCCCCGGCCGCCGAACAACAATGGACAGAAGGGTTTTCCCCCACAAGTGCGGACGATGAACATGATATACGCAGCCCACATCCCCAAGAGGGAGCGGAAGCGCGCGTTAAGGGACGTATATGCGGTAGAGCCAGTCGCCCCAAAGTTTAACCCATGGTCCTCCTGCCCGATCACCTTTGATCGAAGGGACCATCCCACTAGCACCCGTCATGGCGGATTCGCCGCATTGGTTCTAGACCCAATTATTGATGGATTTCATCTCACTAGAGTCCTTATGGATGGCGGCAGCAGCCTGAACCTGCTTTACGAGGATACAGTGCGGAAAATGGGCATAGATCCCTCAAGGATTAAGCCCACCAAAACAACCTTTAAAGGCGTAATACCAGGTGTAGAGGCCAACTGTACAGGCTCAGTCACACTTGAAGTGGTCTTCGGATCTCTGGATAATTTCCGAAGCGAGGAGTTAATCTTCGACATAGTCCCATTCCGCAGTGGCTATCACGCACTGCTCGGGCGAACCGCATTCGCCAAGTTCAATGCGGTACCGCACTATGCATACCTTAAGCTCAAGATGCCAGGCCCTCGAGGAGTAATTACAGTCAATGGAAACACCGAATGCTCCCTCCGAACGGAGGAGCACACGGCGGCCCTTGCAGCGGAAGTACAAAGCAGCCTCTCCAGGCAGTTCTCCAGTCCGGCCATTAAACGTCCGGACACCGTCAAGTGCGCCCGGAGTAACCTACAACAAGACCGCCTGGCACGTTTCGAGCAGGCGTAGCAATGCGGCCCCAACCCCAGCCCTCGCAAAAATGCGACACCAGTGCTTTGCGTACATAACTACGTTCTAGAAATACCATGGGTACAGGGGGAGGGGCACCATTACGGCACGCCCGAAACACGGCTTAAACCGCACCAGGGGCTGCCGATTTTTTAATTTCTCTTACTTTCAGGACTCCATTCTTCGGAAGGCCTGTTCGGCAGTTCAATTGCCGCACAAAAGATGCAAGAACCAGGGAAGCAGATAAGCCATGCCGCATTACGGAACTCCCATGTGGTCTCTATCACGAGCAGTATACCTGTTTCGCATACCATTCCGCAGCCTGCCCCTGGAACGGACATGTTAGATAGTCCAACCTTTTGCTTATCGCATTATTTGTATCGTTCTGCTTTGATCGCAGCCCTTTTTAATAAACAATGCATAGCTTTTGTCTATTTTGCATTACTCTTTTTTTACAAATATATGTTCCTTAACGACATGTGCGCCCGTACACTTTGGTACGGCCAAAATAGCCCAGGGGCTTTAGTACCCCTCAATATGGTGTGAGAAGTCCGAACACTTTAACAAGTGCGGCACCCCGAACTTATAGCATTATATGCATCGGCTCCGAATCATGTCTTGGGTCAATAGTTGGGTTTGCCCGGCTCCTATGTTTTGGTGCCTTATGTTCCGCTATGTCGGCTAAGGTAGCACTAGGAGAACTACTGCGATTGTGCCCCAGTTGAGCTGGGTCGAGCACCTCAGTAGAGAAAGCTAAAACTGACTGTCATGATGAAGCGAGAGCTGGTCGATGTTCGAGAGGTTTTTCGAGTCCCTAAAGACTTATGCCGCTTAGAGCGAGGAGTCGGCTCTGTCCGACCAAGGCGTGGATAGCGCCCCGAACTCGGTCTTCCGAATACTAGGGGCTTCGCCGAAATATAAAATTATAGAATTCTATGGCTAAGTGAGAGTGTTCACGCATTATAGTCCGATGGCCTTGTTCGTTGTGCTGAGCGCCTCCCTTGAAGGACCCAAACATGGGAAAAAGAGCGCTCAGGTTTATCCCCGAACACCCCAGCACTAGCGGCACGGGGGCAGAAGCCGACGACTCGCCATCTCTCATAATTGATAAACAGCCACACAGAAGGTAATATTTTAAATTCCAACAACATTGATTAGCGCATATGAACAAGTTTTCAGCGCACAGGACAAAACGAGTGAGTTTTACTCAAAAATTACATCCCTGGAACATTCATCCGCCACAAGGCGGGCACCCTTCAGAACATCCTTATAATAATTCTCGGGCTTGCGATGCTCTTTCCCCGGCGGTGGCCCGTCCTTCACAAGCTTCTCAGCATCCAGCTTGCCCCAGTGCACCTTAGCACGGGCAAGGGACCTACGGGCACCTTCAATACAGACGGAGCGCTTGATGACTTTGAGCCTTGGACAGGCCCCCACCAGCCATCGCACCAGCCCGAAATAACTCCCAGGTAGAGCCTCTCCAGGCCACAGCCGAACTATGAGGCCCTTCATGGCCTGTTCGGCCGCCTTGTGGAGCTCGACCAGCTGCTTCAGCTGGTCGCTCAGGGGCATGGGGTGTGCGGCCTCAGCATACTGAGACCAGAACACCTTCTCTGTCGAGCTGCCCTCCTCGGCTCGATAGAACGCGGCGGCATCGAACATGCTACGGGGAAGATCTGCGAATGCTCCTGGAGAGCTCCGGATTCGGGTAAGTAACAAGTAATTCACGTTTATGTGTTTGCTTTGCATAAAGAATGCCTTACCCGCCGCTATCTTTTTCACCGCATCCAACTCCTGGAGGGTCTTCTGGGATTCGGCCTTGGCAGACTTGGCATTTTCAATAGCCACCGCGAGCTCGGACGCTCGCATCTTTGAGTCAAGCTCCAAACTCTCATGTTTTTTCATGAGAGCCTGGAGCTCTTGCCGCACCTTGTGAACCTGGGCCTCATACTTCTCCCGCTCGGTACGCTCCGTGGCCGCCCTCTTCTCGGCCTCGAGCAGCGCTTGCTTAAGGGTCGCCACCTCAGACATGGCCCCTACAATAGCCACGATAATCCTGTCATTTTTTGCAATTGCACTTTTTTATATATATTTAAACAAGTTATTTCTTACCTTCCTTGTCCTCGAGCTGCTTCTTGGCATGCCCGAGCTCTTGCTCGGACTGCTCGAGGTTCTGCTTTAGCGTGTCCACTTCCGCAGTCAGTGCGGCGGACGCCAGCAGAGAAGCCTGCATACGCATATTGACTCCTTTTTGTTAGACTCATGCGAATTTTATTTGATCCTCTATTTGGCTTTTCTTCCCGAACGCCAAACAGAGCATCAGGGGCTACTGTCTATGCGATAATATTATTTACACATTCTTTACTTACCTCAAAGCCTGTTAAAAGGCTAGCACAAGCTTCAGTCAGTCCGCTCTTGGCGGACTGAACCTTCTGGACCACCGCACTCATAATGGTGCGGTGCTCCTCGTCGATGGAGGCGCCTTTGAGGACCTCCAACAGATTGTCCGGCGCCTCCGGTTGGAGGGGGGTCACCGGCACGGTGGGCTTGCTCCTCTTGGAAGGAGGTTGCCCGCCGGACTCTGGAACCTTTGAAGGTTCCGGAGCGGTGTCCGGCCTAGAGCCAAACTTGGAGCCCTGGGGGTTTTTATCCCCTTTACTCCTAGAGTCCGGGAGGTCGCCTTGCGGCGCCTCCAGGACCACCTCCTCCTGGCTTGGAACCTGTTGGGACAACACTTCGGCGTCGTCCGTAGGGCGGGGGGAGGTAGCCGTCAGAAGCGAATTCACATCCGACGAGTCCAGTGAACCGCTCAACAACGCGTCGAGCCGGTCTTTGGGTGGGCTGCATAATTATATTCGACATAAGGGAAAGCTGTGCAATAAAGGAATACTATGAATTACTCTGGTATCCGGATACTTACGATTTCACCAGGGGCTTGGCCCTGAGCGGCCACTCCTCTCCGCCATTGTCGGCGTTGGTGGAGTAGTCCGGAGGAAGGGTTTTCCCCTTCTTGGACCCTTCAGCCTCCCTAGTGAGGGCGGCCTTCCTTTTCTTCTCTCCCCCCGCTGGAGGGGGAGAGGTCTCTTCTTCCTCCTCCTCGTCTTCACGGGAGGAATGCGCCTTGGAGCCGTCGGATGACGAACCCGACACCTCCGGGCGCCGGGCACTTTTTCGAGTCCCCGTGGCCTTCTTCGTGGCCTTCTTCTCCGGCACCACATAGGGTGCTGGAACCAGCAGCTTCACCAAGCGGGCATCGACTGGGTCTTCGGGCAAAGGAGCCGGACAATCGATCTGTCCAGACTTCGCCTGCCAATCCTGTCAAAGGTAAGGGAACTTAGATCCCGTAGAGGGTTAAACTATGAAAAACCAATCCCCTGTGAAAGGTACAAACAACTTACCGCGCTAGCGTGACGCTGCATGCTGAATCCGTGATCGTCGACAGCGGATGCGGGAGCCTCGGCGCCCTTGAAAAGCACCTTCCAGGCATCTTCGTACGTCATGTCGAAGAGCCTGCTCAGAGTTCGGTGTTGCGCCGGGTTGAACTCCCACAGATTGAAGGCCCGTTGTTGACACGGGAGGATCCGGCGGATGAGCATAACCTGGACTACGTTGACAAGCTTGAGCTGCTTGTCCACCAAGGTTTTGACGCATGTTTGCAGTCCAGTCACCTCTCCTTTGCTGCCCCACGACAGGCCCGTCTCTTTCCAGGACGTGAGCCGCGTTGGGGGTCCGGACAAGAACTCGGGGGCTGCGACCCACTCAGGGTCGCGCGGCTCGGTGATGTAAAACCACCCCGATTGCCACCCCTTCAGGGTCTCCACAAAGGAGCCCTCGAGCCATAAGACGTTGGGCATCATGCCCACCATGGCACCTCCGCACTCCGCCTGGTTTCCACGCACCACCTTCGGCTTGACATTGAAAGTCTTGAGCCATAGGCCGAAATGGGGGCGGATGCGGAGGAAAGCCTCGCACACGACGATAAATGCCGAGATGTTGAGGATGAAGTTCGGGGCCAGATCATGGAAATCCAGGCCGTAGTAGAACATGAGTCCCCAGACGAATGGGTGGATAGGAAAGCCCAGTCCGCGGAGGAAGTGGGGGAGGAACACTGCCCTCTCATGGGGCCATTGTGACACTCCAAAATTTTTATTTGGTTTTTATCAAAAACTTTGTGGTTTTTGAGGAGAGGCTTTTTAAAAATTTTCTTTTTCAGAAAAAACCTTTCACTTAAAAACTTTCTTTGCTTTGGCAAGGATTTTATTTTTTCAAACTTTGGTGTTTGATCTTTTGAAACTTCTTCTCTTTTGGTTCTCTCTCAAATTTATTTTGGGAGTTTAATTTGTTTTCTTTTAAAATGAAACTCTATGAAAAATTTGGGGATTTTCATATCTTGGAACCATCCTTGACTTGGCATTTTTGCCCATGTGGTAAAACCCCTCCAAAACCTCTCCTACACCTTGTGATCAACCTAAGTTCTCTGTCCCAACTAATCCATACAAGTTTTGGATTTTATTCTAATTATTTTTCCTCTCAAATCATTTCTGAAAATTATTTTGAGCCTAAGTGATTGTCAAAGCAAGTACCCTATTGCATTTGAGTTTTGACCTCAAACCAACTCTCCTGGATAGTCCTTTGTACCCACAACCCAGAACCATCTTGATCCACTCCTCCTCTTTTCAAAATTTTCAAAATTCAGTCTCTGCAAGTTTGGACCAGATTTGCCAAATTTGATGAAATTCATATCTACATTGCTCCAAAAATTCCACCAAAATTCAGGCAACCTATTTGAGCAATGAGAAGCCCCTCCACCAAAAATCAGCTCAAGGAAAACTCTCCAGAGGCCAAAAGCATTCTGTCGAACACCTGAGCTGCACTGTTCTTTGCACTTTCAGTAAAATTCAGATTTACAGTGTCATTTTCTTCAGAGATCAGTCACAAGCGCACAGGGCGCTTGGCACGTTCCTCGCAGCCCCTCCCTCTTGTCCGGAGCTTCACACGCGTGCGTGGAGCCTTCCTGGCGTCGGTAGCAGCGAGCCTCGCCGGCGTTGGGAGCTTCTGCGGTGGCTGCACCTCCCGTGGCGGCCAACAAGGGCCCGAGCCCCCTCGCCACGCCACCCGGCGCCGCCCAACACCCCCTGGCTCTCCGCGTGTCCCTGCCGTGCCAGCGCATGCCCGTGGCACCGTCGCCGTGGCCCGGCAAGCACGGAACGTGCTCTCTGCCGCCGACGGACCGCGCCACCCCCGTTCCGTCGAGCTCACCCTCAGCACCAAGTCCCAGCCCGTTTAGCGCCTAAATGGGACCGGTGGACCTCAACGACGAAGCCCTAGCCCCTAATCCCCCTGCACATCCCCGGCACCGCCGTAATCACTCGCCGGAGATCCCCGTTCACGGCAACCGCCTCGGGCTGCCTATAAAAAGGGCCCCCGAGCTCACCCTCGTGCACACCTCATCCCCACTCCTCACCAACACCATGCCAGGCCACTCGGAGGACCTCGAGGAGGTCTCCTCCCCCAACTCCGGCCGCCCCGATCCGCCTCTGCCTCCACCGCGATTCGCTCCGGTGAGGCCATCTCCGACACCCAAACCCCGTCCGTTACCCTCTCTAGCTACCAGGAGCCTAACCCCCTCGTCAATTTGACCTCTGCAGCCCTCTCCGACGAGTTCCTCGACCACCCGAGCCGCCGTCCGCCGGAGCAAAGCTCGCCGTCGACGTGGTGCTCGCCGGCGACCACCACCACCACCAACCGACGCGGAATGGTGCCCTGAGCACGGAGGTACGCTCCGATCCCCCTGCCTCGCCGTGGATCGCCGCCGGCGACCACCGCGGCTCTCGGGCGCCGACGAGCTCCGTTTGCTTTTTTTTTTGAAATTCAAACCTGACGCGTGGGACCCCACCGTCAGCCTCTCTGCTCTCTCTGTTGAAACGTTTTCTGGAAGCGCCTTCGGGCAAAGTACGTTTTCCCTTTGGGCTGGCGTAGTTTCTGCCGAAGCGTTTTCTGTTTTTACAAGCTAGCCCCTGGAAATCTTCTGTTTCATTACAGATGAGTCCCTAGGCAAAAACCCTTATAACTTTTAAACAGAAAAGTATTTTTGATTGATTCTTTTTCTGTTCTCTTTAAAATTTTGTCTAGTTTTTTATCAGATTTATTTGAAAAATATTTGGTTTACTTTCTGTGCACTCCTTGGTATTTACGATAGCGCATATATTTTCTTTATACCGTAGATACCGAAGGAGGTGACGGAGCCGCGAACTTCACCGAGCTAGGTTCCGACTACTCTGAACCAGGCAAGCATGTTTGAACTTTTGATATGATGAGTGTCTTGGCATGTTTTGCATTTAGTTAGTTTCATGGCATGTTGAGAAGCATATCGATGAACGTTATTTTATGCGATAATGAGGTAAGTGAGTTCGATGATCCATAAGTGGATGGATGTGAGTATGAATGGCCATGTGTTGGCATGAGGATGGGTGAGATGGCAGTGTTGTAGCATGCCAGTCTTATGCCGGACTATGTGACTTCAGTGTCAAACCGTATCGGTCCAGTTCCTCTCATTTCCTTCCCTGTACTACCACATGTTTTCCATAAGGAATATGGTTTAGTAAGTTGCAAACCGCTTTCCTGGTACACACCAAAAGGAGAGGCCGTGATGATGGTTCCATGGCCCTGGATTAAAGCCAGTCATCCGGTCAGGGGGCATGGGTGTTTCCGGTTGGGACCGAGAGGGGGGCAC